>NW_026623019.1:31679462-31965909 GCF_023065955.2 Ursus arctos
CTGAGGTGAGGGTGCTGGTGAATATGAGCCTGGGCCCAAGTGTTTTGATTCGGGCGCCTTCGAAAATTGGCAGGGATTCGGAGGGCCCTGTCCATCCTTCCAAGGTGAATGAACAGCGGCGCCCCTAGCGGCCCAGGTGGGGAGGGGCGGCAGAGTGCATCTGGCACTGGGGCTTGGGGGTCCCCAATCCCTGTCGTTGCGGCACCAGGCCCCTTGGGCGGGGCCCTTCGGGGGCCAACCTAGAGTTAGGTTTAGCCCCTAGGAGGCCAGCAGGCCCTATTCGCCAGCTGTGTGGAGAGCAGAGTGGCAGACATAGGTGAGGGCGCTGGTGAGTGGGAGGGTGGGCCTGGGCGTTTTGGCGTGGGGGGCCTTTGAAGGTCGCCATGTCTCGGAGGGCCCTGCCCGTTCTCCTGCCCTGAATGAACGGCAGCACCCCAAGCCCCCGAGTGGCGGCTGGGCGGCAGGTGAGTCAGGTGCTGAGGCTCGGGGTCCCCAATCCCTGGCGTTGTGGCGTCAGGCCCCTTGGGAGGGGCCCCTCGGGTCCGACCTAGGGTTAAGGTTAGCCCCCAGGTGGCCGGCAGGCCCAATCTTCCTGCTGTGCGGGGAGCAGAGGGGCTGGCCGAGGTGAGGGCGCTGGGGAGTGGAAGCATGGGCACCAGCGTTTTGGCTCCAGGAGCCTTTGAAGGTCACCGGGAACTCAGAAGGACCTGCCACTTCTCTCACCCTGAATGACCGGCGGCGCCCCTAGCTGCCCAGGTGGCGACAGTGTGGAAGGGTGAGTCCGGCTCTGGGGCTCTGAGTCACCAATCCCAAGCATTGCAGAGCCAGACCCCTTGGGATGTGCCCCACAGGGCTGACCTAAGTTTTCAGTTAGCCCCCAGGAGCCTGGCAGGCACTATCCACTGGCTCTGCAGCAAACGGAGGGGCGGGCCGAGGTGAGCGCGCTGGGGAGCGGGAGCGTGGGCACCAGCATTTTGGCGTGGTGAGCCTTTGAAGGTCACCGGGGACTCCGAAGGCCCTGCCCTTCTCTTGCCCTGAATGACCTGCGGCGCCCCTAGAGGCCCGGGTGGCGACAGTGCAGCAGGGTGAGTCTGGCTCTGGGGTCTGAGTCACCAATCCCCAGCGTTGCAGAGCCAGGCCCCTTGGGATGTGCCCCACGGGGCCGACCTAGGGTTTTCATTAGAACCAAGAGCCCGGCAGGCCCTATCCAATGGGTCTGAATCAAGGGGAGAGTTGGGCCAAGGTGAGGATGCTGGTGATCATGAGCCTGGGCCCAAGCGTTTTGGTTCAGAACACCTTCAAAGGTCGGTGGGGGTTCGAAGGGCTCTGCCCGTTCTCCCACCCTGCACGAACGGCGGCGCCACTAGCAGCCCGGGTCGTGAGGAGTGGCAGGGTGAGTCAGGCCCTGCGGCTCAGGTATCTCCAATCCCCAGCGATGCGGCGCCAGGCCCCTTGGGAGGGGCCCCTTGGATGACAACTTAGGTTTAGGTTTAGCCCCTAGGAACTCGGCAGGTCCTATTCGCCAGCTGTGTGGAGAGTGGAGTGGCGGACCGAGGTGAGTTCACTGGTGTTTGGGAGCGTGGGCTCGGGCGTTTTGGCGCGGGGGTGATTCGAAGGTCACCGTGTCTCGGAGGGCCCTGCCCGTTCTCCCGCCCTGAATGAATGGCAGCACCCCAAGCCCCTGGGTGGCGGCTGGGCGGCAGGGTGAGTCGGGTGCTGAGGCTCAGGGTCCCCAATCCCCGGCGTTGCGACGCCAGGCCCCTTGGGATGGGCCCCTCGGGGGTCGATCTAGGGTTACAGTTAGCCCCCCAGAGACCGGTGGACCCGATCAGCGTCTGTGCGGCACACGGCAGGGTGGGCCGAGGTGAGGGCGCTGGCGAGCCTGAGCATGAGCCCATGCGTTTTAGTGTGGGGGGCCTTCGAAGGTCGGTGGTGGCTTGGAGGGACCTGCCCATTTTCCCGCTCTGAATGACCAGCGGGGCCCCTAGTGGCTCAGGTGGCTGAAGGGTAGCAGGGTGAGTCCAGCACTTGGGCTCGGTTGCCCCATCCCCGGCGTTGGGGCGCCAGGCCACTTGAGAAGGGCCCCTCGGGGGCTGGCCTACAGTTACGGTTAGCACCCAGGAGGCTGGCAGGCACTATACACCGCCTGTGCGTGGAGCGGAGAGTTGGGCCGAGGTGAGGACGCTGGTGATCATGAGCCTGGGCACAAGCATTTTGGTTCTGGGCGCCATCAAAGGTGGGCGGGGGTTCGGAGGCCCCTGCCAGTTCTCCCACCCAGAATGAATGGCTGCGCCCCTAGCGGGCCATGTGGGGCAGGGCGGCAGGGTGCACTCGGCCCTGGGGCTTGGGGGTCGCCAATCCCCGGCGTTGCGCTGCAAGGCTCCTTAGGAAGGGACCCTCAGGGGCCGTCCTAGGGTTAGGGTTAGCGCCCAGGAGGCCGGCAGGACCGATCCGCCGGCTGTGCGAGGAGTGGAGGTGTGGGCCGAGTTGAGGGGGATGCAGAGCGGGAGCGTGGGCCCCAGCGTTTTGGCACCATGGGCCTTCGAATGTTGCCATGTCTCGAAGGGCCCTGCCCATTCTCCTGCCCTGCATAACCAGCGGTGCCCCTAGCGGCTCCGTTGGCGGTGGGGCTGCAGGGTGAGTCCTGAGCTGCGGCTCAGGGATCCCCAATCCCCAGCATTGTAGGGCCAGGCCTCTTGGGAGGGGCTCCTCCTGGGCCAACCTAGGGTTAGAGTTAGCACCCAGGAGGCCGGCAGGCCCAAACCTCTGGCTGGGCTGCGAGAGGTGGGCGGGCCGAGGTAAAGGCGCTGGTGAGCGGGAGCGTGGGCCCCTGCATTTTGGCGCGGGAGGCTTCAAATTTCGCCGGTTTCTCCAGGGCCCTGTCCGTTCTCCCGCCCTGAATGAGCGGCGGTGCCCCTAGTGGCCCGGGTGGCAGCGTTGCGGCAGCGTGAGTCTGGTTCTGGGGCTTGGGGTCCCAGATCCCTGGCGTATAGGCACCAGAATCCTTTTGAGGGACCCTGGAGGGCCGACCTACAGTTAGGGTTAGCCCACACAAGGCCGGCATGCGGGATCCGCCCTCTGTGCAGGGAGCAGAGGGGCGGGCTGAGGTGAGGGCGCTGGGGAGCGGAAGCGTGGGCACCTGGGTTTTGGCGCGGAGAGCCTTCGAAGGTCGCCAGTGGCTCGGAGGACCCTGTCCATTCTTGTGCCCTGAATGACCAGCGGCGCCCCTAGTGGCCCGAGTGGCAGCAGGGAGGCAGAGTGAGTCTGGCGATGGGGCCTATGGTCCTAGTCCCAGGCTTGGTGGCGCCAGGCCCCTTGGGAGGGGCCCCTCTGGGTCCTGCCTAGCTTTAGGGTTACCCCCAGGAGTCCGGCAGCCTGATCCGCTGGCTGTGCATCGAGCAGAGGGGCGGGCCGACGTGAATGCGCTGGCGAGCGGGAGTGTGGGCCCAAGCGTTTTGGCGCGGGGAGCCTTCGAAGGTCACCGGGGGCTCAGAGGGCCCTGCCTATTCTCTTGCCCTGTGAGGACGTTGCCCCTAACGGGCCAGGTCATGGCGGGGCGGCAGGATGAGTCTGGAGCTAGGGCTCGTGGGTCCCCAATCCCCAGCGTGGCGTCACCAGGCACTTGGGAGTGGTCCCTTGGGGGCCTACCTAGGGTTAGGGTTAGCCCAAAGGAGGCCGGCAGGCCCATTCTGCTGGCTGTGCGGCGAGAGGAGTGGTGGGCAGAGGTGAGGGCGCTGGAGAGCGGGAGCGTGGGCCCAAGCGTTTTGGCGTGGGGGGCCTTCGAAAGTCGCCGGGGGCTCAGAGATCCATGCCCCTTCTCCCGCCCTGAATGAGTGTCAGCGCCCCTAGCAGCCCGGGTGGCAGCGGGGCGGGTGGGTGAGTCTGATGCTCATGCTCGTGGGTCCCCAATCCCCGGCGTGGCGGAGCCAGGACCCTTGGAAAGGGCCCCTCGGGGGCCGACCTAGGTTTAGGGTTAGCCCCCAGGAGCCCAGCAGGCCCTATCCACCAGCTGCGTGTTCGAGCGGAGGGGCGGGCTGAGGTGAGGGCAATGGTGAGCGGGAGCGTGGGCCCAAGCGTTTTGGCGCAGGGGGCCTTCGAAGGTCACGGGGGGCTTGGAGGGCCCTGCCCCTTCTCCTGCCCTGAAGGACCGGCGGCGCCCCTAGCAGCCCGGGTGGCGGCGGGGTGGCAGTGAAAGCCCAGCACTGGGGCTCGATTGTCCCCAATCCCCGGCGTGATGGCGCCAGTCCCCTTGGGAGGGGCTCCTCAGGGGCCGAACTAGGGTTAGGGTTAGCCCCCAGGAGGCTGGCAGGCCCGATCTGACGGCTGTGTGGCGAGCGGAGGGTGGGTCCCAGGTGAGGGCAATGGTGAGCTGGAGCGTGGGCTCAAGCGTTTTGGATGGGGGGGCCTTCGAAGTTCGCCACGGGTTCAGAGGGCCCTGCCCGTTCTACCGCCCTGAATGACCAGCGGCACCCCTAGCGGCCCGGGTGGTGATGGGGCAGCAGGGAGACTCCGGCGCTGGGGATCGGGGCTCCCTAATACCCGGCGTTGCAGCCTCAGGCCCCTTGGGACGGGCCCCTCGGTGGCAGACCTAGGGTTAGGGTTAGCCCCCAGGAGGCTGGCAGGCTCGTTCCGCCCATGTGCGGTGAATGGAGGTGTGGGTTGAGGTGAGGTAGCTGGCGAGTGAGGGCATGGGCCAGAGCATTTATGCTTTGGCTTGGGGTGACTTCGAAGGTCGCAGGAGGCTTGGAGGGTCCTGCCCGTTCTGTCGCCCTGAAGGACTGGTGACGCCCCTAGTGCCCCATGTGGCAGCAGGGCGGCACGGTGCGTCCCGCGGTGGGACGTGGGGGTCCCCAATCCCTGGCATGCAGCACCAGGCCACTTGGGAGGGGCCCTTCAGGGGCGACTTGGCATAGGGTTAGCCCCCAGGAAGCCCGCAGGCCCGATCCGCCAGCTCTGCCGCGAGAGGACGGGTGGGCCGAGGTTAGGGCGCTGGGGAGCAGGAGCGAGGGAGCCAGAGTTTTTGCACGGGGGCCTTTGAAGGTCACAGGGGGATCAGAGGGCCTTGCCCGTTCTCCCTTCTTGAATGACTGGCAACGCCCGTAGTGCCCTGGGTGCTTGCGGGGTGGCAGAGTGAGTCCAGCACTGGGGCTCGGGGGTCCCAAATCCCCGGAATTGCGGTGCCAGGCTCCGTGGGAGGGGCCCCTCGGGGGCCGACCTCGGGTTAGGGTTCTTCCACAGGAGGTCGTCAAGCCCGGCGCTAAGTGGCTCTGGCAATGTAACAAAAATGCCATACACTTATCTGAAAGAAATAACAGTGTACAGGAACCCTCTTAGCCCTAACATCATCCTTTGTGAATATGGAAGCCAGCCCCAAAGTGGTCGTGGAAGTCTGACGAAAGGGCTAAGCACTTTTCTCTGAGCCACCACACTGTACAGGGAAAGACCAATGTACATCATCTTTCACGAGTAGGAAGCATTAATGAAAAGGTTCTGGAATTTCGAGGACTCTGACCCATCCTTATTGGTAATAAACCATCGTGTACAGGAAAACACCTTCAACTCTCATCAGCCTCCTCAATCCTGATTCCCATTCAACTTTGGGTGTGTAGGACTAGGGAAATGTCCACATCTTATTGCCCTGAAAAACGATGTCAGGGTAATGCCCTTCAAGTCACCTCAGCCTTCCTGAAGACGGAAGCAGGAATCAAGGTGGTTATGTTACCATGAGGTAAGGAAGATGAGCATATAAGTGAGAAACAACAGTGGGCAGGACCTCTCTTCCAACGAACAGTATCTTTGCTTAATGTTGAATCCCTATGGTAAGTGGTTGTGGGCATTTGTGAGGTGAAAATCTGAAGTGTTTTGTAAAACCTCTTGGTCATTCACAGATGAGACTAAGGTAGTTGGGGACTCCTAGGCAGTGATTTGTCCACTGTCAAAAATTTGAAAAGATAAAAGAGACAGATGAGGTCTCCTCAGGCATTGTCCTTTATCCTCATCCTCCGTGAGGATGGCCATCTCTGGACAGCTCAGTGGCAGGGTCTCATTCACAGTGGGGGCATCTGTTCCTCACAGACATCAGGCAGGGAAATGGATTTGGTTCTCTGTGCCAGCCCAGCCACAGCTGAGTGTCACAGCACCCTCTCGTGGGCTCATAAGAGTTTCACTGTCACCAGGCAGGTCATTGTATTTGATAAACCACTGTGAGAGTTTGCAATTGCCTTCATCTGCTACCTCCTAGAGGCAAATGCAGATCTCTGGTACCATGTGAAGTCATGTGAAGGCATTGTGAGAAAGTGTCCTTTTGCTTAAGAAAAACATGGAGCTGGGGCTTCTGGCTGGCTCAGCCAGTTAAGCATGTGCCTTTGGCTCAGGTTATGATCCCAGGGTTCTGGGATCTAGCCCGGGCTCCCTGCTCAGCAGGAAAGGAGGTAGGGAAATAGCTTAGAACCCACACAGAATGTGAATAAAGGGGAGTGAAATGGAACTTGGTCTGTGTTTTGCTTTAGGGATTGGAAGTTAGTTTTTTCTCAATTGTGATTGTTCTTGAGACAGAAAATTTGTATTGGTTTTTTTTTTTACCTTTAATTATTTTCTAATAACAATTTTTTAATATGATATGTTAGTCACTATACAGTATTTCCTTAGTTTTTGATGTAGTGTTCCGTGATTCATTATTTGCATATAACACCCAGTGCTCCATGCAATATGTACCTTCCTTAATACCCATCACTGGCCCATCCCAATCCCCTTCCCCTCTCCCCTCTGAAGCCCTCAGTTTGTTTCCCAGAGTCCATAGTCTCTCGAGGTTCATTCCCCCTTCTGTTTAGGGTCCATTGTCTAAAGGGACAGACAGTGGAAGTTCACCAAATATAAGATCGAAATTTCATTGTTCATTATAGATGCCGCCAAGTAGTTCCCAGACATTTCATTCTACTGTAGTAATTCATTATACCTGTGAAGGTGCACGTGGAAGACAATTGATGCATGCATAGTGGTAATAAAACACGCCCCTCAGTAGTAGAATAATAGAGGATGCATATGTGTAAAATTATTCGACTACAGCTTCCATGCTTTCCCTTTGGTTCCTTATTATCTATGAAATTGGACAATTTTTGTTCTCTAGGCTTAAAACTCATTGTCAGTATTAAGAGTTTTTCAATGCTGATCTTCTCCTGTATAAGTTACCAAAAACCTAAAATATGTATGAACTTTAAAAAATACTATATTGAATATTACAGCAGGGAAGTTCCATTTTGTGAATATTGTGTCAATGGATCTCTATTTTGACATCAGTGTTCATTAGAAATGATGACATTTCATGTGAGTATAAATATCAATGTGAAAAAGAAAAGGTAGGAAGAACCTTGAATGTTTAAGTAATTGGTGAAATGACAGGTGTGTGTGTGTGTGTGTGTGTGTCTGTGTGTGTCTGTGTGTGTGTGTCTGTGTGTGTGTGTGTGGTGTGTGTGTGTAATTCATTTTCAGTGAATGGTTCAGCTTCTTGTAGGGCCTCCGAGAGAGCCCAGGTGAACCTTTCAATGAGTTGGTATCTGTTTTCAGAACATGGGAATCTCTTAGTCCAAACAGGCAAGCTTTGAGGTCTTGAAGAGTTTCAGTCCTCAGCGATGGTGTTGCAGACCCTTGTGTGCAAACCCTAGGGTATGCTCAGAGCCCTCATTAGCAGGTACCAACTTGTGAGGATTTCAGACAGCATTTCCCAAAGAAGTACCTCTTGAGTCTCTGTCCTTGTCAGTTCCCTACACGTCCTTACACTAGTTATGTGATCAGTGTGTTTCAGGATAATCCCCACATGTGATTTTTGCTATTTCCTACTAGTCCTATCTGTTTCT
This sequence comes from Ursus arctos, assembly GCF_023065955.2. Lineage (NCBI taxonomy): Eukaryota > Metazoa > Chordata > Mammalia > Carnivora > Ursidae > Ursus > Ursus arctos. The sequence continues at coordinate 31,687,316 of NW_026623019.1, forward strand.
CATCTTCTTCTTTTATGGTAGGGGTTGAGAAGCAATCTGTGTGGTGTAGGAGGGGGTGTGGAAGTTGTCTGCCTTCAGAGGACCGAATGATGCCTAGAAATTGTACTGTACTTTGAGGTCAATTATCCATCCTCTGAGTGTCAGGAATTCCATCACTTTACTTTGATGCTAGTCTGTTCTTCAAGCTGTCCTCAGAAATAAGGACGTCATCCATCTAGGGAATACTGGTTTGTGTGTATGTTTTCATTTTAGGAAAGGCCTTGCTGTTCCTGAAAATAATACTGTAGAGCACCCTTTCCTGTTCTTATTGGCCATCAGTCAATCTTTTGTGAAGTATTCGTTTGTAAATAGACTTTTTATGATTGATGAGCAGGAATTCTTTATTGACAAGTCTTTGTCAGTGTGTGTATTGCAAATCTTTACTTCCCAGCCTGTGGTTCACTTTTTCATTTTCTTATGGTAATAAGATAAGGAGAAATGTCACATTTTTATGAAGTCCCAGTGAATTCTTTTAAATGGTTAGTGCACCCTATATCCTACCCCAAGATTGACAGGTTCTATGTTTTCTGTCAGAAACTGTCCAATGGGAAGCTACAGTCCATCTCAAATTTATAAATTGCATTTTAATTCTAATAGGGTATTTATACACTGTTTTTGATTTTCTATGTACACAATCATATTATCTGTGAATAGTCACAATTATCCCCTCAATTCTTATGGTTTTTGTTTCTCTTGCCTTAAAACACTTGTAGATTCTCTGATGCAACGTTGAATAGAGCAGCATTGTTTGAAGATTTAATATACCTTTCTCAATATCTAACAGAAAAAGCAGACAAAACATTGGTAACAAATGTGACCTAATTGACATATAGGGAACATTCCATAATAAGTGCAGAATACATTATTTTCAAGTGGTCATAGACTCTTTACCCAAATACATGATAGGTGGGGCCACGAATCAAGTCTACAAATGTTAAACCCTGAAATTAACTAGATTCTATTCTTAGACCAAGGGGAATTGAGCCACAGTCATAGGAAAAAGAAAACCAGGAAGTCCTTCAATGTTTAAAAATTAAATGGAACTTTGCTACATATCCTAAAGGTCAGAGAGGGAATCTCAATGGAAATTCTGAACCTTTTCTACATGAGGGCTCACACACAATGGCACTTTCTTTGTGAAGAGCATTATAATAACCTAGACAGGAGTTGAGCCTTAAGTCAGAGTTCTGCCTGCCCCAGCCACACCTGGCAGCCTTGGCCTGTGGTCCCCCTCAGCTGTCCTTTCTGGCGGCCCTGAGCTAAGGGGGTCAACATGGCCGTATGGAAATTAGAAGCTCCCCACTCTTAGTGATGACGTTGCTATCGTATCATCCTCACCAGTCCAACAACATGATTTCTGAGTGAAATATGACACAAGAGCGACTTCTTGGCCTTCCTTCAGGTTTGAAAATCATCTGGTGAGTCATCTATTAGAAATATGGATTCAACATGTGTTCTTTCTTCTGGAAAAGAAATAGACCCAATAGCAATTATGGCTTCCTGAGCACCTGTTCTTGAGAAACATCATACTGTCTCTTTGTAGCATTCTGCCTCTTAAACTTCTCAACTAGGGTGTAGATATTTTTAGGCACATTTTCAGACGGTTAGAAAGGGACTCAGATGATATGAGTCACAGAGGATTTTAGTGTCAGAAACCTAAATGCGATCCCCAAATTGACTCCAAATCGTTTGTTGTTCCATACAGGGTACTATTTCCCTCTTATCTCTGGTCTTCTCCATCTGGAAACCTATTAAGTATCAGGATTTTCTTGTCATGTGGACAAATGGAACGAATTCAGCGGGCCTTTTCACGTCTGTCCATGGTGATCATTAAGATCATTATCTCAGTAGAGGACCTCTGGGTAAGATACTCAAAGATCCTAAGGAATACAGACAGTATAATATTTTCCTGGTATTAAAGTTACTGAAATCAACTATCTTTTTTAGTAGATTCAGGCTCTGGTATGTTCAGAGGGTACTGTAAAACAGGTCTGAAATAGTATTTAAAAACACTCAGCTCAGCCTCTTCTACAAAGTGAGCCAATGCTTATAAACATGGCTAAAATATTGCTTTACCTACGATGACTTCCCAGCCATCGTAGTGTTTAACTGGTATGACTGTGACTTGCATTAGTCAACATTTGTAGAGAAAGAACTTAGTGCATCCAGGGGGCACTTCCTGTTGAAATTAGTTTGTGACAACGAGCTACTGTGTTTTATTCTGCAGTCCAAGGGAATGGTGCCAGACATCTCTAAGGTGTCTAGCAGTTCTACAATTCTGATTTTAAGTGGTCTGTGTGCTTCAGAGATTTGGGCAGGAGAAGGGCAGGAGTCCAGAGACTGTGAACACTTCTGTTACCTGTGCTGACCATGGAGCACGCAGGATTCCGTGGGCATCATTTTGATTTCTTGGTACTCTTGTGAAAGGTGCTTTTGTCTCAAATTCCTCCATTTAGGAGTAATTATAATGATAAAAGGAAATTTTATTGTATATTATCTGTGGGCCCTGATCCTGAGCTCCCAGGGAAGCTATCCTTTAACAATTACCCAGCTCAAAATGACTGGGCAAAACCTCAAAGCATGGGCCCTGTTTCTGCCCCCAAGCACATGTTGTACATCTGCTTCGAGAAGAAAACAATAACCAAAAAATGCCAACATAAATATAAGAAAAAATAAAGAACCTCTTTGGCTCCCATAAGATTAAAGTCATACTGACATGTACATACTGAAAACAGAAGAAAGAGTCTGTCACTTTTTGGAATCTAAGAAGATCCTCATTGTGGTGTGTAACTCTGTACATAAAAAAAAAAATACAGAAAAAAATATATAAGCCTGCGCCAAATGTTCCTTCACCGGAGCACTCACTTCTTGGTGAAGATTGTGTCTCTGAGGCAGCTGTCCTGACTTGGGTTTGAATAAAGGTCTCTTCCTTTCTCTCTAAAATGTTTTTAAAAGTTCAGTCACGCAGTGTCGACAATAACAGTGTTTTCTATTTAAGTGAGAAATAAATGTTCCACTCTAGTTGCATTGGGAATAGACGAATTGAGGGTTTCTTTAGAAGAGTAAGTCTGCTTTCCAGAAAAGGCAAGGACATTGGTCTATTGAGAATGAAGATAATTACTGCTAAACAACAAGTATGTGTTGCCCCTTCGCCCAGAAACCGAAGCAGGTGTGCAGGCTTTAGGTCAGAGGTGCCTTCTTCTCCCCAGCTGACAGCACTTCTCTGCTCTGGCTCCAAGACACCCGAGGTTTTGAACGTCAGCATCGGAGTCAGCGAGGCAGCTTGTCACAGGACGCCAGTGTTCAGAGAAAGCACAGGTATGTTTGGCAAAATGTCCTATCTATGTCAGGGCTGGAGGTAAAACCTCTCATTATCCCAAAACTTCCTGGGCTTTTCTCTTTTCTCTAGTTGAGCCACAAAGTAAAATTGAAGTAGCTGCCAGCATTCTGGGTTTGATGCAAGAATTACTTAGTTTCCCTGCAGGTAGAACTTTGCAGGGGATCACAATTTCTCTGTCCATTTATTGCTGACAAATGTATTTTGACCATCTGTTTCCTAGGAACCCTCTTTTATTAGAAAGGGGAGGTGAGATTCACTCTGTGCCTGTTTGTAACATCTAATTTGTTCCTTCATCTAACAGTGTTTATTCAATTGGGCCTAAGATATGGTTGAGTGGCCAGCATCTAGAGTTAGGTGGTTTTTTTTCATCTGATACAGACTTGGATGATGTAATTTGACAAAGGTGATGTTTCATCATTGATTAGTTTATTCATCAGAAGAGTTAAAATTAGGGTGGAGGGGAAATTGAAAATTATCCAAAGCGGCCTGTTCCTGTTTAAAAGTTGAGCTTGACTTTCTAGTTTTACTAAATGTATTATCTCAATATTTTGAGGTGCCATATTCACTCTGTAGTTTCTTTGGTGGTGGAATCAGAAGGAGAGTCTGGGAATTCTTTTGGATAGTGGCATGCTGGTGGCTTCAAGGGGCTTGGCGTCAGGAGCCTTGGGGTAAAGTCTGCAACTGCTTGCCTGATCCTGGGTGCATCTCACAGAGGTTTTGTTTCCTCTTATGAATTTGCCGGCAGATAATGTTCTGCTTAAAGGGGAACCCTCCCATCCTGTTGGTGGGAATGCAAAGTGGTGCAGCCAGTCTGGGAAACAGTGTGGGGGTTCCTCAAAAAGTTAAACATTGAACAACCACATGATCCAGCAATTGCTCTCCTAGGTATTTACCCAAAGGATACAGAAATGCAGATTCGAAGGGGGTCCATGCACCATGATGTTCATGGCAGTAATGTCCGCAGTATCCAAACTATGGAGAGAATCCCAAAGTCCATGCACTGATGAATGGATAAACCAGATGTGGCATACATATATATAATGGAATATGACCCAGCTTCAAAAAGAATGAAATCTTACAATTTGCAAGGATGTGGATGGATCTAGAGTGTTAAGCTAAGCAAAATCAGTAAGGAACAACAAATATCCTATACTCTCACGCTTCTGGAATTTCAGAAAAATAAAACAGATGAACAGAGTGGAGGGGTGATGAGAGAGGCAAACAAGGAAATAGACTCAACCGTGGAGAACAAACTGAGTGTTGCTGCAGGGCAAGGGTGTGGGGGGAAGTGTTAAATGGGTGAGGGGTATTAAGGAGGGCACTTGTGATGAGCACCGGGTACTGTATGCAGGTGAGGAATCACTAAATCCTACCCCTGAAGCAAATATTCCATGGCATGTGAACTAACTGGAATTTAAGTAAAAGAAGAAAGGAAAAAGTGTTCTGCTTCATGAAGAGTGAGGTAAAATTGTAGTGATTTGGGCTGTACTATTCTATAGAGGATAGATGTAAAACACCCTGTTGTAGGATACAATAGAGTCTTATCACATAAGGAGTCCTCAGAAAGCTGCAATGAAAGATTCAGATCTCAGAGCATGTTCGTGTTCCACTGATATCTTACAGTTTGCACAGGTAGGAAGGAAGGTGGAGAGAAAAGCAACAGAAGGGGAAAGTAGGTGTGAACCTTTCATTAGTTAGCGTTATAGCTTTCTCATGAAAGACTTGCACCAGTGTGATTTTGGAAGCAGAGGGGGAATCGGGAGCTTTGCAGGAGATGGGGGAGTTCCAGGACTGGGTAAAGCTGACAGGGGACCCAGAGGAGAGCTGAATGCATTCTGCAGCAGGGTGTGTTCAGGGTGGGCTCCAGGGGTGGCTGTGGGTCTCCTGGGTGAGAGTTGTGACAGGTGATGGCTGTGTGCAAGTTCCTGGCTGAGGACAACTGAGGCACAGGTGGAGAGCTGGCAGAGAACCTTCTTCTGAGCCTCCAGCCTCACCCAACACACACAGCCTCATCTTCTGTCCCTGTCACTCCAATTCAGACTTCTCCGAATGTGAGTGAGAACACATCAAGAGCATTCTGAACAGAAGGGAAAGCATGTGCAAAGGTTCTGGGGCAGGAGAATTCCAGGTATGTCCAGGAGCAGCAAGAAGGCCCTTTGCCCACAGGAGACAGCTTAGGACATGAGCTCAGAGAGGTGACAGAGGGTGACAGAAAGCTATTCCAGGTTTATAACCCCATGAGACGCTGTTTCACTGGGCCATCCTGGCTACAGTGTTGAGAACAGATGACAGAGGGTTGAAGATGGCAAGGCAGGTCCATGACGAAGCTTTTTCAGGAACTCAGGCTCTATGGTCCAGACAGGTGGCCTTGGATGGAGTGGTTAGACCTATTCTGGGTCCATTTTGAAGATGGAGCTCACAGGATTTGCTGATGGGTTAACTATTAGGAGCAGGAGAACAGAGGAATTGGGGTAACTCCCAGCTGTTGTTCGTTGTCCTGATGAAGGGGAAGGAGAGGGTTTCTCGGGGGGTAGGAGGTAGTCCTTGTTCTGCATGCTGAGGAAGGTGCCTTTCCGGTGGATCTGATGAGGGTTGTGTCTGGGAGGACCTTTCACATCTATTCCCTCAGCAATGCTGAAGTACAAGTATCCCCCACTTTTTAAACGTTCACAGTAAGACACTGGGCTTTCTTGAAAGAACTACATTATTACCCAGCTTCAGTAAGAGGAAGAGACCTGAAAAGGATTTCCCTCTTATGAAAAAAGGTGAACAGTGAGAATCGCTTTCAGCATCTGTTTTGGGGAGAAGCATAACAGAGGCGGCGTGCACCCCAACCAGCTCCTTCCTCTGGGAACCGCTCTCCGCATCCAGCCACCAGCACTTTGAATGGTGTCTGTGAGCCTCTGCTGTGCTTTATCTTCATTTATGCTGGGCCTCCGTTAGAAACTTGTGTGCTGAGGCCTAAGAAAAGCCAAAGAGAAGGAATTTTGGAGTCTGAGGACACTATCTAATTGTTCCGTGTAAATTAATGGCCATTCCTTCTTGACACCATTTCTGCTGTGCATGGTTTCTCAGAAGCCCTGTACTTTCAAAGAGCAGGGAAACCTATACCCCATGCTGCATGGTTAGTTTTAGTCTCCATGCTGGACAGAACATTTCATGACTGTCGGATTTTCTCACTCAAACATTGAGACTTTGACCGCCTTCACCCGTTTCTACCACCCCATCCCCGAATCTGGCACCTACCCATCTGCTCACATTATCTATGTGTTCAGTATTTATTTATTCCACGTGGAATGTACATGAGAGCATCTGGTATTGGTCTTTCTGTGTCTGAGTTACTTGGCATAAGGCCCCCAAGGTCTGTGTTTCCATGTCTGGTTCTTGTGAATAATGCTGCAGTGAACGTGGGAGTGCATCTGTCTTTTTGAGGCAACATTTTTGTGTTCTTCAAATCAATTCTCAGTAGAGCCACTACTGGGTCATGGGGTAGTTGCATTAATTTTTTCAGGAACCTCCATACCGTTTGTCACAGTGGCTGCACCAATTTCCATTCCCACCAACAGTGCACGGTGTCTCCTCGTCTGCACACCCTTGACCCCACCTGGTGTCTGTCTCTGGCACAATTGCTGTTCCAACAGTTGAGAGAGGATAACCGATTGTGGGTTTGACTGATGTTTCCCTGACGATGATTAGTGATGTCGAACAACTCCTTCTGTCTGTTGGCACCTGTGTGCCATCTTTGGAAAGTATCTATTCACATATTCCTCCCATTTTTTTAATAGTTTTTTTTTTGTTTTGATTTGTATGAGTGTTGTGTGTATTTTGGATATTAGCCTCTTCTCACACATATGATTCACAGATATTTTTTTCTTATTGGGTCAGTGGCCTTTTAAGTTTTTGATGGTTTAATTTGCCGTGTGGAAGATTTCAGTTTGAAACCAATGTCGAGAGACTTAGTACCTGTGTCTTCTTGGAGGTTTATGGATTCACGTCTTATGTTCAAATCATTCATCCATTAAAAATTTTGTGTGTGGTGTAAGAAAGTGACCCAGTTATATTCTTCTGCATTTAGTGTCCAGTTTGCCTGTTACCACTCACTGAAGACACAGTCCTTCCCTCATGGCATATCTTCTGCTGCTGTGTCGTAAGTTAGGATCATCTACGTGTGGGTAAGTTTCTGAGCTTTCTCTACTGTTCCACTGACCTGGTGACTGTGTTTATGCCAGTACCATCCTGCTTTGATGACAACAGCTTTGTAATCTAGCTTGAAATCCAGGAGTGTGTTGACTGCACCTTTCTTTCTCCAGATTGCTTTGGGTATTTGGGGTCTTTTGTGATTCCATACAAGTTTGAGGACTGTTTTCTATTTCCTCAAATAATGCCACTGGATTTCAGACAGGCATTTCATCACATCTGTCGATTGCTTTGGGTACGATGGACATGTTCACATAATTAACTCTTCCAGTTAAGGAGCATGGCGTATGCATCCATTTGTTTGTGTTGCCTTCCAAATCTTTGACCCATACATTCTGCCCCCCTTGACACTCATGTTTTTCATTTCTTTTCTGCCATGTGTTGAGTGTACTATGTCTTTCTCATTCTTGGTTACTTTTATTTCTAGATTTTTTGATGCAATTGTAAATGGCATTGCTTTTTTAATTTCTCTTGGCGAAAGTGTGTCATCAGTATACAGAAATGCAAGAAGTTGGGTCATCTGGGTGGCTCCATATGTGAAGCGTCTGCCTTCAGCTCAGGTCATGATCCCAGAGTTCTGGGATTGAGCCCCGTGTTGTGCTCCCCGCTTAGCGAGGGTCTGCTTTTCCCTCTTTCTGACACTCCCCCTGCTCGTGCTTTTTCTCTTCCTGTCAAATAAATAAATAAAATCTGAAAAAAATAAAGACAACAGATCTCTGTATATTGACTTTATATCCTGCAGCTTTCTTGAATTTGTTTATTCTAACAGTTTTTTTTTTTTTTGAGGAATCTTTCTGGATTTCCTGTCATTTGCAAATTGTGACAGTTTCCTTATGGATTTCATATCTTTCTCTTTTTTTAAAATTGTTATTCACCCTACAGTGCTTCATTTGTTTTTGATGTAGTGTTCCATGATTCATTGTTTGCATATAACACCTAGTGCTCATTATGACACTTGCCCTCCTTTTTTCTTTTAAAGAATTTATTTATTTATTCAACAGAGATAGAGACAGCCAGCAAGAGAAGGAACACAAGCAGGGGAGTGGGAGAGGTAGAAAAAGGCTCATAACGGAGGAGCCTGATGTGGGGCTCAATCCCATAATGCCAGGATCACGCCCTGAGTCGAAGGCAGACGCTTAACCACGGTGCCACCCAGGTGCCCCCTGCCTTGTTAATTTTAACCATTCTAACTGGTGTAAGGTGGTATCTCATTGTCGTTTTGATTTGTATTTGCCTGATGGCAAGTGATGTGGAGCATTTTTTCATATGTCTGTTGGCCATTTGTATCTCTTTGTGTCTTCTGCCCATTTTTTGGCTGTTGAGTTTGAGGAGTTCTTTATAGATCTTGGACACCAGCCCTTTATCTGTAATATCATTTGCAGATATCTTCTTTGATTTCATAGGTTGCCTTTTTGTTTTGTTGATCATTTGCTTTGCCGAGCAGAAGCTTTTTATCCTGATGAAGTGCCAATAGTTCATTTTTGCTTTTATTTCCTTTGCCTTTAGAGACATGGCTTGCAAGAAGTTGTTGTGTCCAAGGTTCAAGAGTTCTTTTGATTTTGATATGAGACAGGAATCCATTATCTTTCTTTCCTGATTGTATTCGAGTCCTCTGTCTTTCTTGGTGAGTCAACCTAAGTGTCAGTTTTGTTTCTCTTTCCAAAAAAGGCAGCTCTCATTTTCATTGTGTTTTTTTTTTTTTGTCTTTTTAGTCTCCATTGGATTTATTTATGCATTCCTTTTTGTTATTTCCTTATTTCTACTAATTTGGGGCTTTGTTTGTTGTTTTATTTTCTACTTCTTTACCAAATAAATCAGGTTGTTTTTTGGAGAGCATCATATGTATTGATGAAGACTTGAGTTTCTATGAATGTCCCCCATAAAGCTACTTTTGCTGTATCCCATAAGTTTTTGTAGGTTGTCTTTTTCATCAGTGTCAAGGTACTTCTAAATTTTTTTTGATTTCTTCTTTGACTGTTGGTTGTTCTGTAGCATGTTGTTAAATCTCCACATGTTTATTTAAGATTATTTAAGTATCTGACAGAGAGTGAGACAGCGAGAGAGGGAACGCAAACACGGGGGTGGGAGAGGGAGAAGCGGGCTTCCCACTGAGCAAGGATCCTGGGATCACGACCTGAGCTGAAAGCAGATCCTTAACGACTGAGCCACCCAGGCCCCAAAAATCTCCACCTATTTTTGACTGTCTCATTTTTTTCTTGAGACTGATTTCTATTTTCATATCATTGTGGTTGGACAAGATTTGAAGCACAAGGTGAAGAGAGCATTCAGATGAAAGGTTTGTTTCCTGGAGGGTTTTCTGAGGGCAGACCATGAGTTCTGTGGGACGGAGGAAGGTTTTGTGAGACGGGGGGTGGGGTTAACCCTTGTTAGAATTACTGACTAGTACCATGCAGGCTGTATGCTACTGTTCACACCATAGTTCTGATGGACTTGTACTTTATTAGAAATATTTTCTAGGAGGTGTAGGCATAGCCTTCACTTAAAGAAAGGTGCCATGTGGGTTCATGGCATGACCCCAGGTCAGCAACAAGGATGTATGGTATTGTGGGGGATCAGAACCAGGCTTTCTGTGGGAAGTGACAGAAATAGGGTATGGTGAGCTCCATGACCATAGGTGAGGTCCCAAGTGACCCACTGGGTGTTGGGTTCTGTGGATCTGTCTCATCAGGTGCTGTGGAATTCAGGGACACCCTCCTGTCTGTGGATTTGTGTGGAGACAGGTAGACATCAATGTCTGGCCAGGCACGAGGTTCGCACTGGACCACCCCCAGAGGTGCAGCGTGTGGGGGAGCCACTCCTTGGTTTCCACGAAAGCTGACCAGGGTCTGTGACCATGATTCCTAGCAGCTGCAAGGGGAGAGGAGGCCGGGGGTGGTGCACACTTCCTAGACTTGTGTTCAGGACTAGTCTGGAGCACACTGAAGTCAACCACACCGAGCACAGAAGGCATCCAGTCAGTGTAGCTGTGGGCACTGCTCCCATGGTACTTTCGGGCCGGATCCATGCTGCCACCTCCTGCATTTCATCATCATCTTCAAGGTCATGTGCCTCTGCTCTTGCCCCATGGCCTCCGGGGTATTGTCCGTCCTCTATCTGTCCCTCGTCCCCGGTGCCCTGTGCAGTCCGATGCCAGGGTAGCCTTCTCGAGACAAACATCTGGCCCTGATGGAACACTTCCATGGATCTCGTGTGATGCGAGGATGATGCCCTTCCCTAAAAGGGGGCTGCAGATCCCCAATCAGGAGAGCCATGTCTCCCTTTTCAGCATGGCCTGCCCGCCCCTCAGTCTTCTTCAGGGAAGCTCTCCCCACTTCCTGAGATGACAGCTCTGAACTTAAAAATGAATGTTATTTTACATAAATCTATACCTTAGTTCATCCATGGCATGTCTTTCAACCCCGTTAGTGGGTTTTTTTTTTTTTTTTAGCAGTTCTGAAGGGCTGTCTGCTCAAGGAGGGGATGACCTGGGCAGGGCAGCTTTCCCTCTCATCTCCCTCAGCATGTCTCTGAGCCCTGGGTCCAGCTGTCCCACTGAGGATTGAGGGACCCGAACCAGCCCATCCTGAGCCCAAGCTGTGTCAGCTCATACACGGATGTGTGTTGGAGCGGTGGGCAGCTGGCATGGGCCAGGGGCAGGCAGTGTCTCCTTCTCATTCCTTCCCTCCCTTCCTCCCAGAGGTAGCTCAGAGTAGCCTTCAACCCCTACATCTCCAGATCCCTTGACCTGTGCTTCCTGTGTTCAGCTGGTGACCTTGGAATTTCCAATGGATTCTACCTCCTGTACCCTCTCCTGTAGCAGTTCGTGGATCAGAGGAGGGGTCGGACCCTCTCTGTTTTTGGTCTTCTTCCTTTCCCGCACCAAGCCCACCCACCTTTGCATCTTCCATGTATGTGTTTGGAAGCAAGGCCATCCACAGGGAACCTATTAGCCAAATGGATCTAGGCAATGAACATTGAAGTAGAGATCCAGGATCCATAATAAACCTGCTCTGAAACCTGTCCCAAAGTCTGTGACTCTCTCACACTGAAACAGAAACAATAATAGCTTTCTGGACTGTGAAGTGACATGTGTCTCTACTTCCAATCTTGAATGCATAGGTGCTGAGCCTGGACTGAAAAGGACCATGGCTCCCGTGGGCTGGGATCCAGGGTAAGAACTCAGTGAAATCTTAATTCAAGGCATAGAGTGAATAATTATTGTAGAGTGAATCCTCCGAAGTAAGGCTTATGCACAGTGCACAGGAAAAACTTTTTCAAAGAGGTTCCTGAAAGAAAAATCTTTTTTAAAAATTTATTTTAATTCCAGTAGAGCTAACATACAGTGTTACATTCGTTTCAGGTGTACAATAGAGTGATTCAGTAATTCCATATATTACTCAGTGTTCATCAAGAAAAGCGTCCTCTTAATCCCCTTCATCTACTTCACTCATCCCTCTATTCACCTCCTCTCTGGTAACCATCCGTTTGTTCTCTGTTGTTAAGAGTTTGTATTTTGGTGTGTCTCCTTTTTCTCTTTTAGTTATTTATTTTTGTTTGTTTCTTAAATTCCCTATTAGAGTGACATCATATGGGATTTGTCTTTCTCTGACTGACTGATTTTAGTTAGGATAATACTCTCTAGCTCCATCCATGTGGCTGCAAATGGCAAGGTTTCATTCTTTTTCAAGCCGAGTAATACTCCATTGTGTGTGTATGTGTGTGTGTCTCTGTGTGTGTGTGTGTGAATACACACATCTATCATCTCATTTGTCAATTTTTCTACAGACGCTTGGGTTGCTTCCATATTGTGATATGGTAAATAATGGTGCAAGACACATAGGGGTGCACGTATCCTTTTAAGTTACTGTTTTCCTATTCTTTGGGTAAATATGAGTAGTGTGATTGTTGGATCGTAGGGTAGTTCTATATTTAATTTTTTGAGGAAACTTCATACTGTTTTCCACGGTGGCCACCACAGTTTGCATTCCCACCCACAGTTCGCGAGGATTCCCCTTTATCCACATCATCCCAACAACCACTCTTTGTTGTGCTTTTGATGTTAGCCATTCTGACAGGTTTGAGGTAATACCTCATTGTCCTTTGGAATTACATTTTCCTGATGATGGGTGATGGTGAACATCTTTTCACGGGACTGTTGGCCATTTGTATTTCTTCTTTGGAGAAATGTCTGTCCATGTCTTCTGCCTATTTTTCAACTGGATTATTTATTTTTTGGGGGTCGAGTAGTATCAGTTCTATATGTTTTGGACACTATCCCTTTATTGCATATGATCTTTGCAAATATCTTCTCCCTTTGAGTAGGTTGTCTTATTATTTTTACGTTTTCATTGTTCTTCTGCCATGTGGAAACTATTTATTTTGCTGTATTCCCAATAGTTTATTTTTGCTTTCATTTCCTTTGCCTCAGGACACAGTCTAGAAAAACGTTGGTATGGTCCATGTCAAGAAGTTACTGTCTTCCCTCCTGTAGGATTTTTATGGATTCAGGTCTCATGTTGAGGTCTTGAAACTGTTTTGTGTTTGTCTGTATTGTGTAAGAAAGCAGTCTAACTTCATTCTTTTGTGCGTAGCTGTCTAGTTTTCCCAACACCATTTGTTGTAGTGACTGTCCGTTTCCCTTTTGATATCGTTGCTTGCCTTGTTGAAGATTCATGGACCACATAATTGTGGGTTTCTGTCTGAACTTGTGTCCTGTTCCTTTGGTCGCTGTGTCCAGATTTGTGCTGTACTGTCTTGTTAGGATGACTGCAGCTTTGTAGTATAACCTGAAATCTGAAATTGTGAGTCCTCCAGCTTTGTTTTTCTTTTCCACATTGCACTGGCTGTTTGGAATCTTTAGTGGTTCCATACAAATGTTTAGGATTGTTTATTTGAGGTCTTTTGTTCTTTAACTTAAATTCAATTAGCCAACTTACAGTACATCATTAGTTTCAGATGTGTCCCGTCTTCACTACCTCTCTCTCTTTGGGGTCAATACCCAGTAGTGCAATTGCTGGGACATATGGTAGCTTTATTTATAACTTCTTGAGGAAACTCCGTACCATTTTCAAGAGTGGCTGTACCAGACTGCATTCGCACAGGGGTGTAAGAGGGTTCCCGTTTCTCCACATCCTCTCCAAGATGTGTAGTTTCATTTCTTCTTATTTTTAGATATTCGGCGTCGTGTGATATGGCATCTATAGGGGTTTAGATTTGCATTTCCCTGAAGCCAAGTGATATGAAGCATTTATGCATGTATCTTTTGATCACCGCTACGTCATCATCAGTGAAGTGACTTCTCATTTTAATCCATCTCAAGACCTAAAGCTGGGTAAGGCACTGAAGCTGGATGATGCCATCGGTTGGAAGTGTGGAGAATTTCAAAAGATCTCCATGGAGAGCAAGTTTAAAGGTCAGTGTGAAGCTACTAATTGGATCCGGGGACATCTCTGAAAGTGGGGATTGCCTGGGATGGGCTGAGGGGGGCCCTCCGATTTTCCTATGAATCCTTGCTGCAGCCCTAAATGGACAGTTTCCTGCTGTGGGGCAGGCTGAGTCCTCTAGTCGTGCAGAGGTGAGCCCAATGCCTGGTGCCTTGGAGGCAGGCAAACGGGGAGGGACCCTCAGCAGAGGACCCAGGGTTAGGTTAGGCCTCAAGAGACAGCAGGTCCGAACTGCCCAGTGCTCAGAGAACTCCCAGGCCGAGTGAGATGAGGGCACAAGCGCGGGTGAGTGTGAGCCTTGGGCTTTCATCCGGAAGGGCCCACAAAGGTCGGGGTTCACCAGAAGGGGCTCTCAGGGGTTGCCCCAATTCTTGCCCTGAATGCTCTGTTCCCCAAAATGGTGCAGTTAACTGTGGGCTGCAGGCTGAGTCCTACGGTGGGGCTTGGGTGTCCCCAATCCCCCAGAGTGGGGTGCCAGGACCCTGGGGAGGGACCCCTCTGTGGCCAACCTAGGGTAAGGATTAGGGTCCAGGAGCCCGGCAGGGACATACTGCAGGCTGTGCGGCGAGCTCTGTGGAGGGCTGAGAGGAGGCCATGGGGGAGGGTGAGCATGGGCCTCAGGGTTGGGGCACGGGGGACTGCCAAAGGTGGGGACGGGCTCTGGGGGCCTCCACAAATTCTCATGCCCTGTAGGCTCCGTAGAGCCCCAAGGGGCACGGTTTCCTGTCGGGTGGCAAGCTGAGTCCTGCAGTGGGGCACAGGTATCCCAATTCCCCAGGGCTGCATTGTAAGCCTCCCGGGGAGGCCCCCACACCCACAGCCGACCTAGGGCTAGGGTTAGGCCCCAGGAGCCCCGCAGGCCTGATCTGCTGGCTGTATGGTGAGCTACACGGGCTGAGGTGAGGGTGTGGGGAGGGTGAGCGTGGGCCTCAAGGTTGGGGTGTGGGAGGCCGCCGTTGTTTGCTGGTGGCTCAGGAGGGCCCTCCTGGTTCTCCCACCCTGAATGCTCTATGGCCTCCCAAGGCACACGGTTTCCTGCGTGGTGGCAGACTGAGTCCTGCTGTGGGGCTCAGGTGTCCCGAATCCCCACGGCTGTGACTTCAGGCTCCTGGGGAGGGGCCCCTCCACAGATGAACTACGGTTAGGGTTGGGGCCCAGGAACCCCGCAGGCCAGATCTTCCCACTATGTGGCGAGCTCCGCCGCGGGCTGAGGTGAGGGTGCAGGGTGGGGTGAGCATGGGCTTCAAGGTTGGGTTTAGAAATCGCCGAAGTTCGCCTGGGGCTCTGGGTGCCCTCCTGGTTCTCCCGCCCTGAATGCTCTACAGCCTCCCAAGGGGCACTGTTTCCTGTGAGCTGGCAGGCTTTGTCCTGCAGTGGGGCTCAGGTATCCCCAGTCCCTGGGGCTGTGGCACTGGGCCCCAGGGGAGGGGCCCTACCCAGCCGACCTTGGGTCAGGTCTAGGCCCCAGGAACCCGGTAGGCCTGATTTGCCGGCTCTGCGATGAGCTTGGTGGCAAGCTGAAGGGAAGGCGTGGGGCGGGATGAGCGTGGGCCTCAGGGTTGGGGTGTAGGGGGCCACTGAGGATCACTGGGGTCTCAGGGGGGCCCTACCAGTTCTCTTGCACGGGATGCTCCGTGGCGCCCCAAGGGGCATGGTTTCCTGAGGGGTGGCAGGCTGAGTCCCGTGGTGGGACTCAGGTGTACCCAATCCCCGGGGTTAGGGTATGGATCTGGGTATGGATTAAGGTTAGGGTATGGGTTACGGTTAGGGTACGGGTGAGGGTAGGGGTTAGGGTTAGGGTAAGGAGAGGGTACGGGTTAGGGTTGGGTTTAGGGGTTACAGGTTAGAGGTTATGGGTTAGGGTACAGATTAGGGTTTAGGGTATGGGTTAGGGTTTAGGGTTTGGGTTTAGGGTTAGGGTTAGTGTTGGAGTACGGGTTAGGTTTAGGGTACGGGTTAGGGTTAGGGTACGGGTTAGGGTACACATTAGGGTATGGTTTAGGGTATGGGTTAGGGTACGATTTAGGTTAAGTGTTGGCATACAGATTTGGGTATGGTTTAGGGTACGGGTTAGGGTTACAGTACGGGTTAGGGTTAGGGTATAGTTTAGGGTTATGGTACAGGTTAGGTTACGGTTTAGGGTTAGGGTTAGGGTACGGGTTAGGGAACGGGTTAGGGATAGGGATAGGGTATGGTTTATAGTTAGTGTATGGGTTAGGGTTCGGGCTAGGGTACAGGTTAGGGTTAGGTATGGGTTAGGGTCTGGGTTAGGGATACGGCACGGGTTAGGGTATGGGTTTGGGTACGGGTTAGGGTATGGGTTAAGGTTAAGGTAAGGGTACTGGTTAGGCTTAAGGTACGGGTTACAGTTTAGGGTTTAGGGTTACGGTTAGGGTACGGGTTAGGGTTAGGGTATGGGTAGGGTTAGGGTACGGTTTATGGTACGAGTTAGGGTATGGGTTAGAGTCCGGGTTTAGGGTTTAGGGTTAAGGTTAGGGTACAGGTTAAGGTACTTGTTAGGGTTACGGTTAAGGTTAGGGTACGGTTTAAGTTATGGCTTAGGGTACAGTTTAGGGTTAAGGTTAGGGTACGGGTTAAGGTATGGGTTAGAGTACGTGTTACGGTTACAGTTAGAGTTAGGGTACAGGTTAGCGTTAGGGTTAGGGTACAGGTTATGGTTAGGGTACGGGTGAGGGTATGGGTTAGGGTTAGGTTTAGGGTTAGGTTACGGGTTAGGGGTAGGGTTAGCTGAAGGGGTAGGGTTAGGGGTAGTGTTAGGGGTATGGTAGGGGTCGGGGTAGGGTTAGGGTTTAGGGTTAGTGTTTGGGGTTTGGGGTTAGTGGTTAGGGTTAGGGTTTCATGTTTAGGGTTTCGGGATTAGGGTTAGGGCTTAGGGTTTAGGGTTTAGTGTTAATGTTAGGGTTTAAGGTTTAAGGATTAAGGTTTAGGGTTAGGTTTAGGGTAGGGTTAGGGTTAGGGTAAGGGTTAGGGGTTAGAGTTACGGTTAGGATTAGGGTTTAAGGTTCAGTGTTTAAGGTTATGGGTTAGGGTTTAGGGTTAGTGTTAGACCCCAGTAGGCCAGCAGGACCGATGCGCCGGCTGTGCGGCGAGCGGAGGTGTGGGCCGAGGTGAGGGCGCTGGCGAGCGAGGGAATAGTATGCAGCCTTTTGGCATGAGGGGCCTTTTACATCACTAGTGGCTCGGAGGGCCCTGCCCGTTCTCCCGCCCTGAATGACCGGAGGCGCCCCTAGCAACCCATGTGGTGGCGGGGTGGCAGTGTGAGTCTGGCAATGCGGTTTAGGTGTCCCCAATGCTGTGCGTTGTAGCGCAAGGCCCCTTGGGAGGGGCCCCTCTAGGGCCGTCCTAGGGTTAGTGTTAGCACCCAGGAGTCCGGCAGGCATGATCCGCCAGCTGTGCGGTAGCAGAGGGCCAGGCCGAGGTGAAGACGCCAGCGAGCTGGAGCGTGGGCCCAAGCATTTTGGCACAGGGGGGCCTTGGAAGGTCACCGGGGGATTGGAGGGCCCTGCCGGTTCTCCCGCCCTGAATGGCCAGAGGCGCCCTTAGCGGCCCGGGTGGTGGCAGGGCGGCATGGTGAGTATAGCGCTGGGGCTCAGGGGTCCCCAATCCCTGGCGTTGCTGTGCCAGGCCCCTTGTGAGGTTCCGCTCGGGGGCCAACCTAGGGTTAGGGTTAGCCCCCAGGAGGCTGGCAGGCCCGATCCGCTGGCTGTGCGTGAGCAGAAGGGCGGGCCGAGGTCAGGGCGCTGGTGAGCAGGAGCATGGGCCCAAGCATTTTGGCGCATGGGGGCTTAGAAGTTCACTGGGACTTGGAGGGCCCTGCCCGTTCTCCCGCCCTGAAAGACCGGCAGCACGCCTAGTGGCCCGGTTTGCGGCGGGATGGCAAAGTGAGTCCTGGCGTGGGCTCGGGGGTCACCAATCCCTGGCACTGAGGCACCAGGCCCCTTCGAAAGGGCCCCTCATAGGCCACCCTAGGGGTAGTGTTAGCCCCCAGGAGGCGGGCAGGCCTGATGTGCCGGCTGTGCAGCGACCGGAGGGGTGGGCCGAGGTGAGGGCGCTGGGGAGCGGGAGAGTGGGCCCAAGTGTTCTGGCGCAGGTGGCCTTTGAAGGTCGCCGGGGGCTCGGAGGGCCCTGCCCGTTCTCCCACCCTGAAAGACCGGCAGCACGCCTAGTGGCCCGTGTTGCGGCAGGGCAGCAGGGTAGAGTCTGGCGCTGGGGCTTTGGGGTCCCCAATCCCAGGCGTTGCGGCGATAGGCGACTTGGGATGGGCCCCTCGGTGGCCGACCTAGGGTTAGAGTTTGCACCGAGGAGGCCAGAAGTCCCGATCCACGCGCTCTGCAAGGAGCGGAGGGGTGGGCCAAGATGAGGGCGCTGGCGAGCAGAAGCGTGGGCCCAAGCGTTTTGGTGCGGGGGCCTTCAAAGGTCGCCAGGGGCTCTGAGGGCCCTGCACGTTCTTCCACCCTGAATGCCTGATGGCGCACCTAGCGGCCCGGGTTGCAGAGGGGCAGCAGTGTGAGTCCGGTGCTAGGGCTCAGGGGTCCCCAATCCCCGGTGTTGCAGCACCAGGCCCCTTGGGAGGGGCCCCTCGGGTGCGACCTAGTGTTAGGGTTAGCCCCCAGGAGGCCCTCAGGCCCGATTCGCCAGCTGTGCGGCGAGCGGAGGGTCGGGCGGAGGTGAGGCCACTGGGGAGCAGGAGCATGGGCCCAGGAGTTTTCGAGGGGGGGTCCTTCGAAGGTCACCAGGTGCTCAGAGGGCCGTTCATGTTCTTCCGCCCTGAATGACAGGCGACTACCCTGGCGGCCCGGTTAGAGGAGGGGCGGTAGGGTGAGTCTGGCGCTGGGGCTCAGGGTCCCCAGTCCTCGGCGTTGGGGTGCCAGGCCCCTTCGGAAGGGCTCTAGGGGGCTGACCAAGCATTACTGTTTGCCCCCAGGAGGCTGGCAGACCCGATCTGCCGGCTGTGTGTCGAGCAGAGGGGCAGGCCAAGGTGAGGGCGCTGTCGAGCGGGAGCATGGGCCCAAGCGTTTTGGCATGGGGGGCCTTCGAATGTTGCCAGGGGCTTGGAGGGATCTGCCCGTTCTCCCTCCCTAAATGACCGACAGTGCTCCTAGCGGCCTGGGTGGCGGCGGGGTGACACGGTGAGTCCGGTGCTGGGGCTCGGGTGTCCCCAATCTCAGGCATTGTGGTGTCAGGCCCCTTCAGAGGGGCCCCTCAGGGGCCAACCTAGGGTTATGGGTAGCCTCCAGGAGGAGGGCAGGCCTCATCCACCGGCTCTGCAGCGAGTGGAGGGGCGGGCCAAGATGAGGGCACTGAGAAGCAGGAGCATGGGCTCAAGCGTTTTGGATGGGGGGGCCGTTGAATGTCGCCATGGGCTCGGAGGGCCCTGCCCATTCTCCCGCCCTGAATGACCAGCGGCACCCCTAGCGGCCCAGGTGGCAGCGGGGCGGCAGGGTGAGTCCGGCGCTGGGGCTCGGGGGTCCCTACTACCCAGCGTTGCGGCGCCAGGCCCCTTGGGCGGGCCCCTCGGGGGCCGACATAGGGTTAGGGTTAGCCCGCAGGAGGCTGGCAGGCTCGTTCCACCATGTGCGGTGAATGGAGGTGTGGGTCGAGGTGAGGTAGCTGGTGAGTGGGAGTGTGGGCCAGAGCATTTTGGCTTTGGCTCGGGGTGCCTTCGAAGGTCCCAGGTGGCTCGGAGTGTGCTGCCCGTTCTGTCGCCCTGAAGGACTGGCGACGCCCCTAGTTCCCCATGTGGCAGTGGGGTGGCAGGGAGCTTCCGGCGCAGGGACTTGGGGGTTCCCAATCCCTGGCATGCGGCGCCAGGCCACATGGGAGGGGCCCCTTGGGGGCGACCTAGGGATAGGGTTAGCCCCCAGGAAGTCAGCAGGCCCGATCCGCCAGCTCTGCAGCGAGTGGAGGGGTGGGCCGAGGTTAGGGCGCTGGCGGGCAGGAGCGTGGGAGCCAGAATTTTTGCGTGGGGGGCCTTCGAATGTCGCAGGGCGATCGGAGGGCCCTGCCCGTTCTCCCTTCCTGAATGACTGGCAACGACCCTAGTGCCCTCGGTGCATATGGGGTGGAAGAGTGAGTACAGCACTGGGGCTCGGGGGTCCCAAATCCACGGCATTGCGGTGCCAGGATCCTTGGGAGGGGCCCCTCGGGGGCGACCTAGGGTAAGTGCTAGCCCCCAGGACTCTAGGAGGCCCGTTCCGCCAGCTCTGCGGCAGGCGGAGGGGCAGGCCGAGGTGAGGGCGCACGCGAGAGGGAGTGTGGGCCCAAGCATTTTGGCACAGGGACCTTCGAAGGTCGCCGGGGGCTTGGAGGGCCCTGCCCATTCTCTTGCCCTGAAAGACTGGCGGTGCCCCTAGCAGCCCGGGTTGCCGCGGGGCAGCAGGCTGACTCCGGTGCTGGGCTTGGGGGCCCCAATCCCCGGCGTTGTGGCACAAGGCCTCTTGGGAGGGGCCCCTCGGGGGCCAACCTAGGGTTAGGGTTCGTCCCTAGGAGACCGGCAAGCCCGGGGCTAAGTGGCTCTGGCAATGTAACAAAAATGCCATACACTTATCTGTAAGAAATAACAGTGTACAGGAACCCTCTTAGCCCTAACATCATCCTTTGTGAATATGGAAGCCAGCCCCAAAGTGGTCGTGGAAGTCTGACGAAAGGGATAAGCACTTTTCTCAGAGTCACCACACTATACAGGGAAAGACCAATGTACATCATCTTTCACGAGTAGGAAGCATTAATGAAAAGGTTCTGGAATTTCGAGGACTCCGACCCATCCTTATTGGTAATAAACCACCGTGTACAGGAAAACACCTTCAACTCTCATCAGCCTCCTCAATCCTGATTCCCATTCAACTTTGTGTGTGTAGGACTAGGGAAATGTCCACATCTTATTGCTAAGAAAGAGCGATGTCAGGGTAATGCCCTTCAAGTCACATCAGCCTTCCTGAAGACGGAAGCAGGAATCAAGCTGGTTATGTTACCATGAGGTAAGGAAGATGAGCATACAAGTGAGAAACAACAGTGGGCAGGACCTCTCTTCCAACGAACAGTATCTTTGCTTAATGTTGAATCCCTATGGTAAGTGGTTGTGGGCATTTGTGAGGTGAAAATCTGAAGTGTTTTGTAAAACCTCTTGGCCATTCACAGATGAGACTAAGGTAGTTGGGGACTCCTAGGCAGTGATTTGTCCACTGTCAAAAATATGAAACATAAAAGAGACAGATGAGGTCTCCTCAGGCATTGTCCTTTATCCTCATCCTCCGTGAGGATGGCCATCTCTGGACAGCTCAGTGGCAGGGTCTCATTCACAGTGGGGGCATCTGTTCCTCACAGACATCAGGCAGGGAAATGGATTTGGTTCTCTGTGCCAGCCCAGCCACAGCTGAGTGTCACAGCACCCTCTCATGGGCTCATAAGAGTTTCACTGTCACCAGGCAGGTCATTGTATTTGATAAACCACTGTGAGAGTTTGCAATTGCCTTCATCTGCAACCTCCTAGAGGCAAATGCAGGTCTCTGGTACCATGTGAAGTCATGTGAAGGCATTGTGAGAAAGTGTCCTTTTGCTTAAGAAAAACATGGCTGGGACTTCTGGCTGGCTCAGCCAGTTAAGCATGTGCCTTTGGCTCAGGTTATGATCTCAGGGTTCTGGGATCGAGCCCGGGTTCCCTGCTCAGCTGGAAAGGAGGTAGGGAAATAGCTTAGAACCCACAGAGAATGTGAATAAAGGGGAGTGAAATGGAACTTGGTCTGTGTTTTGCTTTAGGGATTGGAAGTTAGTTTTTTCTCAATTGTGATTGTTCTTGAAACAGAGAAGCTGTATTGGTTTTTTTTTTACCTTTAATTTTTTTCTAATAATAATTTTTATTATGATATGTTAGTCACTATACAGTATTCCCTTAGTTTTTGATGTAGTGTTCCGTGATTCATTATTTGCATATAACACCCAGTGCTCCATGCAATATGTACCTTCCTTAATACCCATCACTGGCCCATCCCAATCCCCCACCCCTCTCCCCTCTGAAGCCCTCAGTTTGTTTCCCAGAGTCCATAGTCTCTCGTGGTTCATCCCCCCTTCTGTTTAGGGTCCATTGTCTAAAGGGACAGACAGTGGAAGTTCACCGAATATAAGATCGAAATTTCATTGTTCATTATAGATGCCGCTAAGTAGTTCCCAGACATTTCATTCTACTGTAGTAATTCATTATACCTGTGAAGGTGCACGTGGAAGACAATTGATGCATGCATAGTGGTAATAAAACACGCCCCTCAGTAGTAGAATAATAGAGGATGCATATGTGTAAAATTATTCGACTACAGCTTCCATGCTTTCCCTTTGGTTCCTTATTATCTATGAAATTGGACAATTTTTGTTCTCTAGGCTTAAAACTCATTGTCAGTATTAAGAGTTTTTCAATGCTGATCTTCTCCTGTATAAGTTACCAAAAACCTAAAATATGTATGAACATTAAAAAACGCTATATTGAAAATTACAGCAGGGAAGTTCCATTTTGTGAATATTGTGTCAATGGATCTCTATTTTGACATCAGTGTTCATTAGAAATGATGACATTTCATGTGAGTATAAATATCAATGTGAAAAAGAAAAGGTAGGAAGAACCTTGAATGTTTAAGTAATTGCTGAAATGACAGGTGTGTGTGTGTGTGTGTGTGTGTGTGTGTGTGTGTGTGTGTGTAATTGATTTTCAGTGAATGGTTCAGGTTCTTGTAGGGCCTCCGAGCGAGCCCACGTGAACCTTTCAATGAGTTGGTATCTGTTTTCAGAACATGGGAATCCCTTAGTCCAATAGTCAATCAGGCAAGCTTTGAGGTCTTGAAGAGTTTCAGTCCTCAGCGATGGTGTTGCAGACCCTTGTGAGCAAACCCTAGGGTATGCTCAGAGCCCTCATTAGCTGATACCAACGTGTGACGATTTCAGACAGCATTTCCCAAAGAAGTACCTCTTGATTCTCTGTCCTTGTCAGTTCCCTACACTTCCTTACACTAGTTATGTGATCAGTGTGTTTCAGGATAATTCCCACATTTTTGCTATTTCCTACTAGTCCTATCTGTTTCTCATCTTCTTCTTTTATGGTAGGGGTTGGGAAGCAACCTGTGTGGTGTAGGAAGGGGTGTGGTAGTTGTCTGCCTTCAGAGGACCGAATGATGCCTAGAAATTGTACTGTAGTTTGAGGTCAATTGTCCATCCTCTGAGTGTCAGGAATTCCATCACTTTACTTTGATGCTAGTCTGTTCTTCAAGTTGTCCTCAGAAATAAGGACGTCATCCATCTAGGGAATACTGGTTTGTGTGTATGATTTCATTTTAGGAAAGGCCATTCTCTTCCTGAAAATAATACTGTAGAGTACCCTTTCTGGGTTTTATTGGACATCAGTCAATCTTTTGTGAAGTATTCGTTTATAAATAGACTTTTTATGGTTGATGAGCAGGAATTCTTTATTGACAAGTCTTTGTCAGTGTGTGTATTGCAAATCTTTACTTCCCAGCCTGCAGTTCACTTTTTCATTTTCTTATGGTAATAAGATAAGGAGAAATGTCACATTTTTATGAAGTCCCACTGAATTATTTTAAATGGTTAGTGCACCCTATGTCCTACCCCAAGATTGACAGGTTCTGCGTTTTCTTTCAGAAACTGTCCAATGGGAAGCTACAATCCATCTCAAATTTATAAATTGCATTTTTAATTCTAATAGGGTATTTATAGACTGGTTTGGATTTTCTATGTACACAATCATATTATCTGTGAATAGTCACAATTATCCCCTCAATTCTTATACTTTTTGTTTCCCTTGCCTTCTAACACTGGTAGATTATCCGATGCCATGTTGAATAGAGCAACATTGTTTGAAGATTTTAATATACCTTTCTCAATATCTGACAGAAAAAGCAGACAAAACATTGGTAAAAATGTGACCTAATTGACATATAGGGAACATTCCATAATAAGTGCAGAATACATTATTTTCAAGTGGTCATAGACTCTTTACCCAAATAGATTATAGGTGGGGCCACGAATCAAGTCTACAAATGTTAAACCCTGAAATTAACTAGATTCTATTCTTAGACCACAGGGGAATTGAGCCACAGTCATAGCGAAAAGAAAACCAGGAAGTCCTTCAAAGTTTAAAAATTAAATGGAACTTTGCTACATATCCTAAAGGTCAGAGAGGGAATCTCAATGGAAATTCTGAACCTTTTCTACACGAGGGCTCACACACAATGGCACTTTCTTTGTGAAGAGCATTATAATAACCTAGAGAGTAGTTGAGCCTTAAGTCAGAGTTCTGCCTGCCCCAGCCACACCTGGCAGCCTTGGCCTGTGGTCCCCCTCAGCTGTCCTTTCTGGTGGCCCTGAGCTAAGGGGTCAACATGGCCATATGGAAATGGGAAGCTCCCCTCTCATAGTGATGACGGTGCCCCCTCCCCAGCTGCCCTTTCTGGTGGTTCTGAGCTAAGGGGGTCAACATGGCCGTGTGGAAATTAGAAGCTCCCCACTCTTAGTGATGACGTTGCTATCGTATCGTCCTCACCAGTCCAACAACATGATTTCTGAGTGAAATATGACACAAGAGCGACTTCTTGGCCTTCCTTCAGGTTTGAAAATCATCTGGTGAGTCATCTATTAGAAATATGGATTCAACATGTGTTCTTTCTTCTGGAAAAGAAATAGACCCAATAGCAATTATGTGTTCCTTAGCACCTGTTCCTGAGAGACATCATACTGGCTCTTTGTAGCATTCTGCCTCTTAAACTTCTTAAGTAGGGTGTAGATATTTTTAGGCACATTTTCAGACGGTTAGAAAGGGACTCAGATGATATGAGTCACAGCGGATTTTAGTGTCAGAAACCTAAGTGGGATCCCCAGATTGACTCCAAATCCCTTGTTGTTCCATACAGGGTACTATTTCCCTCTTATCTCTGGTCTTCTCGATCTGGAAACCTATCAAGTATCAGGATTTTCTTGTCATGTGGACAACTGGAACAAATTCAGCGGGCCTTTTCACCTCTGCCCATGGTGATCATTAAGATCATTATCTTAGTGGAGGACCTCTGGGTAAGATACTCAAAGATCCTTAGGAATAGAGACAGTATAATATTTTTCTGGTTTTAAAGTTACTGAAACCAACTATCTTTTTTAGTCGATTAAGGCTCTGGTATGTTCAGAGGGTGCTGTAAAACAGGTCTGAAATAGTATTTAAAAACACTCAGCTCAGCCTCTTCTACAAAGTGAGCCAATGCTTATAAACATGGCTAAAATATTCCCTTAACTACGATGACTCCCCAGCCATCGTAGTGTTTATATGGTATGACTGTGACTTACATTAGTCAACATTTGCAGAGAAAGAACTTAGTGCATCCAGGGGGCACTTCATGTTGAAATTAGTTTGTGACAACGAGCTACTGTGTTTTATTCTTCAGTCCAAGGGAATGGTGCCAGACATCTCTAAGGTGTCTAGCAGTTCTACAATTCTGAGTTTAAGTGGTCTGTGTGCTTCAGAGATTTGGGCAGGAGAAGGGCAGGAGTCCAGAGATTGTGAACACTTCTGTTTCCTGTGCTGACCATGGAGCAGGTAGCTTTCTGTGGGCATCATTTTGATTTCTTGGTACTCTTGTGAAAGGTGCTTTTGTCACAAATTCCTCCATTTAGTAGTCATTATAATGATGAAAGTAATTTTTATCTTATATCATCTGTGGGTCCTAATCCTGGGATCCCAGGGAAGCTATCCTTTAACATTTTACCCGGTTCAAAATGATTGGGCAAAACCTCAAAGCATGGGCCCTATTTCTGCCCCAAGCACATGTTGTACATCTGCTTCAAGAAGAAAACTATAACCAAAAATGGCAACATGAAGATAAGAAAAAATAAAGAACCTCTTTGGCTCCCATAAGATTAAAGTCATACTGACATGTACATACTGAAAATGCATGAAATCATTGCATTTCCTAAAGCCCAAGCCTTGGAGAGTCTGAGAGCCACTGATCTTGCCCAGAACCAGGCACACCCCAGCAGGGAGGTCTGGTGCAGAAAGGGAAGGGGCAGGACTCTGAGGGTGGTCTGCAGCTAGAGGGGTCCCTGGAATGGGCCAGGTGTGTGGGGGGAGCCCAGCCCAGGACCCCACCTATGCCTGTGCTGGGTGTTGGGTAGAGGAGGCACCTCTTGGACCCCCTGCACTTTCAGGGTTCCAGGGGCTTGAGGGCGGCTTGCCTTGCTTCCCAGGGGCTGGGGCACCTCCGTCCCTGACAAATCACCTCTTGGGAGTGGAGCTATGTCTCTGTGGGCTGTTCCAGAGTTGCAGTGGGGTGCAAACCTGGGACAGAAGAATGGGAACTGGGAGATAGAGAGTTGCCCTGCAGATGTCCCGGCTGGTTAGAGAGCAGCGTGCTCCGTGGGTGGGGGGGTTCGGGGGTAGGGTGCGCCCCAGGTGGGAGGCAGGGTTCTGGAAGGGCACCTGGAGAGGGTTCATTGTGGGAACTCAGGTGAGTTTTCTTTTTCCTTTTAAAGTCTCTTCTGCCCCATGTCCTCAACTGGCCTTATTCCCCATACCCGTGAACTCCAGGGCGCCCAATCACCTGAGCTTTTGTGGGATTGGTTGCAGAATTTCCGGGTTTCCCCTGTTCCCCGGGAAGAGTGCGGGTAAGGACCTCACAGAGTCTCCACCTTCAGTGATGTGTTCCACGGTTCTCTGACACAGTGCAGGTGATGCATCTTGAGCAGTACCCCAAGTTCAGCAGGGTGTGCCCTGGTCCCCCAGGCACAGGTGTGGCCATAGCAAGCCCCAGAGCCGTCCCCCAACTTCAGCATTATGCCCCGTGTGCCCCCAGGTTAGTGGTAATTGGCTGTTAGAATCATGCAGGAAAATCCTCCAGGTGGGGGCCTGAAGGAGGGCGTAAACCAGACCCCACTCTAATTGCATTGGGAATAGACGAATTGAGGGTTTCTTTAGAAGAGTAAGTCTGCTTTCCAGAAAAGGCAAGGTCATTGGTCTATTGAGAATGAAGATAATTACTGATATACAACAAGTATGTGTTGCCCCTGCACCCAGAAACTGAAGCAGGTGTTCAGGCTATAGGTCAGAGGTGCCTTCTTCTCCCCAGCTGACAGCACTTCTCTGCTCTGGCTCCAAGACACCCGAGGTTTTGAACGTCAGCATCGGAGTCAGCGAGGCAGCTTGTCACAGGACGCCAGTGTTCAGAGAAAGCACAGGTATGTTTGGCAAAATATCCTATCTATGTCAGGGCTGGAGGTAAAACCTCTCATTGTACCAAACCTCCTGGGCTTTTCTCTTTTCTCTAGTTGAGCCACAAAGTAAAATTGAAGTAGCTGTCAGCATTCTGGATTTGGTGCAAGAATTACTTAGTTTCCCTGCTGGTAGAACTTTGCAGGGGATCACAATTTCTGTCCATTTATTGGTGACAAATGTATTTTGACCATCTGTTTCCTAGGAACCCTCTTTTATTAGAAAGGGAAGGTGAGATTCACTCTGTGCCTGTTTGTAACATCTAATTTGTTCCTTCATCTAACAGTGTTTATTCAATTGGGCCTAAGATATGGTTTAGTGGCCAGTATCTAGAGTTAGGTGGCTTTTTTCATCTGATACAGACTTGGATGATGTCATTTGATAAAGGTGATGTTTCATCATTGATTAGTTTATTCATCAGAAGAGTTAAAATTAGGGTGGAGGGAAAATTGAAAATTATCCAAAGCGGCATGTTCCTGTTTAAAAGTTGAGCTTGACTTTCTAGTTTTACTAAATGTATTATCTCGATATTTTGAGGTGCCATATTCTCTCTGTAGTTTCTTTGGTGGTGGAGTCAGAAGGAGAGTCTGGGAATTCTTTTGGATAGTGGCATGCTGGTGGCTTCAAGGGGCTTGGCGTCAGGAGCCTTGGGGTGAATTCTGCAACTGCTTGCCTGACCCTGGGTGCATCTCACAGAGGTTTTGTTGCCTCTTATGAAATTGCCGGCAGATAATGTTCTGCTTAAAGGGGAACCCTCCCATCCTGTTGGTGGGAATGCAAAGTGGTGCAGCCAGTCTGGGAAACAGTGTGGGGGTTCCTCAAAAAGTTAAACATTGAACAACCACATGATCCAGCAATTGCTCTCCTAGGTATTTACCCAAAGGATACAGAAATGCAGATTCGAAGGGGGTCCATGCACCATGATGTTCATGGCAGTAATGTCCGCAGTAGCCAAACTATGGAGAGAATCCCAAAGTCCATGCACTGATGAATGGATAAAGCAGATGTGGGATACATATATATAATGGAATATGACCCAGCTTCAAAAAGAATGAAATCTTACAATTTGCAAGGATGTGGGTGGATCTAGAGTGTATTAAGCTAAGCAAAATCATTGAGGAAAGACAAATATCCTATGCTCTCCCGCTTGTGGAATTTCAGAAAGAAAACAGATGAACAGAGTTGAGGGGTGATGAGAGAGGCAAACAAGGAAATAGACTCAACCTTGGAGAACAAACTGAGTGTTGCTGCAGGACAGTGGCGTGGGGGGGGGGGAGAGTTAAATGGGTGAGGGGTATTAAGGAGGGCTCTTGTGATGAGCACCGCCTTCTGTATGCAGGTGAGGAATCACTAAATCTTACCCCTGAAGCGAATATCCATGGCATGTGAACTAACTGGAATTTAAGTAAAAGAAGAAAGGAAAAAGTGTTCTGCTTCATGAAGAGTGAGGTAAAATTGTAGTGAATTGGGCTGTACTATTCTATAGATGAGAGTTGTAGAACACCCTGTTGTAGGATACACTAGTTGCTTATCACATAAGGATTCCTCAGAAAGCTGCAATGAAAGATTCAGGTCTCAGAGCATGTTCATGTTCCACTGATATGTTACAGTTTGCACAGGTAGGAAAGAAGGTGGAGAGAAAGGCAACAGAAGGGGAAAGTAGGTGTGAACATTTCATTAGTTAGCGTTATAGCTTTCTCATGAAAGCCTTGCGCCAGTGTGATTTTGGAAGCAGAGTGGGAATCCGGGAGCTTTGCAGGAGATGGGGGAGTTCCAGGTCTGGGTAAAGCTGACAAGGGGCCCAGAGGAGATCTGAATGCATTCTGCAGCAGGATGTGGGCAGGGTGGGCTCCAGGTGTGACTATGGGTCTCCTGGGTGACAGTTTTGACAGGTGTGGGCTGTGTGCAAGTTCCTGGCTGAGGACAAGTGAGGCACAGGCGGAGACCTGGCAGAGAACCTTTTTCTGGGCCACCAGCCTCACCCAACACGCACAGCCTCATCTTCTGTCCCTGACACTCCAATTCAGACTTCTCAGAAGGTGAGTGAGAACACATCAAGAGCATTCGAAACAGAAGGGAAAGCATGTGCAATGGCTCTGGGGCAGGAGAATTCCAGGTATGTCCAGGAGCAGCAAGAAGGCCCTGTGGCCACAGGAGACAGCTTAGGACATGAGCTCAGAGAGGTGACAGAGGGTGACAGAAAGCCATTCCAGGGCTATAACCCCATGAGACCCTGTTTCACTGGGCCATCGTGGCTACAATGTTGAGAACAGATGACAGAGGGTTGAAGATGGCAAGGCAGGTCTATGACGAAGCTTTTCCAGGAATTCAGGCACTGTGGACCAGACAGGTGGCCTTGGATGGAGTGGTTAGACCTATTCTGGGTCCATTTTGAAGATGGAGCTCACAGGATTTGCTGATGGGTTAACTATTAGGAGCAGGAGAACGGAGGAATTAGGGTAACTCCCAGCTTTTGTGGGTTGTCGTGATCGAGGGGATGGAGAGGGTTTCTCGGGGGGTAGGAGGTAGTCCATGTTCCGCATACTGAGGAAGGTGCCTTTCCCAGTGGATCTGCTGAGGTTTGTGTCTGGGAGAACCTTTCACATCTCCTCCCTCAGCAATGCTGAAGTACAAGTATCCCCCACTTTTTAAACGTTCACAGTAAGACACTGGGCTTTCTTGAAAAACTATGTTATTACCCAGCTTCAGTAAGAGGAAGAGACCTGAAGAGGATTTCCCTGTTATGAAAAAAGGTGAACAGTGAGAATCGCGTTCAGCATCTCTTTTGGGGAGAAGCACGACAAAGGCGGCGTGCTCCCCAACCAGCTCCTTCCGCTGGGAACTGCTCTCCGCATCCAGCCACCAGCACTTTGAATTGTGTTTGTGAGCCTCTGATGTGCTTTATCTTCATTTATGCTGGGCCTCCATTGGAAACTTGTGTGCTGAGGCCTAAGAAAAGCCAAAGAGAAGGAATTTTGGAGTCTGAGCACACTGTCTAATTGTTCCATGTAAATTAATGGCCATTCCTTCTTGACACCATTTCTGCTGTGCAAGGTTTCTCAGAAGCCCTGTACTTTCAAAGAGCAGGGAAACCTATACCCCATGCTGTGGGGTTAGTTTTAGTCTCCATGCTGGACAGAACATTTCATGACTGTTGGATTTTCTCACTCAAACATTGAGACTTTGACCGCCTTCACCCGTTTCTACCACCCCATCCCAAAATCTGGCACCTACCAATCTGCTCTCAGTATCTATGCGTTCAGTATTTGTTTATTCCACGTGGAATGTACATGAGAGCATCTGGTATTGGTCTTTCTGTGTATGAGTTACTTGGCATAAGGCCCCCAAGGTCTGTGTTTCCATGTCTGGTTCTTGTGAATAATGCTTTAGTGAATGTGGGAGTGCATCTGTCTTTTTGAGGCAGTATTTTTGTGTTCTCCGAATCAATACTCAGTAGAGCCATTACTGGGTCATGTGGTAGTTGTATTTATTTTTTCAGGAACCTCCATACCGTTTGTCACAGTGGCTGCACCAATTTCCATTCCCACCAACAGTGCACAGTGTCTCCTTGTCTGCACACCCTTGACCCCACCTGGTGAATGTGTCTGGGACAATTGCTGTTCCAACAGTTGTGAGCGGATAGCCGATTGTGGGTTTGACTGATGTTTCCCTGACGATGATTAGTGATGCCGAACAACTTTTTCTGTCTGTTGGCACCTGTGTGCGATCTTGGAAGGTATCTATTCACATATTCCCCCCATTTTTTATACGTTTTTTTTTGTTTTGATTTGTATGAGTGTTGTGTGTATTTTGGATATTAGCCTCTTCTCACACATATGATTCGCAGATATTTTTTTTTTATTGGGTCAGTGGCCTTTTAAGTTTTTGATGGTTTCTTTTGCCGTGTGGAAGATTTCAGTTTGATGTTGTTCCACTTGTTTATTTTTGCTTTTGTTGCCTTTGCATTTGGTGTCCGATCTGAAGACTCTTTGCCAAAACCAATGTCAAGAGACTTAGTACCTGTGTCTTCTTGGAGGTTTATGGATTCCGGTCTTATGTTCAAATCATTCATCCATTAAAAATTTTGTGTGTGGTGTAAGAAATTGACCCACTTATATTCTTCTGCATTTAGTGTCCAGTTTGCCTGTTACCGCTCACTGAAGAGACAGTCCTTCCCTCATGGCATATCTTCTGCTGCTGTGTCGTAAGTTAGGATCATCTACGTGTGGGTAAGTTTCTGAGCTTTCTGTTCTGTTCCACTGACCTGGTGTCTGTGTTTATGCCATTACCATCCTGTTTTGATGACAACAGCTTTGTAATCTAGCTTGAAATCCAGGTGTGTGTTGACTGCACCTTTCTTTCTCCAGTTTGCTTTGGGTATTTGGGGTCTTTTGTGATTCCATACAAGTTTGAGGACTGTTTTCTATTTCCTCGAATAATGTCACTGGAATTCAGATAAGGATTTCATCACATCTGTCGATTGCTTTGGGTACGATGGACATGTTCACATAATTAACTTTTCCAGTTAAGGAGCATGGCGTAAGCTTCCATTTGTTTGTGTTGCCTTCCAAATCTTTGACCCATACATTCTGCCCCCCTCGACACACATGTTTTTTCATTTCTTTTCTGCCATGTGTTGAGTGTACTATGTCTTTCTCATTCTTGGTTACATTTATTCCTAGATTTTTTTTTGATGCAAATGTAAATGTCATTGCTTTTTTATTTCTCTTTGTGAAAGTGTGTCATCAGTATACAGAAATGCAACAAGTTGGGTCATCTGTGTGGCTCCATAGGTGAAGCGTCTGCCTTCAGCTCAGGTCATGATCCCAGAGTTCTGGGATCGAGCCCCGTGTTGGGCTCCCTGCTTAGCGAGGGTCTCCTTCTCCCTCTTTCTGACACTCCCCCTGCTCCTGCTTTTTCTCTTCCTGTCAAATAAATAAATAAATAAAATCTGAAAAAAATAAAGACAACAGGTCTCTGTATATCAACTTTATACCCTCTGCTTTCTTGAATTTGTTTATTCTAACAGTTTTTTTGTGTGAAATCTTTCGGGATTTCATGTCATTTGCTAATAGTGACAGTTTTCCTGTATGGATTTCATATCTTTCTCATTTTTAAAATGATGGTAGTCACCCTAGAGTACTTCATTTGTTTTTGATGTAGTGTTCCATGATTCATTGTTTGCATATAACACCTAGTGCTCATTATGACACGTGCCCTCCTTTTTTTTTTTTAAAGAATTTATTTATTTATTCGACAGAGATAGAGACAGCCAGCGAGAGACGGAACACAAGCAGGGGGAGTGGGAGAGGAAGAAGCAGGCTCACAGCGGAGGAGCCTGATGTGGGGCTCGATCCCATAACCCTGAGCCGAAGGCAGACGCTTTACCGCTGTGCCACCCAGGTGCCCCAATATGTGCCCTCCTTAATACCCATCACCAGGATAACCCATTCCCCTTCCCCTCCCTTTCTGCAACCTTCAGTTTGTTTCCCAGTTTCAGTAGTCTCTCATGATTCATCTCCCCCTCTCATTCCCCCCTTCACTTTTCCCTTCCATCTTCTAATGTCCTCCATGCTATTCCTTCCATTCCACATAGGAGTGAAACCATATGATAATTGTCTTTCTCTGCTTGACTTAATTTCACTTAGCATAATCCCCTCCTGGTCCATCCACGTTGGTGCAAATGGGGGGTATTCATCCTTTCTGATGACTGAGTAATATTCCATTGTGTAGATGAACCACATCTTCTTTGTCCATTCATCTGCTGAAGGACATCTTGGCTCCTTCATCAGTTTGGCTATTATGTACATTGCTGCTATGAACATTGGGATACAGGTGCCCCTTCTTTTCATTACTCTGTGTCTATGCGGTAGATACCCAGTAGTGCAATTGGTGGGTCATAGGATAGCTCTGTGTTTAACGTCGTGAGGAACCTCCATATTGTTTTCAAAAGTGGCTATACCAGCTTGAATCCTCACGAGTAGTGTAAGATGGTTACCCTTTCTCCACATCCTCTCTGACTTTTTTTTATTTCCTGTCTTGTTAATTTTTTTTCAAGATTTTATTGATTTATTCCACAGAGATAGAGATAGACAGCGAGAGAGGGAACACAAGCAGGGGGAGTGGGAGAGGAAGAAGCAGGCTAATAACGGAGGAGCCTGATGTGGGGCTCGATCCCATAATGCCAGGATCACGCCCTGAGCTGAAGGCAGACACTTAACCACTGTTCCACCCAGGTGCCGCCTGCCTTGTTAATTTTAACCATTCTAACTGGTGTATGGTGGTATCTCATTGTCGTTTTGATTTGTATTTGCCTGATGGCAAGTGAAGTGGAGCATTTTTTCATGTGTCTGTTGGACATTTGTATGTCTTCTCTGGAGAAGTATCTCTTTGTGTCTTCTGCCCATTTTTTGGGTGTCGAGTTTGAGGCGTTCTTTATAGATCTTGGATACCAGCCCTTTATCTGTAATATTATTTGCAGATATCTTCTTCGATTCCATAGGATGCCTTTTTGTTTTGTTGATCATTTGCTTTGCCGAGCAGAAGCTTTTTATCCTGATGAAGTGCCAATAGTTCATTTTTGCTTTTATTTCCTTTGCCTTTAGAGACATGGCTTGCAAGAAGTTGTTGTGTCCAAGGTTGAAGAGTTCTTTTGATTTTGATATGAGACAGGAATTCATTATCTTTCTTTCCTAATTTTATTGGAGTCCTCTGTCTTTCTTGGTGAGTCTAGCTAAGTTTGTCAGTTTTGTTTATCTTTCCAAAAAAGGCAGCTCTCATTTTCATTCTTTTTTTTTGTCCTTTTAGTCTCCGTTGGATTTATTAATGCATTCCTTTTTGTTATTTCCTTATTTCTACTAATTTGTGGATTTGTTTGTTCTTTTTTTCTAATTCTTTAACACATAAATCAGGTTGTTTATTGGAGAGCATTCTCATGGATTGATGAAGACTTGAATTTCTATGAATGTCCCCCATAAAGCTACTTTTGCTGCATCCCATAAGTTTTTGTAGGTTGTCTTTTTCATCAGTGTCAAGGTACTTCTAAAATTTTTTGATTTCTTCTTTGACTGTTGGTTGTTCAGTAGCATGTTGTTAAATCTCCACATATTTTTTTAAGATTATTTAAGTATCTGACAGAGAGTGAGACAGCGAGAGAGGGAACGGGAGCAGGGTGGTGGGAGAGGGAGAAGCGGGCTTCCCACTGAGCAAGGAGCCTGATTCGGGGCTAGATCCCAGGATCCTGGAATCACGACCTGAGGTGAAAGCAGATCCTTAACAACTGAGCCACCCAGGCCCCCCAATCTCCACCTATTTTTGACTGTCCCATTTTTTTCTTGAGACTGATTTCTAGTTTCATATCATTGTGGTTGGACAAGATTTGAAGCACAAGGTGAAGAGAGCATTCAGATGAAAGGTTTGTTTCCTGGAGGGTTTTCTGAGGGCAGACCATGAGTTCAGTGGGGATGGAGGAAGGTTTTGTGAGACGGGGGGTGGGGTTAACCCTCGTTAGAATTACTGACTACTACCATGCAGGCTGTGTGCTACCGTTCACACCGTAGTCCTGATGGACTGGTACTTCATTAGAAATATTTTCTAGGAGGTGTAGGCATAGCCTTCACTTAAAGAAAGGTGCCATGTGGGTTCATGGCATGACCCCAGGTCAGCAACCAGGATGTTTGTTATTGTGGGGGATCAGAACCAGGCTTTCTGTGGGAAGTGACAGAAATAGGGTATGGTGAGCTCCATGACCATAGGTGAGGTCCCTAGTGACCCACTGGGTGTTGGGTTCTGTGGATCTGTCTCATCAGGTGCTGTGGAATTCAGGGACACCCTCCGGTCTATGGATTTGTGTGGAGACAGGTAGACATCAGTGTCTGGCCAGGCACGAGGTTCGCACTGGACCACCACCAGAGGTGCAGCGTGCGGGGGAGCCACTGCTTGGTTTCCACGAAAGCTGACCAGGGTCTGTGACCGTGATTCCTAGCAGCTGCAAGGGAAGTGGAGGCCGGGGTGGTGCACACTTTCTAGACTTGTGGTCAGGACTAGTCTGGAGCCCACTGAAGTCAGCCACACTGGGCACAGAAGGCACCCAGTCAGTGTAGCTGTGGGCACTGCTCCCATGGCACTTTTGGGCCGGCTCCATGCTGCCACCTCCTGCTTTTCATCATCATCTTCAAGGTCATGTGCCTCTGCTCTTGCCCCATGGCCTCCGGGGTATTGTCCGTCCTCCATCTGGCCCTCGTCCCTGGTGCCCTGTGCCGTTCGATGCCAGGGTAGCCGTCTTGAGACAAATATCTGGCCCTGATGGAACACTTCCATGGATCTCGTGTAATGTGAGGGTGATGCCCTGCACTGGAAGGGGGCTTCAGGTTCCCAATCAGGAGAGCCATGTCTCCCTTTTCAGCATGGCCTGCCTGCCCCTCAGTCTTCTTAGGGAAGCTCTCCCCACTTCCTGAGATGACAGCTCTGAACTTAAAAGTGAATGTTATTTTACATATCTCTATGCCTTAGTTCATCCATGGCATGTCTTTCAACCCGGTTAGTGGTTTTTTTGTTTTTTTTTTTTGTTTTTTTTTTTTTTTTTTTTTTTTTTTTAGCAGTTCTGAAGGTCTGTCTCCTCAGGGAGGGGATGACCTGGGTGGGGCAGCTTTCCCTCTCATCTCCCTCAGCATGTCTCTGAGCCCTGGGGCCAGCTGTCCCACTGAGGATTGAGGGACCCGAGCCAGCCCTTCCTGAGCCCAGTCTGTGTCAGCTCATAGTCTGATGCGTGTCAGAGCGGTGGGTAGCTGGCATGGGCCAGGGGCAGGCAGTGTCTCCTTCTCATTCCTTCCCTCCCTTCCTCTCAGAGGTAGCTCAGAGCAGCCTTCAACCCCTGCATCTCCAGATCCCTTGACCTGTGCCTCCTGTGTTCAGCTGGTGACCTTGGAGTTTTGCATGGATTCTACCTCATGTACCCTCTCCCGTAGCAATTCCTGGATCAGGGGAGGGGTAGGACCCTTGTCTGTTTTTGGTCTTCTTCCTGTCCAGCACCAAGCCCACCCACCTTTGCATCTTCCATGTATGTGCTTGGAAGCAAGCCCATCCACAGGGAACCTAAGAGCCAAATGGATCCAGGCAATGAACACTGAAGTAGAGATCCAGGATCCATAATAAACCTGCTCTGAAACCTGTCCCAAAGTCTGTGACTCTCTCACACTGAAACAGAAACAATAATAGCTTTCTGGACTGTGAAGTGACATGTGTCTCTACTTCCAATCTTGAATGCATAGGTGCTGAGCCTGGACTGAAAAGGACCATGGCTCCCGTGGGCTGGGATCCACGGTAAGAACTCAGTGAAATCTGAATTTGAGGCATGTAGTGAATAATTATTGTAGAGTGAATCCTCCCAAGTAGGGCTTATGCACAGTGCACAGGAAAAGCTTTTTCAAAGAGGTTCCTGAAAGAAAAAATCTTTTTTAAAAATTTATTTTAATTCCAGTAGAGCTAACATACAGTGTTACATTCGTTTCAGGTGTACAATAGAGTGATTCAGTAATTCTATAAATTACTCAGTGGTCATCAAGAGAAGTGTCCTCTTAATCCCCTTCATCTATTCCACTCAACCCTCTATCCACCTCCTCTCTGGTAACCATCCGTTTGTTCTCTATTGTTAAGAGTTTGTATTTTGGTGTGTCTCCCTTTTCTCTTTTAGTTATTTATTTTTGTTTGTTTCTTAAATTCCCCATTAATGTGACATCGTATGGGATTTTTCTTTCTCTGACTGACTGATTTTAGTTAGGATAATACTCTCTAGCTCCATCCATGTGGCTGCAAATGAAAGGTTTCATTATTTTTCAAGCCGAGTATTACTCCATTGTGTGTGTGTGTGTGTGCACGTGCGTGTGTGTGAATGCACATCTATCATCTCATTTGTCAATTTTTCTACAGACTCTTGGGTTGCTTCCATATTGTGATATTCTAAATAATGGTGCAAGGAACATAGGGGTGCACGTATCCTTTTATGTTACTGTTTTCCTATTCTTTGGGTAAATACGAGTAGTGTGATTCTTGGATCATAGGGTAGTTTTATATTTAATTTTTTTAATAACCTTCATACTGTTTTCCACGGTGGCCACCACAATTTGCATTCCCACCCACAGTTCGCGAGGATTCCCCTTTATCCACATCCTCTCAACACCTGTTCTTTGTTGTGCTTTTGATGTTAGCCATTCTGACAGGTTTGAGGTATTACCTAATTGTCCTTTGGATTTACATTTTCCTGATGATGGGTGATGGTGAACATCTTTTCACGGGACTGTTGGCCATTTGTATTTCTTCTTTGGAGAAATGTCTGTCCATGTCTTCTGCCTATTTTTTAACTGGATTATTTGTTTTATGGGGGACGAGTAGTATCAGTTCTATACGTTTTGGACACTATCCCTTTATTGCATATGATCTTTGCAAATATCTTCTCCCTTTGAGTAGGTTGTCTTATTATTTTTACGTTTTCATTGTTCTTCTGCTGTGTGGAAACTTTTTATTTTGCTGTATTCCCAATAGTTTATTTTTGCTTTCATTTCCTTTGCCTCAGGACACAGTCTAGAAAAACGTTGGTATGGTCCATGTCAAGAAGTTACTGTCTTCCCTCCTGTAGGATTTTTATGGATTCAGGTCTCATATTGAGGTCTTGAAACTGTTTTGTGTTTGTCTGTATTGTGTAAGAAAGCAGTCTAATTTCATTCTTTTGTGCGTAGCTGTCTAGTTTTCCCAACAAAATTTGTTGTAGAGACTGTCCTTTTCCCTTTTGATATCGTTGCTTGCTTTGTGGAAGATTCATGGACCACATAATTATGGGTTTCTGTCTGAACTTGTATCCTGTTCCTTTGGTCGCTGTGTCTATTTTTGTGCCATACTCTCTTGTTAGGATGACTGCAGCTTTGTAGTATAACCTGAAATCTGAAATTCTGAGTCCTCCAGCTTTGTTTTTCTTTTCCACATTGCACTGGCTGTTCGGAATCTTTAGTGGTTCCATACAAATGTTTAGGATTGTTTATTCAAGGTCTTTTGTTCTTTAATTTAAATTCAATTAGCCAACTTACAGTACATCATTAGTTTCAGATGTAGTCTTCAATAAATTATCAGTCGTGTGTAACACCCAGTGCTCATTGTATCGTGTGACCTCCTTAATGCTACTCACCCAGTTACCCCCCCAAACTTCTCCTCCAGCAATAATCAGTTTCTTGTGATAGTTAAGAGTCCATCATGGGTTTTCTCCCTCTCTGATGACTTCCCATTCTATTTTCCCTTCCTTCCCCTGTGGTCATCTTCCTTGTTTCTGATATTATACATAGGAGTGAAAGCATATGATCATTGTCTTTCTTTCATTGACTTATTCCACTCAGCATAATACCCTCCAGCTCCACCCAGGTCGGTGTGATGGTAAGTATTCATCCTTTCTGATGGCTGAGTAATATTCCACTATAGATATGATCCACATCATCTTTATCCATTCATCTATCCATGGTCATCTGCACTCCTTCTGCAGCTTGTCTATTATGGATATTGCTGCTATGAACACTGTGGTGCATGTGTCCCATCTTCACTACCTCTGTCTCTTTGGGGTAAATACCCAGTAGTGCAATTGCTGGGTCATAGGGTAGCTTTATTATAACTTCTTGACGAAACTCTGTACCATTTTCAAGAGTGGCTGTACTGGACTGCATTTGTACAGGGGTGTAAGAGTGTTCCCATTTCTCCACATCCTCTCCAACATGTATAGTTTCATGTCTTCTTATTTTTAGATATTCGGCCTCGTGTGATATGGCATCTATAGGGGTTTAGATTTGCATTTCCCTGAAGCCAAGTGATATGAAGCATTTATGCATGTATCTTTTGGTCACCAGTACGTCGTCATCAGTGAAGTGACTTCCCATTTTAATCCATCTCAAGACCTAAAGCTGGGTAAGGCACTGAAGCTGGATGGTGCCATCGGTTGGAAGTGTGGAGAATTTCAAAAGATCTCCATGGAGAGCAAGTTTAAAGGTCAGTGTGAAGCTACTAATTGGATCCGGGGACATCTCTGAAAGTGGGGGTTGCCTGCGATGGGCTGAGGAGGGCCCTCCGATTTTCCTATGAATCCTTGCTACAGCCCCAAATGACAGTTTCCTGCTGTGGGGCAGGCTGAGTCCTCTAGTCGTGCAGAGGTGAGCCCAATGCCTGGTGCCTTGGAGGCAGGCAAACAGGGATGGACCCTCAGCAGAAGACCCAGGGTTAGGTTAGGCCTCAAGAGACAGCAGGTCCAAACTGCCCAGTGCTCAGAGAACTCCCAGGCCGAGTGAGATGAGGGCACAAGCGTGGGTGAGTGTGAGCCTTGGGGTTTCATCCGGAATGGCCCACAAATGTTGGGGTTCAGCAGAAGGGGCTCTCAGGGGTGCCCCAATTCTCTTGCACTGAATGCTCTGTTGTGCCCCAAAACGGTAGTTTCCTGTGGGCTGCAGGCTGAGTCCTACAGTGGGGCTTGTGTGTCCCCAATCCACCGGAGTAGTGTGCCAGGGCCCTGGGGAGGGGCCCCTCTGTGGCTAACCTAGTGTAAGGGTTAGGGTCCAGGAGCCCGGCAAGGACAATCTGCAGGCTGTGCAGCGAGCTCTGTGGAGGGCTGAGACGAGGCTATGGGGGATGGTGAACATAGGCCTCAGGGTTGGGGCACGGGGGACTGCCAAAGGTGGGGACGGGCTCTGGGGGCCTCCCCATGTTCTCATGCCCTCTAGGCTCCGTAGAGCCCCAAGGGGCACAGTTTCCTTTCCGGTGGCAAGCTGAGTCCTGCGGTGGGGTACAGGTATCCCAATTCCCTGGGGCTGTGGTGTAAGGCTCCTGGGAGTCCCCCACACCCACGGCCGACCTAGGGCTAGGGTTAGGCCCCAGGAGCCCCGCAGGCCCGATCTGCTGGCTGTATGGCAAGCTACACGGGCTGAGGTGAGGGTGCGGGAAGGGTGAGTGTGGGCTTCAGGGTTGGGTTGCGGGAGGCCGCCGACGTTCGCTGGTGGCTCAGGAGGGCCCTCCTGGTTCTCCCACCCTGAATGCTCTATGGCCTCCCAAGGCGCACGGTTTCCTGCGGGGTGGCAGACTGAGTCCTGCTGTGGGGCTCAGGTGTCCCGAATCCCTGCGGCTGTGGCTCCAGGCTCCTGGGGAGGGGCCCCTACACAGATGAACTACGGTTAGGGTTGGGGCCCAGGAACCCCGCAGGCCAGATCTGCCCACTATGTGGCGAGCACTGCCGCGGGCTGAGGTGAGGGTGTGGGGTGGGGTGAGCATGGGCTTCAAGCTTGGGTTTAGGGATCGCCGAAGTTCGCAGGGGACTCTGGGGGCCCTCCTGGTTCTCCCGCCCTGAATGCTCTACAGCCTCCCAAGGAGCACGGTTTCCTGTGGGCTGGCAGGCTTTATCCTGCAGTGGGGCTCAGGTATCCCCAGTACCTGGGGCTGCGGCACCGGGCCCCAGGGGAGGGGCCCTACCCAGCCGACCTAGGGTCAGGTCTAGGCCCCAGGAACCCGGCAGGCCTGATCTGCCGGCTCTGTGACGCGCTCGGTGGCAAGCTGAAGGGAAGGCGTGGGGCGGGATGAGCGTGGGCCTCATGGTTGGGGTGTAGGGGACCGCCGAGGATCGCTGGGGTCTCAGAGGGGCCCTACCAGTTCTCCTGCACGGGATGCTCTGCGGCGCCCCAAGGGGCATGGTTTCCTGAGGGGTGGCAGGCTGATTCCCCTGGTGTGTTCCAGGGGTACCCAATCCCCGGGGTTAGGGTACGGATTAGGGTACGGGTTAAGGTTAGAGTATGGGTTATGGTTAGGGTATGGGAGAGGGTAGTGGTTAGGGTTAGGGTAAGGAGAGGGTATGGGTTAGGTTTGGGTTTAGGGGTTACAGGTTAGACGTTATGGGTTAGGGTACAGATTAAGGTTCAGGGTACGGGTTAGGGTTTAGGGTTTGGGTTTAGGGTTAGGGTTAGGGTTGGAGTAGGGGTTAGGTTTAGGGTACGGGTTAGGGTTACAGTACTGGTTAGGGTACGCATTAGGGTACGGTTATGGTTAGTGTTGGCATTCGGATTAGGGTACGGGTTAGGGTACGGGTTAGGGTACGGGTTAGGGTTAGGGTAGAGTTTAGGGTTATGGTACAGGCTAGGTTACGGTTTAGGGTTAGGGTTAGGGTATGGGTTAGGGAATGGGTTAGGGATAGGGATAGGGTACGGTTTAGGGTTAGGGTATGGGTGTGGGTACGGGTTAGGGTACAGGTTAGGGTTAGGTATGGGTTAGGGTATGGGTTAGGGTCCGGGTTAGGGATAGGGTACAGGTTAGGGTATGGGTTAAGGTTAAGGTAAGGGTACTGGTTAGGGTTAGGGTATGGGTTATGGTTTAGCATTTAGGGTTACGGTTAGGGTATGGGTTAGGTTTAGGGTACGGGTATGGTTAGGGTACGGATATGGTACGAGTTAGGGTATGGGTTATGGTCAGGGTTTAGGGTTAAGGTTAGGGTATGGGTTAGGGTACTTGTTAGGGTTAAGGTTAAGTTTAGGGTACGGTTTAAGTTATGGGTTAGGGTACAGTTTAGGGTTAGGGTTAGGGTTAGGGTACAGGTTTGGGTACGCGTTAGAGTACGTGTTAGGGTTAGGGTACAGGTTAGGGTTCGGGTTAGGGTACGGGTTAAAGTTAGGGTTAGAGTATGGGTTAGGGTAAGGGTTAGGGTTAGGTTACGGGTTAGGGGTAGGGTTAGCTGAAGGGGTAGGTTTAGGTGTAGGGTTAGGGTTATGGTAGGGGTCGGGGTATGGTTAGAGTTTAGGGTTAGGGTTTGGGGTTTGGCTTAGTGGTTAACGTTAGGGTTTAGTGTTTAGGGTTTCGGGATTAGGGTTAGGGGTTAGGATTTAGGGTTTAGTGTTAATGTTAGGGTTTAGGGTTTAAGGATTAGGGTTTAGGGTTAGGTTTAGGTTAGGGTTAGGGTTAGGGTAAGGGTTAGGGGTTAGTGTTAGGGTTAGGGTGAGGGTTAGGGGTTAAGGTTTAGGGTTTAAGGTTAGGGGTTAGGGTTTAGGGTTAGGGTTAGACCCCAGTAGGCCAGCAGGACCGATGCAACGGCTGTGCGGCGATCGGAGGAGTGGGCCAATGTGAAGGCGCTGGTGAGCGGCAGCATGGGCCCAACCATTTTGGTGCAGGAGGGCCTTCGAAAGTCGCCGGGGCCTCGGAGTGCCTTGCCCGTTCTCCTGCTCTGAATGACTAGTGGGGCCCCTAGCGGCTCGGGCGGCTGAAGGGCAACAGGGTGAGTCCGGCACATGGGCTCGGTGTCCCCATCCTCGGCGTTGCGGAGCCACGCCACTCGGGAAGTGCCTCTCGGGGGCTGACCTACACTTAGGGTAAGTCCCCAGGAGGCCGGCAGGCCCGATACACCACATGTGCGGTGATTGGAGCGGTGGGCCGAGGTGAGGGTGCTGGTGAACATGAGCCTGGGCCGAAGCGTTTTGGTTCCGGGCGACTTCGAAGGTTGGAGGGAGTTCGGAGGGCCCTGCCAGTTCTCCAACACTGAATGAATGGTGGTGCCCCTAGTGGCACGTTTAGGAAGGGACCCTCAGGGCCATCCTAGGGTTAGGGTTAGCGCCGAGTAGGCCGGCAGGCCAGATCTGCCAGCTGTGCGAAGGGCAGAGGTGTGGGCCGAGTTGAGGGCGATGGCGAGCGGGAGCATGGCCCCCAGGGTTTTGGCGCCCTGGGCCTTGCAATGTTGCCATGGCTCGGAGGGCCCTGCCCTTTCTCCTGCCCTGAATAACCAGCGGCACCCCTAGTGGCTCCGTTGGCGTTGGGGCAGCAGGGTGAGTCCTGCACTGCGGCTTGGGGATCCCCAATCCCCGGCGTTGCGGGGGCAGGCCCCTTGGGAGGAGCTCCTCGTGGGCTGACCTAGGGTTGGAGTTAGCCCCCAGGAGGCTGGCAGGCCCAATCCTCTGGCTGGGCGGCGAGAGGTGGGCGGGCAGAGGTAAAGGCGCTGCCGAGCGGGAGCGTGGGCCCCTGCATTTTGGCGGGGGAGGCTTCAAATGTCGCTGGTTTCTCCAGGGCCCTGTCGTTCTCCCTCCCTGAATGACCGGCGGTGCCCCTAGCGGCCCGGGTGGCGGCATTGAGGCAGTGTGATTCTGGCTCTGGGGCTTGGGGTCTCCGATCCCCAGTGTAGCAGCACCAGGACCCTTGGGAGGTGCCCCTGAGGGGCTGACCTAGGGTTAGGGTTAAGACCCAGGAGGCCGGCAGGCCCGATCCGCCCGCTGTGCTGAGAGCTGAGGGGCAAGCCAAGGTGAGGGCATGGGGAGTGGGAGCGTGGGCACCAGCGTTTTGGCCCAGGGAGCCCTTGAAAGTCACCGGGGGCTCGGAAGGCCCTGCCCCTTCTCTCACCCTGAATGACCTGCGGCGTCCCTAGCAGCCCGGGTGGCGACAGTGCGGCAGGGTGAGTCTGGCTCTGGGGCTCTGAGTCACCAAACCCCAGCGTTACAGAACCAGGCCCCTTGGGATGTCCCCCATGGGGCTGACCTAGTGTTTTGGTTAGCC
Organism: Ursus arctos; assembly: GCF_023065955.2. Taxonomy (NCBI): domain Eukaryota; kingdom Metazoa; phylum Chordata; class Mammalia; order Carnivora; family Ursidae; genus Ursus; species Ursus arctos. Next base: position 31,731,144 of record NW_026623019.1, read on the forward strand.
CCCAGGAGCCCGGCAGGCCTTATCCACCAGCACTGCAGCAACCAGAGGGGCGGGCCAAGGGGAGGGCGCTGGGGAGCAGGAGCGTGGGAGCCACCTTTTTGCGCAAGGGTCCTTCGAAGGTCGCAGGGGAAACGGAGCGCCCTGCCAGTTCTCCCACACTGAATGACCCGCGGCTCCCCTAGTGGCCTGGGTGGTGGCGCGGCAGCAGGTGAGTCCGGCGTTGGGGCTCAGGGGTCCCCAATCCACTGTGTTGCGGTGCCAGGCCCCTTGGGAGTGGCCCCTCGGAGGCTGACCTAGGTTAGGGTCAGCCCCCAGGACGCCAGCAGGCTCAATCCGCCAGCTGTGCGGCGAATGGAGTGGTGGGTCGAGGTGAGGTCTCTGTCGAGAGGGAGCTTGGGCCCAAGCGTTTTGGCTCCGGGGGCTTTTGAATGTTTCCGGGGACTCAGCGGGCCGTGCCCATTCTCCTCCCTGAGTGACCGGCAGTGCCCCTAGCTGCCCAGGTGGCGGCGGGGGGGCAGGGTGAGTCAGGCGCTTGCGGCTCGGGTATCCCCAATCCCCGGTGTTGCGGCGCCAGGCCCCTTGGGAGGGGCCCCTCGGGGGCCAACCTAGGGTTAGGTTTAGCCCCTAGGAGGCCGGCAGGCCCTATTCGCCAGCTGTGTGGAGACTGGAATGTCCGACCGAAGTGAGGGCGCTGGTGAGCGGGAGCGTGGGCTCGGGTGTTTTGGGGCGGGGGGCTTTTGAGGGTCGCCGTGTCTCGGAGGGCCCTGCCCGTTCTCCCGCCCTGAATGAACGGCAGCACCCCAAGCCCCTGGGTGGCAGCTGGGTGGCAGGGTGAGTCAGGTGCTGAGGTTCAGGATCCCCAATCTCCGGCGTTGGAGCGCCAGGCCCCTTGGGATGGGCCCCTCGGTGGTCAATCTAGGGTTATGGTTAGCCCCCAGAAGGCCAGTGGTCCCGATCAGCGGCTGTGCAACACGCGAAGGGTTGGGCCGAGGTGAGGGCGCTGGCGAGCCTTAGCATGAGCCCAAGCCAAGCGCGGGGGGCCTTTGAATGTCAGCGGGTGCTCGGAGGGCCCTAACCGTTTTCTTGCTCTGATTGAACGGTGGGCCCCTAGCGGCTTGGGTGGCTGAAGGGAAGCAGGGTGAGTCTGGCACTTGGGCTCGGTGTCCCCATCCCCAGCGTTGCGACGCCAGGCCCCTTGGGAAGGGCCCCAGGGGTGCCGACCTATGGTTAGGGTTAGCCCCCAGGAGTCCGGCAGGTCCGATACACCACCTGTACGTCGAGCGGCGAGTTGGGCCGAGGTGAGGGTGCTGGTGAACATGAGCCTGAGCCCAAGCGTTTTCTTTTGGGGCGCCTTCGAAGATAGGCAGGGGTTCGGAGGGCCCAGCCCGTTCTCCCACCCTGAATGAACGGCGGCGTCCCTAGCGGTTGGGGTGGGGCGGGGCGGCAGGGTGTAACTGACGATGGGGTTGGGGGTCCCCAATCCCCAGCATTGGGCCGCCAGGCCCCTTGGGAGGGGCCCTTCGGGGGCCAACCTAGAGTTAGGGTTAGCCCCTAGGTGGCCAGCAGGCCCTATTCGCCAGCTGTGTGGAGAGTGGAGTGGTAGACCCAGGTGAGGGCGCTGGTGAGCGGGAGCGTGGGACCTAGCGTTTTGGTGCGGGTTGCCTTTGAAGGTCGCAGGGGACTCGGAGGGCCCTGCCCGTTCTACCACTCTGAATGAGGACGGCGCCCCTAGCGGGCCGGGTCGCAGCAGGGCGGCAGGGTGAGTCTGGCGCTGGTGCTCGGGCGTCCCCAATCCCTGTCATGGTGGCGCCAGACCCCTGGGAGGGGCCCCTCGACATCCAACCTACTGTTAGTCCCCAGGAGGCCGGCAGGCCCGATCCGCCGGTTGTGTGGCTTGCGGAGGGGCTGGCCGAGGTGAGGGCGCTGGTAAGCGGAAGCGTGGGCCAAAGCATTTTGGCGTGGGAGGACTTCAAATGTCACCGGAGGCTCGGAGGGCCCTGCCCATTCTCCAACCCAGATGACCGGCAGCGCCTCTAGCGGCCCGGGTGGTGGCGGGGCATCAGGGTGCGTCTGGCAGGTTGCTTTGGGGGTGCCCAATCCCCCGCGTGGCGGCGCCAGACCCCTTGGGATGGGCCCCTCAGGAGCCACGCTAGGGTTATGGTTAGCTCCAGGCGGCCGGCAGGCCCGATCCGCCGGCTGTGCGGCGAGAGGAGGGGCAGGCCGAGGTGGGGGCGCTGGGGAGCGGGAGCGTGGGCCCAAGCGTTTTGGTGTGGGGGGCCTTCAAAAGTCGGCGGGGGCTTGGAGGGCCCTGCCCGTTCTCCTGCCCTGAATAACCGGCGGCGCCCCTAGCACCCCAGGTTGTGGTGGGGCAGCCGTATGAGTCCGGCGCTGGGGCTCGGGGGTCCCCAATCCCAGGCCTTGCAGCTCCAGGCTCCTTGGGAGGGGCCCATCGGGGGCCGACCTAGGTTTAGGGTTAGCCCCCAGGAAGCTGGCAGGCCCGATCCGCCGGCTGTGTAGCGAGCAGAGGGGCAGGCCGAGGTGAGGGCGCTGTCGAGCGGGAGCGTGGGCCCAAGCATTTTGGCGTGGGGGCATTCGAAAGTCACCGGGGGTTAAGAGCGCACTTCCCGTTCAACCTCACTGAAAGCCCAACGGCGTACCTAGCGGCTCGGGTTGCGGAGGGGCGGCAGGGTGAGTACGGTGCTGGGGCTCAGGGATCCCTAATCCCCGGCGTTGCAGCACCAGACCCCTTGGGAGGGGCCCCTCGGGGGCTGACATAGGGTTTGGGTTAGCCTCCAGGAGGCCGGCAGGCCCGATCCACCAGTTGTGCGGCGAACGGAGGGTCAGGCGGAGGTGAGGCCACTGGCGAGCGGGAGCATGGGCCCAGGCGTTTTGGCGTGGGGGTCCTTCAAAGGTCGCCGGAGGCTCAGAGGGCCCTGCACGTTCTTCCGCCCTGAATGACCGGCGGCTACCCTAGCGGCCCGGGTCGAGGATGGGTGGTATGGTGAGTCACACGCTGGGGCTCGGTGTCCCCAATCCTCGGCGTTGGGGCACCAGGCCACTTCGGAAGGGCTCTAGGGGGCCGACCGAGCATTACTGTTAGCCCCCAGGAGGCCAGCAGACCCGATCTGCCAGCTGTGTGGTGAGCAGAGGGGCGGGCCATGGTGAGGGCGCTGTTGAGCGGAATCGTGGGCCCAAGAGTTTTGGCGTGGGGTGCATTCAAAAGTCGCTGGGGGCTCAGAGTGCCCTTCCCGTTCTACCGCGCTGAATGCCCGACGGCGCACCTAGCGGTGCGGGTTGCAGAGGGGCGGCAGGATGAGTCCGGTGCTGGGGCTCGGGGGTCCCCAATCCCAGGCGCTGCGGATCCAGGGCCCTTGGGATGGGCCCCTCTGGGGCCAACCAAGGGTTATTGTTAGCCCCCAGGAGGCCAGGAGGCCCAATCCGCCGGCTGTGTGGAAAGTGGAGGCGTGGGCCCAGGTGAGGGCGGTTGAGAGCAAGAGCGTGGGCTCAAGCGTTTTGGCACGGGGGGCCTTCAAAAGTCATCGGGGGTTCAGCGGGCCCTTCCTGTTCTCCCACCCTGAATGACCAGCGGCACCCCTAGCGGCCTGGGTGGTGGCGTGGCGGCAGGATGAGACTGGCAATGGGGCTCGGGGGTCCCCACTCCCTGGCATTGCGGCGCCAGGCCGCTTGGAGGGGCCCCTTGGGTGCCGAGCTTGGGTTAGGGTTAGCCCCCAGGAGGCCGGCAGGTCTGATTGGCCGGGTGTGCGGCGAGTGAAGTGGCATGCAGAGGTGCTGGCACTGGCGAGCGGGAGCGTGGGCCTAAGCGTTTTGGCGCTGGGGGCATTTGAAAGTCGCCGGGGGCCCAGAGCGCCCCACAGGTTCTCCCGCCCTGAATGACCGGTGGCGCCCCTAGGGGCCGGTAGGGGAGGGGCAGTAGAGTGAGTCCAGCGCTAGGGCTCGGGGGTCCCCAATCCCCGGCATTGTGGCGCCAGGCCTTTGGAAGGGACCCCTCGGGGTCCGACCTAGGGTTAGGGTTAGCCCCCAGGAAGCAGGCCGTCCCGATCCGCTAGCTTTCGGCAAGCGGAAGGGCGGCCTGAGAAGAGGGCGCTGACAAACAGGAGCGTGACCCCAAGCGTTTTGGTGCGGGGGGCCTTTGAATGTCGCCAGGGGCTCGGAAGCCCCTGCCCGTTCTCCCGCCCTGAATGACCGCGGCGCCCCTAGTGGTCCGGGTGGTGGCGGGAAGGCAGGGTGAGTCCCGCGCAGGGGCTTGCGTGTCCTCAATCCCCAGCGTTGTGGCGCTAGGCCCCTTGAAAGGGGCCCCTCGGGGGGGACCTGGGTTTAGGGTTAGCCCCAGGAGGCCGGCAGGCCCAATCTGCAGGCTGTGTGGCATACGGTGGGGTGGGCCGAGGTGAGGCCGCTGGCGAGTGGGAGCATGGCTCCAAGCATTTTGCAAAGTGGGCCTTCGAAGGTCGTCAAAGTCTCGGAGGGCCCTGCCCGTTCTACTGCCCTGAATAACCGGTGGCACCCCTAGCACCCTGGGTGGCGGTGGGGCAGCCGGGTGAGTCCAGTGCTGGAGCTTGGAGGTCCCCAATCCCAGGCGTTGCTGCTCCAGGCCCCTTGGGATGGGCCCCTCGAGGACCGACCTAGGGTTATGGTTAGTCCCAGGTGGCCGGCAGGCCCGATCCGCCGGCTGTGTGGCGAGCGGAGGGGCGGGCCAAGTTGAGGGCGCTGGCGAGCGGGAGCGAGAGCCCAAGTGTTTTGGCGCGGTGGGCCTTCGAAGGTCGCCGGGGGCTCGGAGGGCCATTCCCATTCTCCCATCCTGAATGAGGACGGCGCCCCTATTGGGCCGGGTCGCGGCGGGGCAGCAGGGTGAATCAGGCGCTGGTGCTCGGGGGTCCCCAATCCCCAGCGTGGCGGTGCCAGGCCCCTTGGGAGAGGCCACTTGGGTGACAAAGTAGGGTTTGGGTTAGCCACAGGAGGCCGGCAGGCGTACGGAGGTGCTGGCCGAGGTGAGGACGCTGACGAGGGGGAGCGTGGGCCCAAGAGTTTTCGCTCGTGGGCCTTCGATGTTCACTGGGGGCTCGGAGGTCACTGCACGTTCTCCCGCCCTGAATGACCGGCGGCACCCCTAGCGGCCAGAGTGGCGGTGGGGCTGCAGGGTGATTCCGGCGCTGGGGTAGGGGATCCCCAAATCCTGGCGTGTTTTGCGCCAGGCACCTTGGGAGAGGCCTTCATGGGCCGACCTGGTGTTAGGGTTAGACCAAAGGAGGTCGGCAGGCCCGATCTGCCAGGTGTGCAGCGAGCGGAGTGGCGGGCCGAGGTGAGGGCGCTGGCGACAGGGTTCGTGGGCCCAAGCGTTTTGGTGCTGGGGGCCTTCGAAGGTCGCCAGGAGCTCTGAGGGCCCTGCCCATTCTACCGCCCTGAATGACCGGCGGCGTCCCTAGCGGCCTGGGTGGCGGTGGGGCGGCAGGGTGCGTCCGGCGCTGGGGCTCGGGAGTCCCCAATCACTGGCGTGGCAATGCCAGGCCCCTTTGGAGGGGCCCTCGGGGACCGACCTAGGGTTAGGGTTCATCCCCAGGAGGCCGGCAAGCCCGGCGCTAAGTGGTTCAGGCAATGTAACAAAAATGCCATACACTTATCCGTAAGAAATAACAGTGTACAGGAACCCTCTTAGCCCTAACATCATCCTTTGTGAATATGGAAGCCAGCCCCAAAGTGGTCGTGGAAGTCTGACGAAAGGGCTAAGCACTTTTCTCTGAGTCACCACACTATACAGGGAAAGACCAATGTACATCATCTTTCACGAGTAGGAAGCATTAATGAAAAGGTTCTGGAATTTCGAGGACTCTGACCCATCCTTATTGGTAATAAACCACCGTGTACAGGAAAACACCTTCAACTCTCATCAGCCTCCTCAATCCTGATTCCCATTCAACTTTGGGTGTGTAGGACTAGGGAAATGTCCACATCTTATTGCCCTGAAAAACGATGTCAGGGTAATGCCCTTCAAGTCACATCAGCCTTCCTGAAGACGGAAGCAGGAATCAAGCTGGTTATGTTACCATGAGGTAAGGAAGATGTGCATATAAGTGAGAAACAACAGTGGGCAGGACCTCTCTTCCAACGAACAGTATCTTTGCTTAATGTTGAATCCCTATGGTAAGTGGTTGTGGGCATTTGTGAGGTCAAAATCTGAAGTGTTTTGTAAAACCTCTTGGTCATTCACAGATGAGACTAAGGTAGTTGGGGACTCCTAGGCAGTGATTTGTCCACTGTCAAAAATATGAAAAGATAAAAGAGACAGATGAGGTCTCCTCAGGCATTGTCCTTTATCCTCATCCTCCGTGAGGATGGCCATCACTGGACAGCTCAGTGGCAGGGTCTCATTCACAGTGGGGGCATCTGTTCCTCACAGACATCAGGCAGGGAAATGGATTTGGTTCTCTGTGCCAGCCCAGCCACAGCTGAGTGTCACAGCACCCTCTCGTGGGCTCATAAGAGTTTCACTGTCACCAGGCAGGTCATTGTATTTGATAAACCACTGTGAGAGTTTGCAATTGCCTTCATCTGCAACCTCCTAGAGGCAAATCCAGGTGTCTGGTACCATGTGAAGTCATGTGAAGGCATTGTGAGAAAGTGTCCTTTTGCTTAAGAAAAACATGGCTGGGGCTCCTGGCTGGCTCAGCCAGTTAAGCATGTGCCTTTGGCTCAGGTTATGATCCCAGGGTTCTGGGATCGAGCCGAGGCTCCCTGCTCAGCAGGAAAGGAGTTAGGGAAATAGCTTAGAACCCACAGAGAATGTGAATAAAGGGGAGTGAAATGGAATTTGGTCTGTGTTTTGCTTTAGGGATTGGAAGTTAGTTTTTTCTCAATTGTGATTGTTCTTGAAACAGAGAAGCTGTATTGGTTTTTTTTTTTACCTTTAATTTTTTTCTAATAATAATTTTTTATTATGATATGTTAGTCACTATACAGTATTCCCTTAGTTTTTGATGTAGTGTTCTGTGATTCATTATTTGCATATAACACCCAGTGCTCCATGCAATATGTACCTTCCTTAATACCCATCACTGGCCCATCCCAATCCCCCACCCCTCTCCCCTCTGAAGCCCTCAGTTTCTTTCCCAGAGTCCATAGTCTCTCGTGGTTCATTCCCCCTTCTGTTTAGGGTCCATTGTCTAAAGGGACAGACAGTGGAAGTTCACCAAATATAAGATCGAAATTTCATTGTTCATTATAGATGCCGCTAAGTAGTTCCCAGACATTTCATTCTACTGTAGTAATTCATTATACCTGTGCAGGTGCACGTGGAAGACAATTGATGCATGTTTAGTGGTAATAAAGCACGCCCCTCAGTAGTAGAATAATAGAGGATGCACACGTGTAAAATTATTCGACTACAGCTTCCATGCTTTCCCTTTGGTTCCTTATTATCTATGAAATTGGACAATTTTTGTTCTCTAGGCTTAAAACTCATTGTCAGTATTCAGAGTTTTTCAATGCTGATCTTCTCCTGTATAAGTTACCAAAAACCTAAAATATGTATGAACTTTAAAAAACGCTATATTGAAAATTACAGCAGGGAAGTTCCATTTTGTGAATATTGTGTCAATGGATCTCTATTTTGACATCAGTGTTCATTAGAAATGATGACATTTCATGTGAGTATAAATATCAATGTGAAAAAGGAAAGGTCGGAAGAACCTTGAATGTTTAAGTAATTGCTGAAATGACAGGAGTGTGTGTGTGTGTGTGTGTGTGTGTGTATGTGTGTGTGCGTGTGTGTGTGTGTGTGTGTGTGTGTAATTGATTTTCAGTGAATGGTTCAGCTTCTTGTAGGGCCTCCGAGAGAGCCCAGGTGAACCTTTCAATGAGTTGGTATCTGTTTTGAGAACATGGGAATCCCTTAGTCCAATAGTCAATCAGGCAAGCTTTGAGGTATTGAAGAGTTTCAGTCCTCAGCGATGGTGTTGCAGACCCTTGTGAGCAAACCCTAGGGTATGCTCAGAGCCCTCATTTGCTGGTACCAAGGTGTGACGATTTCAGATGGCATTTCCCAAAGAAGTACCTCTTGAGTCTCTGTCCTTATTAGTTCCGTACTCTTCCTTACACTAGTTATGTGATCAGTGTGTTTCAGGATAATCCCCACATGTGATTTTTGCTATTTCCTACTAGTCCTATATGTTTCTCATCTTCTTCTTTTATGGTAGGTGTTGGGAAGCAACCTGTGTGGTGTAGGAAGGGGTGTGGTAGTTGTCTGCCTTCAGAGGACCGAATGATGCCTAGAAATTGTACTGTAGTTTGAGGTCAATTGTCCATCCTCTGAGTGTCAGGAATTCCATCACTTTACTTTGATGCTAGTCTGTTCTTCAAGTTGTCCTCAGAAATAAGGACGTCATCCATCTAGGGAATACTGGTTTGTGTGTATGTTTTCATTTTAGGAAAGGCCTTGCTGTTCCTGAAAATAATACTGTAGAGCACCCTTTCCTGTTCTTATTGGCCATCAGTCAATCTTTTGTGAAGTATTCGTTTATAAATAGACTTTCTATGGTTGATGAGCAGGAATTCTTTATTGACAAGTCTTTGTCAGTGTGTGTATTGCAAATCTTTACTTCCCAGCCTGTGGTTCACGTTTTCATTTTCTTATGGTCATAAGATAAGGAGAAATGTCACATTTTTATGAAGTCCCACTGAATTCTTTTAAATGGTTAGTGCACCCTATGTCCTACCCCAAGATTGACAGGTTCTGCATTTTCTTTCAGAAACTGTCCAATGGGAAACACAATCCATCTCAAATTTATAAATTGCATTTTTAATTATAATAGGGTATTTATACACTGTTTTGGATTTTCTATGTACACAATCGTATTATCTTTGAATAGTCACAATTATCCCCTCAATTCTTATACTTTTTGTTTCTCTTGCCTTCTAACACTGGTAGATTCTCTGATGCAACGTTGAATAGAGCAGCATTTTTTGAAGATTTTAATATACCTTTCTCAATATCTGACATAAAAAGCAGACAAAACATTGGTAACAAATGTGACCTAATTGACATATAGGGAGCATTTCATAATAAGTGCAGAATACATTATTTTCAAGTGGTCATAGTCTCTTTACCCAAATAGATGATAGGTGGGGCCACGAATCAAGTCTACAAATGTTAAACCCTGAAATTAACTAGATTCTATTCTTAGACCAAGGGGAATTGAGCCACAGTCATAGGAAAAAGAAAACCAGGAAGTCCTTCAATGTTTAAAAATTAAATGGAACTTTGCTACATATCCTAAAGGTCAGAGAGGGAATCTCAATGGAAATTCTGAACCTTTTCTACATGAGGGCTCACACACAATGGCACTTTCTTTGTGAAGAGCATTATAATAACCTAGACAGGAGTTGAGCCTTAAGTCAGAGTTCTGCCTGCTCCAGCCACACCTGGCAGCCTTGGCCTGTGGTCCCCCTCAGCTGTCCTTTCTGGTGGCCCTGAGCTAAGGGGTCAACATTGCCATGTGGAAATGGGAAGCTCCCCACTCATACTGATGGTGGTGCCCCCTCCCCAGCTGCCCTTTCTGGTGGCTCTGAGCTAAGGGGGTCAACATGGCCGTATGGAAATTAGAAGCTCCCCACTCTTAGTGATGACGTTGCTATCGTATCGTCCTCACCAGTCCAACAACATGATTTCTGAGTGAAATATGACACAAGAGCGACTTCTTGGCCTTCCTTCAGGTTTGAAAATCATCTGGTGAGTCATCTATTAGGAATATGGATTCAACATGTGTTCTTTCTTCTGGAAAAGAAATAGACCCAATAGCAATTATGTGTTCCTGAGGACCTGTTCCTGAGAGACATCATACTGGCTCTTTGTAGCATTCTGCCTCTTAAAATTCTCAACTAGTGTGTAGATATTTTTAGGCACATTTTCAGGTGGTTAGACAGGGATTCAGATGATATGAGTCACAGCGGATTTTAGTGTCAGAAACCTAAGTGGGATCCCCAAATTGACTCCAAATCCCTTGTTGTTCCATACAGGGTACTATTTCCCTCTTATCTCTGGTCTTCTCAATCTGGAAACCTATCAAGTATCAGGATTTTCTTGTCATGTGGACAACTGGAACGAATTCAGCGGGCCTTTTCACCTCTGCCCATGGTGATCATTAAGATCATTATCTCAGTGGAGGACCTCTGGGTAAGATACTCAAAGATCCTTAGGAATACAGACAGTATAATATTTTCCTGGTATTAAAGTTACAGAAACCAACTATCATTTTTAGTCGATTCAGGCTCTGGTATGTTCAAACAGTGCTGTAAAACCGGTCTGAAATAGTATTTAAAAACACTCAGCTCAGCCTCTTCTACAAAGTGAGCCAATGCTTATAAACATGGCTAAAATATTCCCTTACCTACGATGATTTCCCAGCCATCATGGTGTTTATACGGTATGACTGTGACTTACATTAGTCAACATTTGCAGAGAAAGAACTTAGTGCATCCAGGGGGCACTTCATGTTGAAATTAGTTTGTGACAACGAGCTACTGTGTTTTATTCTTCAGTCCAAGGGAATGGTGCCAGACATCTCTAAGGTGTCTAGCAGTTCTACAATTCTGAGTTTAAGTGGTCTGTGTGCTTCAGAGATTTGGGCAGGAGAAGGGCAGGAGTCCAGAGACTGTGAACACTTCTGTTACCTGTGCTGACCATGGAGCAGGCAGCCTTCTGTGGACATCATTTTGATTTCTTGGTACTCTTGTGAAAGGTGCTTTTGTCTCACATTCCTCCATTTAGGAGTAATTATAATGATGAAAGTAATTTTTATCTTATATCATCTGTGGGCCCTGATCCTGGGCTCCCAGGGAAGTTATCCTTTAACATTTTACCCAGCTCAAAATGACTGGGCAACACCTCAAAGCATGGGCCCTATTTCTGCCCCAAGCTCATGTTGTACATCTGCTTTGAGAAGAAAACAATAACCAAAAATGCCAACATAAAGATAAGAAAAAATAAAGAACCTCTTTGGCTCCCATAAGATTAAAGTCATACTGACATGTATATACTGAAAATGCATGAAATCATTGCATTTCCTAAAGCCCAAGTCTTGGAGGGTCTGAGAGTCACTGACCTTGCCCAGAACCAGGCACACCCCAGCAGGGAGGGCTGGTGCAGAAAGGGAAGGGGCAGGACTCTGAGAGTGGTCTGCAGCTAGAGAGGTCCCTGGAAGGGGCCAGGTGTGTGTGGGGGCCCCAGCCAACGAGCCCACCCATGCCTGTGCCTGGTGTTGGGTAGAGGAGGCTCCTCTTGGGCCCCCTGCACTTTCAGGTTTCCAGGGGCTTGAGGGCGGGTTGCCCAGCATCCAAGGAGCTCAGGCACAGCCCTCCCAGACAATTCACCACTTGGGGGTAGAGCTACATCACTGTGGGCGGTCCCAGATTTGCAGTGGGTTGCAGACCTGGGGCAGAAGGGTCACTGAGAGAGAGGGAGTTGCCCTGTGGAGATCCCTGCTGGTGAGTGAGCAGCATGCACTGGGGTGGGGGTCCGGGGGTAGGGTGCGCCCCAGGTGGGAGGCAGGGTTCTGGAAGGGCACGTGGAGAGGGTTCATTGTGTGGACTCAGGTGAGTTTTCCTTTTCCCTTTAAAGTCTCTTCTGCCCCATGTCCTCAACTGGCCTTATTCTCCATACCCGTGAACTATAGGGCGCCCACTCACCTGAGCTTTTGTGGGATGGGTTGCAGAATTTCAGGGTTTCCCCTGTTCCCCTGAAAGAGTGCGGGAAAGGACCTCACACAATCCCCACCTTCAGTTCTCTGACACAGTGCAGGTGATGCCTCTTGAGCAGTACCCCGAGTTCAGCAGGGTGTGCCCTGGTCCCCCAGGCACAGGTGTGGCAGTAGCAAGCCCCAGAGCCGTCCCCCAACTTAGCATTATGCCCCCTGTGCCCCCGGGTTAGTGGTAATTGGCTATTAGAATCATGCAGGAAAATCCTCCAGGTGGGGGCCTGAAGGAGGGCATAAACCAGACCCCACTCTAGTTGCATTGGGAATAGACGAATTGAGGGTTTCTTTAGAAGAGTAAGTCTGCTTTCCAGAAAAGGCAAGGTCATTGGTCTGTTGAGAATTAAGATAATTACTGCTAAACAACAAGTATGTGTTGCCCCTTCGCCCAGAAACCGAAGCAGGTGTGCAGGCTTTAGGTCAGAGGTGTCTTCTTCTCCACAGCTGAGAACACTTCTCTGCTCTGGCTCCTAGACACCCGAGGTTTTGAACGTCAGCATCGGAGTCAGCAAGGCAGATTGTCACAGGACGCCAGTGTTCAGAGAAAGCACAGGTATGTTTGGCAAAATGTCCTATCTGTGTCAGGGCTGGAGGTAAAACCTCTCATTATCCCAAAACCTCCTGGGCTTTTCTCTTTTCTCTAGTTGAGCCACAAAGTAAAATTGAAGTAGCTGTCAGCTTTCTGGGTTTGGTGCCAGAATTACTTAGTTTCCCTGCTGGTGGAACTTTGCAGGGGATCACAATTTCTCTGTCCATTTATTGCTTACAAATGTATTTTGACCATCTGTTTCCTAGGAACCCTCTTTTATTAGAAAGGGAAGGTGAGATTCACTCTGTGCCTGTTTGTAACATCTAATTTGTTCCTTCCTGTAACACTGTTTATTCAATTATGCCTTAGATATGGTTGAGTGGTCAGCATCTAGAGTTAGGTGGCTTTTTTCATCTGATTACAGACTTGGATGATGTCATTTGACAAAGGTGATGTTTCATCATTGATTAGTTTATTCATCAGAAGAGTTAAAATTAGGGTGGAGGGAAAATTGAAAATTATCCAAAGCGGCCTGTCCTGTTTAGAAGTTGAGCTTGACTTTCTAGTTTTACTAAATGTATTATCTCGATATTTTGAGGTGCCATATTCTCTCTGTAGTTTCTTTGGTGGTGGAGTCAGAAGGAGAGTCTGGGAATTCTTTCGGATAGTGGCATGCTGGTGGCTTCAAGGGGCTTGGCGTCAGGAGCCTTGGGGTGAATTCTGCAACTGCTTGCCTGACCCTGGGTGCATCTCACAGAGGTTTTGTTGCCTCTTATGAAATTGCCGGCAGATAATGTTCTGCTTAAAGGGGAACCCTCCCATCCTGTTGGTGGGAATGCAAAGTGGTGCAGCCAGTGTAGGAAACAGTGTGGGGGTTCCTCAAAAAGTTAAACATTGAACAACACCATGATCCAGCTATTGCTCTCCTAGGTATTTACCCAAAGGATAAAAAAAATGTGGATTCAAAGGGGGTCCATGCACCATGATGTTTATAGCAGCAATGTCCACAGTAGCCAAATTATGTAGAGAATCCCAAAGTCCATGCACTGATGAATGGATCAAGCAGATGTGGGATACTTATATATAATGGAATATGACCCAGCTTCAAAAAGAATGAAATCTTACCATTTGCAAGGATGTGGATGGACATACAGTGTATTAAGCTAAGCAAAATCAGTGAGGAAAGACTAATATCCTATCCTCTCACGCTTGTGGAATTTCAGAAAGAAAACAGATGAACAGAGTGTTGGGGTGATGAGAGAGGCAAACAAGGAAATAGACTCAACCTTGGAGAACAAACTGAGTGTTGCTGCAGGACAGGGGCGTGGGGGGAAGTGTTAAATGGGTGACGGGTATTAAGGAGGGTACTTGTGATGAGCACCGGGTACTGTATGCAGGTGAGGAATCACTAAATCCTACCCCTGAAGCGAATATTCCATGGCATGTGAACTAACTGGAATTTAAGTAAAGAAGAAAGGAAAAAGTGTTCTGCTTCATGAAGAGTGAGGTAAAATTGTAGTGATTTGGGCTGTACTATTCTATAGAGGATAGATGTAAAACACCCTGTTGTAGGATACACTAGTTTCTTATCACATAAGGAGTCCTCAGAGAGCTGCAATGAAAGATTCAGGTCTCAGAGCATGTTCACGTTCCACTGATATGTTACAGTTTGCACAGGTAGGAAAGAAGGTGGAGAGAAAGGCAACAGAAGGGGAAAGTAGGTGTGAACCTTTCATTACTTAGCGTTATAGCTTTCTCATGAAAGCCTTGCGCCAGTGTGATTTTGGAAGAAGAGTTGGAATCCGGGAGCATTGGAGGAGACGGGGGAGTTCCAGGTCTGTGTAAAGCTGACAGGGGTCCCAGATGAGAGCTGAATGCATTCTGCAGCAGGGTGTGGGCAGGGTGGGCTCCAGGGGTGGCTGTGGGTCTCCTGGGTGAGAGTTGTGACAGGTGAGGGCTGTGTGCAAGTTCCTGGCTGAGGACAAGTGAGGCACAGGCGGAGAGCTGGCAGAGAACCTTCTTCTGGGCCACCGGCCTCACCCAACACACACAGCCTCATCTTCTGTCCCTGTCACTCCAATTCAGACTTCTCAGAAGGTGAGTGAGAACACATCAAGAGCATTCTGAACAGAAGGGAAAGCATGTGCAATGGCTCTGGGGCAGGAGAATTCCAGGTATGTCCAGGAGCAGCAAGAAGGCCCTGTGGCCACAGGAGACAGCTTAGGACATGAGCTCAGAGAGGTGAAAGAAAGCCATTCCAGGGCTATAACCCCATGAGACCCTGTTTCACTGGGCCATCCTGGCTACAGTGTTGAGAACAGATGACAGAGGGTTGAAGATGACAAGGCAGGTCAATGACGAGGCTTTTCCAGGAACTCAGGCACTGTGGACCAGACAGGTGGCCTTGGATGGAGTGGTTAGACCTATTCTGGGTCCATTTTGAAGATGGAGCTCACAGGATTTGCTGATGGGTTAGCTATTAGGAGCAGGAGAAGGGGGAATTGGGGTAACTCCCAGCTGTTGTGGGTTGTCCTGATCGAGGGGAAGGAGAGTGTTTCTGGGGGTAGGAGGTAGTCTGTGTCCGCATGCTGAGGAAGGTGCCTTTCCCGGTGGATCTGCTGAGGTTTGTGTCTGGGAGAACCTTTCACATCTCCTCCCTCAGAAATGCTCAAGTACAAGTATCCCCCACTTTTTAAGTGTTCACAGTAAGACACTGGGCTTTCTTTTTTTTTTTTAATTTATTATTTTTTATTTTTTTTAAGATTTTATTTATTTATTCAACAGAGATAGAGAAGCCAGCGAGAGAGGGAACACAAGCAGCGGGAGTGGGAGAGGAAGAAGCAGGCTCCTAGCGGAAGAGCCTGATGCGGGGCTCGATCCCATAACGGCGGTATCACGCCCTGAGCCAAAGGCAGACGCTTAACTGCTGTGCCACCCAGGCGCCCCGACACTGGGCTTTCTTGAAAGAACTAGGTTATTACCCAGCTTCAGTAAGAGGAAGAGACCTGAAGAGGATTTCCCTCTTATGAAAAAGGGTGAACAGTGAGAATCGCGTTCAGCATCTGTTTTGGGGAAAAGCACAACAGAGGCGGCGTGCACCCCAACCAGCTCCTTCCGCTGGGAACAGCTATCCACATCCAGCCACCAGCACTTTGAATGGTGTCTGTGAGCCTCTGCTGTGCTTTATCTTCATTTATGCTGGGCCTCCCTTAGAAACTTGTGTCCTGAGGCCTAAGAAAAGCCAAAGAGAAGGAATTTTGGAGTCTGAGCACACTGTCTAATTGTTCCGTGTAAATTAATGGCCATTCCTTCTTGACACCATTTCTGCTGTACAAGGTTTCTCAGAAGCCCTGTACTTTCAAAGAGCAGGGAAACCTATACCCCATGCTGCGGGGTTAGTTTTAGTCTCCATGCTGGACAGAACATTTCATGACTGTCGGATTTTCTCACTTCAACATTGAGACTTTGACCACTTTCACCCGTTTCTACCACCCCATCCCCGAATCTGGCACCTACCAATCTGCTCTCAGTGTCTATGTGTTCAGTATTTCTTTATTCCTCGTGGAATGTACATGAGAGCATCTGGTATTGGTCTTTCTGTGTCTGAGTTACTTAGCATAAGGCCCCCAAGGTCTGTGTTTCCATGTCTGGTTCTTGTGAATAATGCTTTAGTGAACGTGGGAGTGCATCTGTCTTTTTGAGGCAGTATTTTTGTGTTCTCCGAATCAATACTCAGTAGAGCCATTACTGGGTCATGTCCTAGTTGCTCTTATTTTTTCAGGAACCTCCATACCGTTTGTCACAGTGGCTGCACCAATTTCCATTCCCACCAACAATGCACAGAGTCTCCTCGTCTGCACACCCTTGACCCCACCTGGTGTCTGTCTCTGGGACAATAGGTGTTCCAACACTTTTGAGGGAATAGCCAGTTGTGGGTTTGACTGATGTTTCCCTGACGATATTTAGTGATGTCGAACAACTATTTCTGTCTGTTGGCACCTGTGTGCCGTCTTTGGAAAGTATCTATTCACATATTCCCCACATTTTTTATACAGTTTTTTTTTTTTTGGTTTTGATTTGTATGAGTGTTGTGTGTATTTTGGATGTTAGCCGCTTCTCACACATATGATTCGCAGATATTTTTTTTTCTTATTGGGTCTGTGGCCTTGTAAGTTTTTGGTGGTTTCTTTGTCCGTGTGGAAGATTTCAGTTGAAGTTGTTCCACTTGTTTATTTTTGCTTTTGTTGCCTTTGCATTTGGTGTCCGATCTGAAGACTCTTTGCCAAAACCAATGTCGAGAGACTTAGTACCTGTGTCTTCTTGGAGGTTTATGGATTCAGGTCTTACGCTCATATCATTCATCCATTAAAAATTTTGTGTGTGGTGTAAGAAAGTGACCCAGTTATATTCTTCTGCATTTACTGTCCAGTTTGCCTGTTACCACTCACTGAAGAGACAGTCCTTCCCTCATGGCATATCTTCTGCTGCTGTGTCGTAAGTTAGGTTCATCTACCCATGGGTACGTTTCTGAGCTTTCTGTTCTGTTCCACTGACCTGGTGTCTGTGTTTCTGCCAGTACCATCCTGTTTTGATGACAAGAGCTTTGTAATCTAGGTTGAAATCCAACAGTGTGTTGTCTGCACCTTTCTTTCTCCAGGTTCCTTTGGGTATTTGGGGTGTTTTATGATTCCATACAAGTTTGAGGACTGTTTTCTATTTGCTCGAATAATGCCACTGTAATTCAGATAAGTATTTCATCACATGTGTCGATTGCTTTGGGTATGATGGACATGTTCACATAATTAACTCTTCCAGTTGACCCATACATCCTGCCCCCCTCGACACACATGTTTTTCATTTCTGTTCTGCCATGTGTTGAGTGTACTATGTCTTTCTCATTCTTGGTTGCTTTTATTCCTAGATTTTTTTTGATGCAATTGTAAATGGCATTGTTTTTTAATTTCTCTTTGCAAAAGTGTGTCATCAGTATACAGAAATGCAAGAAGTTGGGTCATCTGGGTGGCCCCATAGGTGAAGCGTCTGCCTTCAGCTCAGGTCATGAACCCAGAGTTCTGGGTTCGAGCCCCGTGTTGGGCTCCCCGCTTACAGAGGGTCTGCTTCTCCCTCTTTCTCACACTCCCCCTGCTCGTGCTTTTTCTCTTCCTGTCAAATAAATAAATAAAATTTGAAAATAAATAAAGACAACAGGTCTCTGTATATTGACTTTATATCCTGCAGCTTTCTTAAATTTGTTTATTCTAACATTTTTTTTGTGTGTGTGTGTGGAATCATTCGGGATTTCATGTCATTTGCAAATAGTGACAGTTTTCCTGTATGGATTTCATATCTTTCTTTTTTTTAAAATGTTAGTCACCCTACAGTACTTCATTTGTTTTTGATGTAGTGTTCCATGATTCATTGTTTGCATATAACACCTAGTGCTCATTATGACACATGCCCTCCTTTTTTTAAAAAAGAATTTATTTATTTATTTGACAGATATAGAGACTGCCAGCGAGAGAGGGAACACAAGCAGGGGGAGTGGGAGAGGAAGAAGCAGGCTCACAGCGGAGGAGCATGTTGTGGGGCTCGATCCCATAACGCCGGGATCACGCCCTGAGCCGAAGGCAGATGCTTAACCGCTGTGCCACCCAGGCGCCCCAACACGTGCCCTCCTTAATACCCATCACCAGGATAACCCATTCCCCTACCCCTCCCTTTCTGCAACCTTCAGTTTGTTTCCCAGTGGCAGTAGTCTCTCATGGTTCATCTCCCCCTCTCATTCCCCCCCTTCACTTTTCCCTTCCTTCTTCTAATGTCCTCCATGCTACTCCTTCCGTCCCACATAGGAGTGAAACCATATGATAATTGTCTTTCTCTGCTTGACTTAATTTCACTTAGCATAATCCCCTCCTGGTCCATCCACGTTGGTGCAAATGGGGGGTATTCATCCTTTCTGATGACTGAGTAATATTCCATTGTATAGATGAACCACATCTTCTTTGTCCAATCATCTGCTGAAGGACATCTTGGCTCCTTCCACAGTTAGGCTATTATGGACATTGCTGCTATGTACATTGGGATACAGGTGCCCCTTCTTTTCATTACTCTGTGTCTATGGGGTAAATACCCAGTAGTTCAATTGGTGGGTCTTAGGATAGCTCTGTTTTTAACGTCTTGAGTAACCTCCATATTGTTTTCAAAAGTCGCTGTACCAGCTTGAATTCTCACGAGTAGTGTAAGAGGGCTCCCCTTTCTTCACATACTCTCTGACTTTTTTTTTTATTTCTGTCTTGTTTATTTTTTTTCAAGATTTTATTTATTCATTCCACAGAGATAGAGACATCCAGCGAGAGAGGGAACACAAGCAGGGGAGTGGGAGAGGAAGAAGCAGGCTCATAACGGAGGAGCCTGATGTGGGGTTTGATTCCATAATGCCAGGATCACGCCCTTAGCCGAAGGCAGAGGCTTAACCTCTGTGCCACCCAGGTGCCCCCTGCCTTGTTAATTTTAACCATTCTAACTGGTGTAAGGTGGTATCTCATTGTAATTTTGATTTGTATTTGCCTGATGGCAAGTGATGTGGAGCATTTTTTCATGTGTCTGTTGGCCATTTCTATGTCTTCTCTGGAGAAGTATCTCTCTGTGTCTTCTGCCCATTTTTTTGATGTCGAGTTTGAGGAGTTCTTTATAGATCTTGGATACCAACCCTTTATCTGTAATATCATTTGCAGATATCTTCTTCAATTCCATAGGTTGCCTTTTTGTTTTTTGATCATTTGCTTTGCCAAGCAGAAGCCTTTTATCCTGATGAAGTGCCAATAGTTCATTTTTTTGCTTTTATTTCCTGTGCCTTTAGAGACGTAGCTTGCAACAAGTTGTTGTGTCCAAGGTAGAAGAGTTCTTTTGATTTTGATATGAGACAGGAATTCATTATCTTATTTTCCTGATTGTATTCGAGTCCTCTGTCTTTCTTGGTGAGTCTAGCTAAGTTTGTCAGTTTTGTTTATCTTTCCAAAAAAGGCTGCTCTCATTTTCATTGTTTTTTTTTTTTTTTTGTCTTTTTAGTCTCCGTTGGATTTATTAATGCATTCCTTTTTGTTTTTCCTTATTTCTACTAATTTGGGGCTTTGTTTGTTGTTTTTTTTTCTACTTATTTACCACATAAAGCAGGTTGTTTATTGGAGAGCATTCTCATGGATTGATGAAGACTTGAATTTCTATGATGTCCCCCATAAAGCTACTTTTGCTGCATCCCATAAGTTTTTGTAGGTTGTCTTTTTCATCAGTGTCAAGGTACTTCTAAAAGTTTTTTGATTTCTTCGTTGACTGTTGGATGTTCAGTAGCATGTTGTTAAATCTCTACATATTTTTTTAAGATTATTTTAGTATCTGACAGAGAGTGAGACAGCGAGAGAGGGAACGCAAGCAAGGGGGTGGGAGAGGGAGAAGCGGACTTCCCACTGAGCAAGGAGCCTGATTTGGGGCTACATCCCAGGATCCGGGGTCAAGACCTGAGCTGAAAGCACATCCTTAACGACAGAGCGACCCAGGCCCCAAAAATCTCCACCTATTTTTGACTGTCCCATTTTTTTCTTGAGACTGATTTCTAATTTCATATCATTGTGGTTGGACAAGATTTGAAGCAGAAGGTGAAGCGAGCATTCAGATGAAAGGTTTGTTTCCTGGAGGGTTTTCTGAGGGCAGACCATGAGTTCAGTGGGGATGGAGGAAGGTTTTGTGAGACGGGGGGTGGGGTTAACCCTCGTTAGAATTACTGACTACTACCATGCAGGCTGTGTGCTACCATTCACACCATAGTCGTGATGGACTTGTACTTCATTAAATATTTTCAAGGAGGTGTAGGCATAGCCTTCACTTAAAGAAAGGTGCCATGTGGGTTCATGGCATGACCCCAGGTCAGCAACCAGGATGTTTGTTATTGTGGGGGATCAGAACCAGGCTTTCTGTGGGAAGTGACAGAAATAGGGTATGGTGAGCTCCATGACCATAGGTGAGGTCCCGAGTGACCCACTGGGTGTTGGGTTCTGTGGATCTGTCTCATCAGGTGCTGTGGAATTCAGGGACACCCTCCTGTCTGTGGATTTGTGTGGAGACAGGTAGACATCAGTGTCTGGCCAGGCACGAGGGTCGCACTGGACCACCACCGAGGTGCAGCATGCGGGTTGAGCCACTGCTTGGTTTCCACAAAAGCTGACCAGGGTCTGTGACTGTGATTCCTAGCAGCTGCAAGGGAAGAGGAGGCCGGGGTGGTGCACACTTCCTAGACTTGTGGTCAGGACTAGTCTGGAGCCCACTGAAGTCAGCCACACCGGGCACAGAAGGCACCCAGTCAGTGTAGCTGTGGGCACTGCTCCCATGGCACTTTTGGGCCGGCTCCATGCTGCCACCTCCTGCTTTTCATCATCATCTTCAAGGTCATGTGCCTCTGCTCTTGCCCCATGGCCTCCGGGGTATTGTCCGTCCTCCATCTGGCCCTCGTCCCTGGTGCCCTGTGCAGTCCGATGCCAGGGTAGCCTTCTCGAGACAAACATCTGGCCCTGATGGAAAACTTCCATGGATCTCTTGTGATGCGAGGATGATGCCCTGCCCTGGAAGGGGGCTGCAGGTCCAAAATCAGGAGAGCCATGTCTCCCTTTTCAGCATGGCCTGCCCTCCCCTCAGTCTTCTTCAGGGAAGCTCTCCCCACTTCCTGAGCTGACAGCTCTGAACTTAAAAATGAATGTTATTTTACATATCTCTATGCTTTAGTTCATCCATGGCATGTCTTTCAACCCCGTTAGTGGGTATTTTTTAGCAGTTCTGAGGGCTGTCGGCTCAAGGAGGGGATGACCTGGGTGGGGCAGCTTTCCCTCTCATCTCCCTCAGCATGTCTCTGAGCCCTGGGGCCAGCTGTCCCCCTGAGGATTGAGGGACCCGAGCCAGCCCATCCTGAGCCCAGGGTGTGTCAGCTCATAGACTGATGCGTGTCGGAGCAGTGGGCAGCTTGCATGGGCCAGGGGCAGGCAGTGTCTCCTTCTCATTCCTTCTCTCCCTTCCTCCCAGAAGTAGCTCAGAGCAGCCTTCAACCCCTGCATCTCCAGATCCCTTGACCTGTGCCTCCTGTGTTCAGCTGGTGACCTTGGAGTTTCGCATGAATTCTACCCTCCGTACCCTCTCCCATAGCAGTTCCTGGATCAGGGGAGGGGTTGGACCCTTGTCTGCTTTTGGTCTTCTTCCTGTCCCGCACCAAGCCCACCGACCGTTTCATCTTCCATGTATGTGCTTGGAAGCAAGCCCATCCACAGGGCACCTATTAGCCAAATGGATCCAGGCAATGAACATTGAAGTAGAGATCCAGTATCCATACTAAACCTGCTCTGAAACCTGTCCCAAAGCCTGTGACTCTCTCACACTGAAACAGAAACAATAATAGCTTTCTGGACTGTGAAGTGATATGTGTCTCTACTTCCAATCTTGAATGCATAGGTGCTGAACCTGGACAGAAAAGGACCATGGCTCCCGTGGGCTGGGATCCACAGTAAGAACTCAGTGAAATCTGAATTTTAGGCATGAAGTGAATAATTATTGTAGAGTGAATCCTCCCAAGTAGGGCTTTTGCACATTGCACAGGAAAAGCTTTTTCAAAGAGGTTTCTGAAAGAAAAATATTTTTTTTAAATTTATTTTAATTCCATTAGAGCTAACATACAGTGTTACATTCGTTTCAGGAGTACAGTAGAGTGATTCAGTAATTCTATATATTACAAAGTGGTCATCAAGAAAAGTGTCCTCTTAATCCCCTTCATCTATTTCACTCATCCCTCTATCCACCTCCTCTCTGGTAACCATCCGTTTGTTCTCTATTGATAAGAGTTTGTATTTTGGTGTGTCTCCTTTTTCCCTTTTAGTTATTTATTTTTGTTTGCTTTTTAAATTCCCCATTAGAGTGACATCATATGGGATTTGTCTTTCTCTGACTGACTGATTTTAGTTAGGATAATACTCTCTAGCTCCATCCATGTGGCTGCAAATGGCAAGGTTTCATTCTTTTTCAAGCCGAGTAATACTCCATTGTTTGTGTGTGTGTGTGTGTGTGTGTGTGTGTGTGTGTGTGTGTGAATACACACATCTATCCTCTCATTTGTCAATTTTTCTACAGACACTTGGGTTGCTTCCATATTGTGATATTGTAAATAATGGTGCAAGAAACATAGGGGTGCACGTATCCTTTTTACTTACTGTTTTCCTATTCTTTGGGTAAATACGAGTAGTGTGATTCTTGGATCGTAGGTTAGTTCTATATGTAATTTTTTGAGGAAACTTCATACTGTTTTCCACGGTGGCCACCACAGTTTGCATTCCCACCCACAGTTCGCGAGGATTCCCCGTTATCCACATCCTCCCAACACCTGCTCTTTGTTGTGCTTTTGATGTTAGCCATTCTGACAGGTTTGAGGTAATACCTCATTGTCCTTTGGATTTACATTTTCCTGATGATGGGTGATGGTGAACACCTTTTCACGGGACTCTTGGCCATTTGTATTTCTTCTTTGGAGAAATGTCTGTCCATGTCTTCTGCCTATTTTTTAACTGGATTATTTGTTTTTTGGGGGGTCGAGTAGTATCAGTTGTATATGTTTTGGACACTATCCCTTTATTGCATATGATCTTTGCAAATATCATCTCCCTTTGAGTAGGTTGTCTTATTATTTTTACGTTTTCATTGTTCTTCTGCTGTGTGGAAACTTTTTATTTTGCTGTATTCCCAATAGTTTATTTTTGCTTTCATTTCCTTTGCCTCAGGACACAGTCTAGAAAAACGTTGGTATGGTCCATGTCAAGAAGTTACTGTCTTCCCTCCTGTAGGATTTTTATGGATTCAGGTCTCATATTGAGGTCTTGAAAATGTTTTGTGTTTGTCTTTATTGTGTACGAAAGCAGTCTAATTTCATTCTTTTGTGCATAGCTGTCTAGTTTTCCCAACACCATTTGTTGTAGAGACTGTCCTTTTCCCTTTTGATATCGTTGCTTGCTTTGTATAAGATTCATGGACCACATAATTATGGGTTTCTGTCTGAACTTGTATCCTGTTCCTTTGGTCGCTGTTTCTATTTTTGTGCCGTACTGTCTTGTTAGGCTGACTGCAGCTCTGTAGTATAACCAGAAATCTGAAATTGTGACTCCTCCATCTTTGTTTTTCTTTTCCACATTGCACTGGCTGTTCGGAATCTTTAGTGGTTCCATACAAATGTTTAGGATTGTTTATTCGAGGTCATTTGTTCTTTAAATTAAATTCAATTAGCCAACTTACAGTACACCATTAGTTTCAGATGTAGTCTTCAATAAATTTTCAGTCGTGTGTAACACCCAGTGCTCATTGTATCATGTGGCCTCCTTAATGCTACTCACCCAGTTACCCCCCCCTCCAACTTCTCCAACAATCATCAGTTTCTTGCGATAGTTAAGAGTCCATCATGGGTTTTGTCCCTCTCTGATGACTTCCCATTCTATTTTCCCTTCCTTCCCCTATGGTCTTCTTCCTTGTTTCTGATATTCCACATAGGAGTGAAAGCATATGATCATTGATTTTCTTTCATTGACTTATTCCACTCAGCATAATACCCTCCAGCTCCACCCAGGTCGGTGTGATGGTAAGTACTCATCCTTTCTGGTGGCTGAGTAATATTCCATTATATATATATATGATCCATATCTTCTTTATCCATTCATCTGTCCATGGTCATCTGCACTCTTTCCACAGTTTGTCTATTATGGATATTGCTGCTATGAACACTGGGGTGCATGTGTCCCGTCTTCACTACGTCTGTCTCTTTGGGGTCGATACCCAGTAGTTCAATTGCTGGGATATAGGGTAGCTTTATTTATAACTTCTTGAGGAAACTCTGTACCATTTTCAAGAGTGGCTGTACCGCACTGCATTCATACAGGGGTGTAAGAGGGTTCCCGTTTCTCCACATCCTCTCCAAGATGTGTAGTTTCATGTCTTCTTATTTTTAGATATTCGGCCTCGTGTGGTAGGGCATCTATAGGGGTTTAGATTTCCATTTCCCTGAAGCCAAGTGATATGAAGCATTTATGCATGTATCTTTTGGTCACCAGTATGTCGTCATCAGTGAAATGACTTCCCATTTATTCCATCTCAAGGCCTAAAGCTGGGTAAGGCACTGAAGCTGGATGATGCCATCGGTCGGAAGTGTGGAGAATTTCAAAAGATCTCCGTGGAGAGCAAGTTTAAAGGTCAGTGTGAAGCTATGAATTGGATCCGGGGAGATCTCTGAAAGCGGGGGTTGCTTGGGATGGGCTGAGGGTGGCCCTCCGATTTTCCTATGAATCCTTGCTGCAGCCCTAAATGGACATTTTCTTGCTGTGGGGCAGGGTGAGTCCTCTAGTCGTACAGAGGTGAGCCCAATGCCTGGTGCCTTGGAGGCAGGCAAACTGGGAGGGACCCTCAGCAGAAGACCCAGAGTTAGGTTAGGCCTCAAGAGACAGCAGGTCTGAACTGCCCAGTGCTCAGAGAACTCCCAGGCCGAGTGAGATGAGGGCACAAGGGCGGGTGAGTGTGAGCCTGAGGTTTCATCCAGAAGGGCCCACAAAGGCCGGGGTTCACTAGAAGGGGCTCTCAGGGGTGCCCCAATTCTCTTGCCCTGAATGCTCTGTTGTGCCCCAAAATGGTACAGTTTACTGTGGGTTGCAGGCTGCGTCCTACGGTGGGTCTTGGGTGTCCCCAATCCACTGGAGTGGGGTGCCAGGACCCCGGGGAGGGGCCCCTCTGTGGCCAACCTTGGGTAAGGGTTAGGGTCCAGGAGGCCGGCAGGGACAATCTGCAGGCTCTGCGGCGAGCTCTGTGGAGGGCTGAGAGGAGGTCATTGGGGAGGGTGAGCATGGGCCTCAGGGTTGGGGCACGGGGGGCTGCCAAAGGATGGGGATGGGCTCCGGGGGCCTCCCTAAGTTCTAGTGCCCTGTAGGCTCCGTAGAGCCCCAAGGGGCACGGTTTCCTGTCGGGTGGCAAGCTGAGTCCTGCGGTGGGGCACAGGTATCCCAATTCCCCGGGTCTGTGGTTTAAGGCTCCTGGGGAGGCCCCCACACCCACGGCAGACCTAGGGCTAGGGTTAGGCCCAGGAGCCCCGCAGGCCCGATCTGTTGGCTGTATGGCGAGCTACACGGGCTGAGGTGAGGATGTGGGGAGGGTGAGCATGGGCCTTAGGATTGGGGTGTGGGAGGCCGCCGAAGTTCGCTTGTGGCTCAGGAGGGCCCTCCTGGTTCTCCCGCCCTGAATGCTCTATGGCCTCCCAAGGCGCACGGTTTCCTGCAGGGTGGCAAACTGAGTCCTGCTGTGGGGCTCAGGTGTCCCGAATCCCCGCGGCTGCGGCTCCAGGCTCCTGGGGAGGGGCCCCTCCACAGATGAACTAGGGTTAGGGTTGGGGCCCAGGAATCCCGCAGGCCAGATCTGCCCACTATGTGGCGAGCTCCGCCCTGGGCTGAGTTGAAGGTGCGGGGTGGGGTGAGCATGGGCTTCACGGTTGAGTTTAGGGATCGCTGAAGTTCGCCCGGGGCTCTGGCGGCCCTCCTGGTTCTTCCGCCCTGAATGCTCTACAGCCTCCCAAGGGGCACAGTTTCCCGCGGGCTGGCAGGCTTTATCCTGCAGTGGGGCTCAGGTGTCCCCAGTCCCTGGGGCTGTGGCACCGGGCCCCAGGGGAGAGGCCCTACCCAGCCGACCTAGGGTCAGGTCTAGGCCCCAGGAACCCGGCAGGCCTGATCTGCCGGCTCTGCGACGAGTTCGGTGGCAAGCTGAAGGGAAGGCGTGGGGCGGGATGAGCGTGGGCCTCAGGGTTGGGGTGTAAGGGCCACCGAGGATCCCTGGGGGCTCAGGGGGGCCCTACCAGTTCTCTTGCATGGGTTGTTCTGTGGCGCCCCAAGGGGCATGGTTTCCTGAGGGGTGGCAGGATGAGTCCCGTGGTGGGGCTCAGGTGTACCCAATCCCTGGGGTTAGGGTACGGATTAGGGTATGGGTTAAGGTTAGGGTATGGGTTAAGGTTAGGGTATGGGTTACGGTTAGGGTATGGGTGAGGGTAGGGGTTAGGGTTAGGGTAAGGAGAGGGTATGGGTTAGGGTTGGGTTTTGGGGTTACAGGTTAGAGGTTATGGGTTAGGGTACAGATTAGGGTTTAGGGTACGGGTTAGGGTTTAGGGTTCGGGTTTAGGGTTAGGGTTAGGGTTGGAGTACGGGTTAGGTTTAGGGTATGGGTTAGGTTTAGGGTATGGGTTAGGGTACGCATTAGGGTATGGTTTAGGGTACCAGTTAGGGTACGGTTTAGGGTAAGTGTTGGCGTACGGATTTGGGTACGGCTTAGGGTACGGATTAGGGTTAGGGTACGGGTTAGGAAATACGTTAGGGATAGGGATTGGGTACGGTTTAGGGTTAGGGTATGGGTTAGGGTACGGGTTAGGGTACAGATTAGGGTTAGGTATGGGTTAGGGTATGGGTTAGGGTCCAGGTTAGAGATAGGGTACGGGTTAGTTTATGGGTTAGGGTACGGGTTAGGGTATGGGTTAATGTTAAGGTAAGGGTACTGGTTAGGGTTAGGGTAAGGGTTACAGTTTAGTGTTTAGGGTTACGGTTAGGGTATGGGTTAGGGTTAGGTTATGGGTAGGGTTAGGGTACGGGTTATGGTATGAGTTAGGGCATGGGTTAGTGTCAGGTTTTAGGGTTTAGGGTTAAAGTTAGGGTATGGGTTAGGGTACTTGTTAGGGTTACGGTTAGGTTTAGGGTACGGTTTAAGTTACGGGTTAGGGTACAGTTTAGGGTTAGGGTTAGGGTATGGGTTAGAGTACGTTTTAGGGTTACGGTCAGGGTTAGGGTACAGGTTAGGTTTAGGGTTAGGGTACGGGTAGGGTTAGGGGCTGGGTATGGGTTAGGGTTAGGTTTAGGGTTAGGTTACAGGTAATGGGTAGGGTTAGCTGAAGGGGTAGGGTTTGGGGTAGGGTTAGGGGTATGGTAGGGGTCGGGGTAGGGCTAGGGTTTAGGGTTAGGGTTTGGTGTTTGGGGTTAGTGCTTAAAGTTAGTGTTTCGTGTTTAGGGTTTCGGGATTAGGGTTAGGGGTTAGGGTTTAGGGTTTAGTGTTAATGTTAGGGTTTAGGGTTTAAGGTTTAGGGTTTAGGGTTAGGTTTAGGGTAGGGTTAGGTTTAGGGTAAGGGTTAGGGGTTAGGGTTAGGGGTTAAGTTTTAGGGTTTAAGGTTAGGTGTTAGGGTTTAGGCTTAGGGTTAGACCCCAGTAGGCCAGCAGGACCGAAGCGCCAGCTGTGCGGGGAGTGGAGGAGTGGGACGAGGTGAGGGCGCTAGCGAGCAGGAGTATGGTATCCAGCGTTTTGTCGCAGGAGGTCTTTGAACGTTGCTAGAGGCTCGGAGGGCCCTGCCCGTTCTCCTGCCCTAAATGCCCAGCGACGCCCCAGCGGGCTGATGTCGACGGGGCGGCAGGGTGAGTCCGGCGCTGCAGCTCGGGTGTCCCCAATCCCCGGCTTTGGTCACCAGTCCCCTTGTGAGGGCCCCCTCTGGGGCCAATCTAGTGTTAGGGTTAGCCCCCAGGAGACCGGCAGGCCCTATACGCCAGCTGTGCGGTGAGCGGAGGGGCGGACCATGGTGAGGGACTGGCGAGCTGGAAGGTGGTACCCAAAGTTTTGGCGCCGGGGGGCCCTCGAATGTCGCCGGGGACTCGGAGGGCCCTGCCCATTCTCCCGCCCTGAATGAGTGGCGGCTCCACTAGCAGCCCGAGTGGTGGCGGGGCGGCAGGGTGGGTCTGGCGCTGAGGCTCGGGGGTCGCCAATGCCAGACGTTGCAGCACGAGGCCCCTTGGGAGAGGCCCCTTGGGGGCCGACCTAGGGTAAAGGTTAGCTCCTGGAGACCGCAGGCACAATCCGCCGTCTGGGGGAATGGAGACGCGGTCGAAGATCAGGGCGCTGGCGAGCAGGAGAGTGGGCCACAGCCTTTTGGCGCTGGGGGCCTTCGAAGGTCACCGGGGCAGGGAGGGTCCTGCCCATTCTCCCGCCCTGAATGATCGGCGGTACCCTAGTGGCCCGGGTGTGGGCGGGGCGGAACGGTGAGTCCAGCGTTGTGACTCGGGGGTCCCCAATCCCTGGCGTTCGGCGGCAGTCCCTTTGGGAGGGGCCCCTTGGAGGCCGACCTAGGGTTAGGGTTAGCCCCCAGGAGGCTGGCAGGCTCGATCCACCGGCTCTGTGGCAAATGGAGGGGTGGGCCAAGGTGAGGTTGCTGGCGAGCAGAAGAGTGGGCCCCAACATTTTGGCTCGGTGGGCCTTCGAATGTCGCAGGGGGCTCGGAGGGCCCTGCTCATTCTCCCGCCATGAAGGACCGGAGACGCCCTTAGCTCCCTGGGTGGCAGCGGGGTGGCAGGGTCAGTCCGGCACTGGTGCTTGGGTTTCCCCAATCCCCAGCGTTGCGGCGCCAGGCCCCTTGGGAGGGGCCCCTCGGGGACTGTCCTAGGGTTAGGTTAACCCCCAGGAGGCCAGCAGTCCCGATCCGCCGGCTGTGCAGTGAGCGGAGGGATTGACCGTGGTAGGGCGCAGTCGAGCGGTAGCGTGGTACCCAGCATTTTGGCGTGGGGGCCTTCTTATTTTACTGGAGGCTCGGAGGGCCCTGCCGGTTATCCCGCCCTGAATGCCCGGCGGCACACCTAGCGGCCCACGTGGCGGCGGGGCAGCAGGGTGAGCCCGGCGCTGGGGCTTGCGGTTCCCCAATCCCTGCCGTTGCGGCACCAAGCCTCTTGGGAGGGGCCACTCTGGGGCCCACCTAGGGTTATGGTTAGCCCCGAGGAGCCCGGGAGGCCGGATCTGCCAGCTGTGTGGCTAGAGGGGGGGCGGGCCGAGGTGAGGGCGCTGTAGAGCGGGAGCATGGGCCTCAGCGTTTTGGCATGGGGGACCTACAAATGTTGCCGGGGGCTCGGAGGGCCCTGCCCGTTCCCCCACCCTGAATGACCGGCGGCGCCCCAAGTGCCCCCGGTGGCGGCAGAGGGGCAGGTTGAGTACATCGCTGGGGCTTGGGGGTCCCCAATGTCTGGCGTCGCGGTGCCAGGCCCTTTGGGAGTGCCCTTCGGGGGCCGACCTAGGGTTAGGGTTAGCCCCCAGGAAGCCGGCAGTCTGGATACGATGGCTGTGGGGCGAGCGGAGGGGTGAGCCGAGGTGAGGGCGCTGAGGAGCGGAATTGTGGGCCACTGCATTTTGGCGCTGGAGGCTTCAAATGACGCTGGTTTCTCCAGGGCCCTGTCCGTTCTCCCGCCCTGAATGACCGGCGGCGCCCCTAGCGGCCCGTGTGGCAGTGTTGTGGGAGGGTGAGTCTGGCTCTGGGGCTTGGAGTCCCAGATCCCGGCTTAGTGGCACCAGGACCCTTGGGAGGGGCCCCTGGGGGGCCGACCTAGGGTTAGGGTTAGCCCCAAGGAGACTGTCAGGCCCAATCCGCACACTGTGCGGCGAGCGGAGGTGCGGGCCGAGGTGAGGGCGCTGGGGAGCGGGAGTGTGGGAACCAGCGTTTTGGCGTGGGGAGCCTTTGAAGGTCACCGGTGCCTAGAAGGCCCTGCCCTTCTCTCGCTCTCTATGACCGGCTGCGCCCCTAGCAGCCCGGGTGGGTATAGTGCGGCAGGGTGAGTCTGGCTCTGGGGCTCTGAGTCACCAATCCCCAGCATTGCAGAGCCAGGCTTCTTGGGATGTCCCCACATGGCCGACCTAGGTTTTGGTTAGCTGCCAGGAGCCCGGCAGGCCCTATCCACCAGCTCTGAAGCAAGCGGAGGGGCGGGCTGAGGTAAGGGCACTGGCGAGCAGGATCCTGGGAGCCAACGGTTTTGCACGGGGAGCCTTCAAAGGTCAGCGTGGGCTCGGAGGGCCCTGCCCGATCTCCTGCCCTGATTGACCGGCGGGGCCTCTAGCAGCTTGGGTGGCTGAAGGGCAGCAGGGTGAGTCCGGCACATGGGCTCGGGGTCCCCATCCCCAGCGTTGCGACGCCAGGCCCCTTGGGAAGGGCCCCTCGGTGGCCGACCTATGGTTAGGGTTAGCCTCCAGGAGCGCCGCAGGCCCGATACACCACCTGTGCGTCTAGCGGAGAGTTGGGGCGAGGTGAGGGTGCTGGTGAACATGAGCCTGGGCCCAAGCGTTTTGGTTCGGTGCACCTTCGAATGTCGGCAGGGGTTCGGAGGGCCCTCCAGTTCTCCCACCCTGAATGAATGGCGGCGCCCCTAGCGGCCCGTGTGGGGTGGGGCGGCAGCGTGAATCCGGCGCTGGGGCTTGGGGGTCCCCATTACCTGGCGTTGCGGCGCCAGGCCCCTTAGAAAGGGACCTTCAGGGGCTGTCCTAGGGTTAGTGTTAGTGCCCAGGAGGCCGGCAGGCCCGAGTCGCCGGCTCTGCGAAGAGTGGAGGTGCGGGCCGAGTTGAGGGTGATGCAGAGCAGGAGCGTGATCCCCAGCGTTTTGGCGCCCTGGGCCTTCGAATGTTGCCATGTCTCGAAGGGCCCTGCCTGTTCTCCTGCCCTGAATAACCAGCGGCGCGCTTTGTTGCTCCGTTGGCGGTGGGGTGGCAGGGTGATTCCCGTGCTGCAGCTCAGGTATCCCCAATCCCCGGCGTTGCGGCGCCAGTCCCCTTGGGAGGGGCCGCTCAGGGTCCTACCTAGGGTTATGGTTATCTCCCAGGAGGCCGGCTGGCCCGATCCGCCTGCTGTGCGACGATCAGAGGGGTGGGCTGAGGTGAGGGCGCTGCCTAGCGGGAGCGTGGGCGCAAGTGTTTTGATGCAGGGTGCCTTCGAAGGTCGCCCGGGGCTCAGAGGGCCCTGCCCTTTCTCACACCCTGAATGACCTGCGGCGCCGCTAGCGGCCTGGTTGGCCGCTGGGCGGCACGGTGAGTCTGGCGCTGGGCCTCGGGGGTTCCCAATCCCTGGTGTTGCAGAGCCAGGCCCCTTGGGAGGGGCCCCTCAGGGACAGACCTAGTTTAGGGTTAGGCCCCAGGAGGCCAGCAGGCCCGACCCGCTGGCTGTGCGACGATCAGAGGGGCGGGCTGAGGTGAGGGCGCTGCCTAGCGGCATTGTGGGCGCAAGCGTTTTGATGCAGGGTGCCTTCGAAGGTCTCCCTGGGCTCGGAGGGCCCTGCCCGTTCTCACGCCCTGAATGACCTGCGGCGTCGCTAGAGGCCCGGATGGTGGTGGGGCGGCAGGGGGAGTCAGGCGCTGGGGTTCGGGGGTCCCCAATCCCTGGCGTTGCAGCGCCAGGCCGCTTGGGAAGGGCCCCTCGGTGGTCGACCTAGGGTTAGAGTTTGCCCCCAGGAGGCCGGCAGGCCTGATCCGCGGGCTCTACTACGAGCGGAGGTGCGGGCCGAGATGAGGGTGCTGGCGAACAGGAGCGTGGGCCCAACCATTTTGGCGCGGGGGGCCTTCGTAGGTCGCCGGGGGCTCGGAGGGCCCTACACGTTCTCCCGCCCTGAATGACCGGCGGCGCCCCTAGCGGCTCGGCCGCCGGCAGAGCGGTAAGGTTAGTCTGGTGCTGGGGTTCGGGGGTCCCCAATCCCCGCATTGCGGTGCCAGGCCCCTTGGGAAGGGCCCCTCGGTGGTCGACCTAGGGTTAGGGTTAACCCCCAGGAGGCCGGCAGGCCCAATCCACCCATTGGGTGGCGAGTGGAGGGGCGGGATGAAGTGAGGGTGCTGACGAGCGCGAGCCTGGACCCAAGCGTTTTGGTGCGGTGGGCCTTCGAAGGACAAGGGGGGCTCGGAGGCCCCTGCCCGTTCTCACGCCCTGAATGACCAGCGGCGCCTCTAGAGGCCCGGGTGTCAGCGGGGCAGCACGGTCAGTCCGGCGCTGGAGCTCATGGTTCAGCAGTCCCAGGCGTTGAGGCGCCAGGACCCATTGGCCGGGTCCCTGGGGGGCCGACCTAGGGTTTGAGTTAGCCCCCAGGAGTCGGGCAGGTCTGATCCGCCCTCTGTCGGGCGAGCGAAGGGGCAGGCCTAGGTGAGGGCGCTGGCGAGCGGGAGCGTGGGCCCAAGCGTTTTGGCACAGGGCGCCTTCAAATGTCACCGTGGGCTAGGAGGGCCCTGCCTGTTCTCATACCCTGAATGACCGGCGGCGCCCCTAGAAGCCCAGATGGTGGCGGAGCGGCAGGTTGAGTCCGACGCTGGGGCTCTGGGGTCCCCAATTACCGGCATTGTGGCCCCAGACCCCTGGAGAGGACCCCTTGGGTGACGACCTAGGGTTAGGGTTACCCCCAGGAGTCCAGTAGGCCCGATCTGCCAGCTGTGCAGTGAGCAGAGGGGTGGGTTGAGATGAGGGCGTTGGCGAGCGTGAATGTGGGCCCAAAGTTTTGGAGCGAGGGGCCTTCGAAGATCACCAGGGTCTCAGAGGGTCCTGCCCGTTCTGCTGCCCTGAATGACCGGGGGTGCCCCTTGTGGCCCGGGTGGCGGTGGGGGGCATGGTGAGTCCGGCGCTGGGGCTCAGGAGTCACCAATCCCCCTCGTTGCAGCGCCAGGCCCCTTGGGAGGGGCCACTAGGGGGCAGACCTAGGGTTTGGGTTAGCCCTCAGAAGGCCCCCAGGCCTGATCCGCCAGCTGTGCGGCGAGCGGGGGGGAGGGCCGAGGTAAGGGCGCTGGTGAGCCGGAGCGTGGGCCCAAGCGTTTTGGTGCGGTGGGCCTTCGAAAGTCGCCATGGGCTCGGAGGGCCCTGCCCGTTCTCCTGCACTGAATGACCAGCGGCACCCCTAGCGGCCCGGGTTGCGGCAGGGCAGCACGGTGATTCTGGCGCTGGGGCTCGGGGGTCCCTAATACCCGGCGTTGCGGCGCCAGGCCCCTTGGGACGGGCCCCTCGGGGGCTGACCTAGGGTTAGGGTTAGCCCCCAGGAGACTGGCAGGCTCGTTCCACCCATGTGCAGAGAATGGAGGTGTGGGTCCAGGTGAGGTAGCTGGCGAGCGGGAGCGTGGGCCAGAGCATTTGGCTTTGGCTCGGGGTGCCTTCGAAGGTCGTAGGTGGCTCGGAGGGTCCTGCCCGTTCTGTCGCCCTGAAGGACTGGCGACGCCCCTAGCACCCCATGTGGCAGCGGGGCGGCAGGGTGCGTCCGGCGCTGGGACTTGGTGTCCCCAATCACTGGCATGTGGCACCAGGCCACTTGGGAGGGGCCCCTTGGGGGTGACCTAGGGATAGGGTTAGCCCCCAGGAAGCCAGCAGGCCCGATCTGCCAGCTCTGCAGCGAGTGGAGGGGTGAGCCGAGGTTACGGCGCTGGCGAGCAGGAGCGTGGGAGCCAGAGTTTTTGCGCGGGGGGCCTTCGAAGGTCGCAGGGGGATCAGAGGGCCCTGCCCGTTCTCCCTTCCTGAATGACTGCTCACGCCCCTAGCGCCCTGGGTGCTTGCGGGGTGGCAGAGTGAGTCCAGCACTGCGGCTCGGGGGTCCCAAACCCCTGGCATTGCGGTGCCAGACTCCTTGGGAGGGGCCTCTCGGGGGCCGACCTAGGGTAAGTGTTAGCCTCCAGGATTCCAGCAGGCCCCTTCCGCCAGCTCTGCAGCAGGCGGAGGGGCAGGCCGAGGTGAGGGCACTGGCGAGAGGGAGTGTGGGCCCAAGCGTTTTGGCGCGGGGGGCTTCAAAGTTCACCGGGGGCTTGGAGGGCCCTGCCTGTTCTCTCACCCTGAAAGACTGGCGGCACCCCTAGCAGCCCGGCTTGCTGGGGGGTGGCAGGGTGACTCCGGCGCTGGGCTCGGGTGTCCACAATCCCCGGCGTTGTGGCGCCAGGCCCCTTGGGAGGGGCCCCTCGGGGGCCGACCTAGGGTTAGGGTTCATCCCCAGGAGGCCGGCAAGCCCGGCGCTAAGTGGTTCAGGCAATGTAACAAAAATGCCATACACTTATCCGTAAGAAATAACAGTGTACAGGAACCCTCTTAGCCCTAACATCATCCTTTGTGAATATGGAAGCCAGCCCCAAAGTGGTCGTGGAAGTCTGACGAAAGGGCTAAGCACTTTTCTCTGAGTCACCACACTATACAGGGAAAGACCAATGTACATCATCTTTCACGAGTAGGAAGCATTAATGAAAAGGTTCTGGAATTTCGAGGACTCTGACCCATCCTTATTGGTAATAAACCACCGTGTACAGGAAAACACCTTCAACTCTCATCAGCCTCCTCAATCCTGATTCCGATTCAACTTTGGGTGTGTAGGACTAGGGAAATGTCCACATCTTATTGCCCTGAAAAACGATGTCAGGGTAATGCCCTTCAAGTCACATCAGCCTTCCTGAAGACGGAAGCAGGAATCAAGCTGGTTATGTTACCATGAGGTAAGGAAGATGTGCATATAAGTGAGAAACAACAGTGGGCAGGACCTCTCTTCCAACGAACAGTATCTTTGCTTAATGTTGAATCCCTATGGTAAGTGGTTGTGGGCATTTGTGAGGTCAAAATCTTAAGTGTTTTGTAAAACCTCTTGGCCATTCACAGATGAGACTAAGGTAGTTGGGGACTCCTAGGCAGTGATTTGTCCACTGTCAAAAATATGAAAAGATAAAAGAGACAGATGAGGTCTCCTCAGGCATTGTCCTTTATCCTCATCCTCCGTGAGGATGGCCATCACTGGACAGCTCAGTGGCAGGGTCTCATTCACAGTGGGGGCATCTGTTCCTCACAGACATCAGGCAGGGAAATGGATTTGGTTCTCTGTGCCAGCCCAGCCACAGCTGAGTGTCACAGCACCCTCTCGTGGGCTCATAAGAGTTTCACTGTCACCAGGAAGGTCATTGTATTTGATAAACCACTGTGAGAGTTTGCAATTGCCTTCATCTGCAACCTCCTAGAGGCAAATCCAGGTGTCTGGTACCATGTGAAGTCATGTGAAGGCATTGTGAGAAAGTGTCCTTTTGCTTAAGAAAAACATGGCTGGGGCTCCTGGCTGGCTCAGCCAGTTAAGCATGTGCCTTTGGCTCAGGTTATGATCCCAGGGTTCTGGGATCGAGCCGAGGATCCCTGCTCAGCAGGAAAGGAGTTAGGGAAATAGCTTAGAACCCACAGAGAATGTGAATAAAGGGGAGTGAAATGGAATTTGGTCTGTGTTTTGCTTTAGGGATTGGAAGTTAGTTTTTTCTCAATTGTGATTGTTCTTGAAACAGAGAAGCTGTATTGGTTTTTTTTTTTACCTTTAATTTTTTTCTAATAATAATTTTTTATTATGATATGTTAGTCACTATACAGTATTCCCTTAGTTTTTGATGTAGTGTTCCGTGATTCATTATTTGCATATAACACCCAGTGCTCCATGCAATATGTACCTTCCTTAATACCCATCACTGGCCCATCCCAACCCCCCACCCCTCTCCCCTCTGAAGCCCTCAGTTTGTTTCCCAGAGTCCATAGTCTCTCGAGGTTCATTCCCCCTTCTGTTTAGGGTCCATTGTCTAAAGGGACAGAAAGTGGAAGTTCACCGAATATAAGATCGAAATTTCATTGTTCATTATAGATGCTGCCAAGTAGTTCCCAGACATTTCATTCTACTGTAGTAATTCATTATACCTGTGCAGGTGCATGTGGAAGATAACTGATGCATGTATAGTGGTAATAAAACAGGCCCCTCAGTAGTAGAATAATAGAGGATGCACATGTGTAAAATTATTCGACTACAGCTTCCATGCTTTCCCTTTGTTTCCTTATTATCTATGAAATTGGACAATTTTTGTTCTCTAGGCTTAAAACTCATTGTCAGTATTCAGAGTTTTTCAATGCTGATCTTCTGTATAAGTTACCAAAAACCTAAAATATGTATGAACTTTAAAAAACGCTATATTGAAAATTACAGCAGGGAAGTTCCATTTTGTGAATATTGTGTCAATGGATCTCTATTTTGACATCAGTGTTCATTAGAAATGATGACATTTCATGTGAGTATAAATATCAATGTGAAAAAGGAAAGGTATGAAGAACCTTGAATGTTTAAGTAATTGCTGAAATGACAGGTGTGTGTGTGTATGTGTGTGTGTGTGTGTGTGTGTGTGTGTGTGTGTAATTGATTATCAGTGAATGGTTCAGCTACTTGTAGGGCCTCCGAGAGAGCCCAGGTGAACCTTTCAATGAGTTGGTATCTGTTTTCAGAACATGGGATCTCTTAGTCCAATAGTCAATCAGGCAAGCTTTGAGGTCTTGAAGAGTTTCAGTCCTCAGCGATGGTGTTGCAGACCCTTGTGAGCAAACCCTAGGGTATGTTCAGAGCCCTCATTTGCTGGTACCAAGGTGTGACGATTTCAGACAGCATTTCCCAAAGAAGTACCTCTTGAGTCTCTGTCCTTGTCAGTTCCCTACACTTCCTTACACTAGTTATGTGATCAGTGTGTTTCAGGATAATCCCCACATGTGATTTTTGCTATTTCCTACTAGTCCTATCTGTTTCTCATCTTCTTCTTTTATGGTAGGGGTTGGGAAGCAACCTGTGTGGTGTAGGGAGGGGTGTGGTAGTTGTCTGCCTTCAGAGGACCGAATGATGCCTAGAAATTGTACTGTAGTTTGAGGTCAATTGTCCATCCTCTAACTCAGGAATTCCATCACTTTACTTTGATGCTAGTCTGTTCTTCAAGCTGTCCTCAGAAATAAGGATGTCATCCACCTAGGGAATACTGGTTTGTGTGTATGTTTTCATTTTAGGAAAGGCCTTGCTGTTCCTAAATATAATACTGTAGAGCATCCTTTCCTGTTCTTATTGGCCATCAGTCAATCTTTTGTGAAGTATTCGTTTATAAATAGACTTTCTATGGTTGATGAGCAGGAATTCTTTACTGACAAGTCTTTGTCAGTGTGTGTATTGCAAATCTTTACTTCCCAGCCTGCGGTTCACGTTTTCATTTTCTTATGGTCATAAGATAAGGAGAAATGTCACATTTTTATGAAGTCCCACTGAATTCTTTTAAATGGTTAGTGCACCCTATGTCCTACCCCAAGATTGACAGGTTCTGCGTTTTCTTTCAGAAACTGTCCAATGGGAAGCTACACTCCATCTCAAATTTATAAATTGCATTTTTAATTCTAATAGGGTATTTATAGACTGTTTTGGATTTTCTATGTACACAATCGTATTATCTGTGAATAGTCACAATTATCCCCTCTATTCTTATACTTTCTGTTTCTCTTGCCTTCTAACACTGGTAGATTCTCCAATGCCACTTTGAATAGAGCAGCATTGTTTGAAGATTTTAATATACCTTTCTCAATATCTGACAGAAAAAGCAGACAAAACATTGGTAAAAATGTGACCTAATTGACATATAGGGAACATTCCATAATAAGTGCAGAATACATTATTTTCAAGTGGTCATAGACTCTTTATCCAAATAGATGATAGGTGGGGCAACGAATCAAGGCTACAAATGTTAAACCCTGAAATTAACTAGATTCTATTCTTAGACCACAGGGGAATTGAGCCACAGTCATAACGAAAAGAAAACCAGGAAGTCCTTCAATGTTTAAAAATTAAATAGAACTTTGCTACATATCCTAAAGGTCAGAGAGGGAATCTCAATGGAAATTCTGAACCTTTTCTGTGAGGGCTCACACACAATGGCACTTTCTTTGTGAAGAGCATTATAATATCCTAGACAGGTGTTGAGCATTAAGTCAGAGTTCTGCCTGCCCCAGCCACACCTGGCAGGCTTGGCCTGTGGTCCCCCTCAGCTGTCCTTTCTGGTGGCCCTGAGCTAAGGGGGTCAACATGGCCATATGGAAATGGGAAGCTCCCCACTCATAGTGATGGCGGTGCCCCCTCCCCAGCTGCCCTTTCTGGTGGCTCTGAGCTAAGGGGGTCAACATGGCCGATGGAAATTAGAAGCTCCCCACTCTTAGTGATGACGTTGCTATCGTATCGTCCTCACCAGTCCAACAACATGATTTCTGAGTGAAATATGACACAAGAGCGACTTCTTGGCCTTCCTTCAGGTTTGAAAATCATCTGGTGAGTCATCTATTAGGAATATGGATTCAACATGTGTTCTTTCTTCTGGAAAAGAAATAGACCCAATAGCAATTATGTGTTCCTGAGGACCTGTTCCTGAGAGATATCATACTGGCTCTTTGTAGCATTCTGCCTCTTAAACTTCTTAAGTAGGGTGTAGATATTTTTAGGCACATTTTCAGGTGGTTAGAAAGAGACTCAGATGATATGAGTCACAGAGGATTTTAGTGTCAGAAACCTAAGTGGGATCCCCAAATTGACTCCAAATCCCTTGTTGTTCCATACAGGGTACTATCTTCTTCTTATCTCTGGTCTTCTCAATCTGGAAACCTATCAAGTATCAGGATTTTCTTGTCATGTGGACAACTGGAACGAATTCAGCGGGCCTTTTCACCTCTGCCCATGGTGATCATTAAGATCATTATCTCAGTGGAGGACCTCTGGGTAAGATACTCAAAGATCCTAAGGAATATAGACAGTATAATATTTTCCTGGTATTAAAGTTACTGAAACCAACTATCTTTTTTAGTCGATTCAGGCTCTGGTATGTTCAGAGGGTGCTGGAAAACAGGTCTGAAATAGTATTTAAAAACACTCAGCTCAGCCTCTTCTACAACGTGAGCCAATGCTTATAAACATGGCTAAAATATTCCCTTACCTACGATGACTTCTCAGCCATCGTAGTGTTTATGGTATTACTGTGACTTACATAGTCAACATTTGCAGAGAAAAAACTTAGTGCATCCAGGGGGCACTTCATGTTGAAATTAGTTTGTGACAACGAGCTACTGTGTTTTATTCTTCAGTCCAAGGGAATGGTGCCAGACATCTCTAAGGTGTCTAGCAGTTCTACAATTCTGATTTTAAGTGGTCTGTGTGCTTCAGAGATTTGGGCAGGAAAAGGGCAGGAGTCCAGAGACTCTGAACACTTCTGTTACCTGTGCTGACCATGGAGCAGGCAGCCTTCAGTGGGTATCATTTTGATTC
This sequence comes from Ursus arctos, assembly GCF_023065955.2. NCBI lineage: Eukaryota > Metazoa > Chordata > Mammalia > Carnivora > Ursidae > Ursus > Ursus arctos. The sequence goes on from NW_026623019.1 coordinate 31,770,386, forward strand.
CTTGGTACTCTTGTGAAAGGTGCTTTTGTCTCAAATTCCTCCATTTAGGAGTAATTATAATGATAAAAGGAATTTTTATCTTATATCATCTGTGGGTCCTGATCCTGGGCTCCCAGGGAAGCTATCCTTTAACATTTTACCTGGCTCAAAATGACTGGGCAAAACCTCAAAGCATGGGTCCTATTTCTGCCCCAAAACATGTTGTACATCTGCTTCAAGAAGAAAACAATAACCAAAAAATGCCAACATAAATATAAGAAAAAATAAAGAACCTCTTTGGCTCCCATAAGATTAAAGTCATACTGACATGTACATACTAAAACATAAGAAAGAGTCTGTCACTTTCTGGAATCTAAGAAGATCCTCATTGTGGTGTGTAACTCTGTACGTAAAAAAAAAAAAACAGAACAAAATATATAACCCTGCCCCAAATGTTCCTTCCCCGGAGCACTCCCTTCTTGGTGAAGATTGTGTCTCCCAGGCAGCTGTCCTCACTTCGGTTTGAATAAAGATCTCTTCCTTTCTCTCTAAAATGTTTTTAAAGTTCATTCACGCAGTGTCGACAATAACAGTGTTTTCTATTTAAGTGAGAAATAAATGTTCCACTCTAGTTGCTTTGGGAATAGATGAATTGAGGGTTTCTTTAGAAGAATAAGTCTGCCTTCCAGAAAAGGCAAGGTCATTGGTCTATTGAGAATGAAGATAATTACTGGTAAACAACAAGTATGTGTTGCCCCTTCGCCCAGAAACCAAAGCAGATTTGCAGGCTTTAGGTCAGCAGTGCCTACTTCTCCACAGCTGACAGCACTTCTCTGCTCTGGCTCCAAGACACCTGAGGTTTTGAATGTCAGCATTGGAGTCAGCGAGGCAGATTGTCACAGGACGCCAGTGTTCAGAGAAAGCACAGGTATGTTTGGCAAAATTTCCTATCTATGTCAGGGCTGGAGGTAAAACCTCTCATTATCCCAAAACCTCCTGGGCTTTTCTCTTTTCTCTAGTTGAGCCACAAAGTAAAATTGAAGTAGCTGTCAGCATTCTGGGTTTGGTGCAAGAATTACTTAGTTTCCCTGCAGGTAGAACTTTGCAGGGGATCACAATTTCTCTGTCCATTTATTGCTTACAAATGTATTTTGACCATCTGTTTCCTAGGAACCCTCTTTTATTAGAAAGGGAAGGTGAGATTCACTCTGTGCCTGTTTGTAACATCTAATTTGTTCCTTCATCTAACAGTGTTTATTCAATTGGGCCTAAGATATGGTTGAGTGGCCAGCATCTAGAGTTAGGTGGCTTTTTTCATCTGATACAGACTTGGATGATGTCATTTGACAAAGGTGATGTTTCATCATTGATTAGTTTATTCATCAGAAGAGTTAAAATTAGGGTGGAGGGAAAATTCAAAATTATCCAAATGGGCCTGTTCCTGTTTAAAAGTTGAGCTTGACTTTCTAGTTTTACTAAATGTATTATCTCGATATTTTGAGATGCCATATTCACTCTGTAGTTTCTTTGGTGGTGGAGTCAGAAGGAGAGTCTGGAAACTGTTTTGGATAGTGGCATGCTGGTGGCTTCAAGGGGCTTGGCGTCAGGAGCCTTGGGGTGAAGTCTGCAACTGCGTGCCTGACCCTGGGTGCATCTCACAGAGGTTATGTTTCCTCTTATGAAATTGCAGGCAGATAATGTTCTGCTTAAAGGGGAACCCTCCCATCTTGTTGGTGGGAATGCAAAGTCGTGCAGCCAGTCTGGGAAACAGTGTGGTCGTTCCACAAAAAAGTTAAACATTGAACAACCACATGATCCAGCAATGGCTCTCCTAGGTATTTACCCAAAGGATACAGAAATGCAGATTCGAAGGGGGTCCATGCACCATGATGTTTATGGCGGTAATGTCCACAGTAGCCAAACTATGGAGAGAACCCCAAAGTCCATGCATTGATGAATGGATAAAGCAGATGTGGGATATATATATATATATATATATATATATATATATATATATATATATATATATATATATATATATATATACTGGAAAATGACCCAGGTTCAAAAAGAATGAAATTTTACAATTTGCAAGGATGTGCATGGATCTAGAGTGTATTAAGCTAAGCAAAATCAGTGAGGAAAGACAAATATCCTATACTCTCACGGTTCTGGAATTTCAGAAAAAAAACAGATGAACAGAGTGGAGGGGTGATGAGAGAGGCAAACCAGGAAATAGACTCAACCTTGGAGAACAAACTGAGTGTTGCTGCAGGACAAGGGTGTGGGGGGAAGAGTTAAATGGGTGAGGGGTATTAAGGAGGGCACTTCTGATGAGCACTGGGTACTGTATGCAGGTGAGGAATCACTAAATCCTACCCCTGAAGCGAATATTCCATGGCATGTGAACTAACTGGAATTTAAGTAAAAGAAGAAAGGAAAAAGTGTTCTGCTTCATGAAGAGTGAGGTAAAATTGTAGTGAATTGGGCTGTACTATTCTATAGATGAGAGTTGTAAAACACCCTGTTGTAGGATACACTAGTTTCTTATCACATAAGGAGTCCTCAGAAAGCTGCAATGAAAGATTCAGGTCTCAGAGCATGTTCATGTTCCACTGATATGTTACAGTTTGCACAGGTAGGAAAGAAGGTGGAGAAAAAGGCAACAGAAGGGGAAAGTAGGTGTGAACCTTTCATTAGTTAGCGTTATAGCTTTCTCATGAAAGCCTTGCGCCAGTGTGATTTTGGAAGAAGAGGAGGAATCCGGGAGCTTTGCAGGAGACGGGGGAGTTCCAGGTCTGGGTAAAGCTGACAGGGGTCGCAGAGGAGAGCTGAATGCATTCTGCAGCAGAGTGTGGGCATGGTGGGCTCCATGGATGGCTTTGGTCTCCTGGGTGAGAGTTGTGACAGGTGAGGGCTGTGTGCAAGTTCCTGGCTGACGTCAAGTGAGGCACAGGTGGAGAGCTGGCAGAGAACCTTCTTCTGGGCCACCAGCCTCACCCAACACACACAGCCTCATCTTCTGTCCCTGTCACTCCAATTCAGACTTCTCCGAAGGTGAGTGAGAACACATCAAGAACATTCTGAACAGAAGGCAAAGCATGTGCAAAGGTTCTGGGGCAGGAGAATTCCAGTTATGTCCAGGAGCAGCAAGAAGGCCCTTTGACCACAGGAGACAGCTTAGGACATGAGTTCAGAAAGGTGACAGAGGGTGACAGAAAGCCATTCCAGGGCTATAACCCCATGAGACCCTGTTTCACTGGGCCATCGTGGCTACAATGTTGAGAACAGATGACAGAGGGTTGAAGATGGCAAGGCAGGTCAATGACGAAGGTTTTCCAGGAACTCAGGCACTGTGGACCAGACAAGTGGCCTTGGGTGGAGTGGTTAGACCTATTCTGGGTCCATTTTGAAGATGGAGCTCACAGGATTTGCTGATGGGTTAGCTATTAGGAGCAGGAGAACAGAGGAATTGGGGTAAATCCCAGCTGTTGTGGGTTGTCCTGATCAAGGGGAAGGAGAGGGTTTCTCGGGGGATACGAGGTAGTCCGTGTTCTGCATGCTGAGGAAGGTGCCTTTCCCAGTGGATCTGCTGAGGTTTGTGTCTGGGAGAACCTTTCACATCTCCTCCCTCAGCAATGCTCAGGTACAAGTATCCCCCACTCTTTAAACGTTCACAGAAAGACACTGGGCTTTCTTGAAAGAACTACGTTATTACCCAGCTTCAGTAAGAGGAAGAGACCTGAAGAGGATTTCCCTCTCATGAAAAAAGGTGAACAGTGAGAATCGTGTTCAGCATCTGTTTTGGGGAGAAGTACGACAGAGGCGGTGTGCACCCCAACCAGCTCCTTCGCTGGGAACCGCTCTCCGCATCCAGCCACTAGCACTTTGAATTGTGTCTGTGAGCCTCTGTTGTGCTTTATCTTCATTTATGCTGGGCCTCAGTTAGAAACTTGTGTCCTGAGGCCTAAGAAAAGCCAAAGAGAAGGAATTTTGGAGTCTGAGCACACTGTCTAATTGTTCGTGTAAATTAATGGTCATTCCTTCTTGACACCATTTCTGCTGTGCAAGGTTTCTCAGAATTCCTGTACTTTCAAAGAGCAGGGAAACCTATACCCCATGCTGCAGGGTTAGTTTTAGTCTCCATGCTGCAGGGTTAGTTTTAGTCTCCATGCCGGACAGAACATTTCATGACTGTCAGATTTTCTCACTCAAACACTGAGACTTTGACCACCTTCACCCTTTTCTACCACACCATCCCAAAATCTGGCACCTACCAATCTGCTCTCAGTACCTATGCGTTCAGTATTTGTTTATTCCACGTGGAATATACATGAGAGCATCTGGTATTGGTCTTTCTGTGTCTGAGTTACATGGCATAAGGCCACCAAGGTCTATGTTTCCATGTCTGGTTCTTGAGAATAATGCTGCAGTGAACGTGAGAGTGCATCTGTCTTTTTGAGGCAGCATTTTTGTGTTCTCCAAATCAATACTCAGTAGAGCCATTACTGGGTCATGGGGTAGTTGTATTTATTTTTTCAGGAACCTCCATACCGTTTGTCACAGTGGCTGCACCAATTTCCTTTCCCACCAACAGTGCGCAGTGTCTCCTCGTCTGCACACCCTTGACCCCACCTGGTGTCTGTCTCTGGGACAATTACTGTTCCAACAGTTGTGAGAGGATAGCCGATTGTTGGTTTCACTGATGTTTCCCTGACGATGATTAGTGAAGTTGAACAACTTTTTCTGTCTGTTGGCAACTGTGTGCCATCTTTGGAAAGTATCTATTCACATAATCCCACCATTTTTTATGTATATATATATTTTTTATTTGTATGAGTGTTGTGTGTATTTTGGATATTAGCCTCTTCTCACACATATGATTCGCAGATATATTTTTCTTATTGGGTCAGTGGCCTTTTAAGTTTTTGCTGGTTTCTTTTGCCGTGTGGAAGATTTCAGTTTGATGTTGTTCCACTTGTTTATTTTTGCTTTTGTTGCCTTTGCATTTGTTGTCCGATCTGAAGACTCTTTGCCAAAACCAATGTCGTGAGACTTAGTACCTGTGTCTTCTTGGAGGTTTATGGATTCAGGTCTTATGTTCAAATCATTCATCCATTAAAAATTTTGTGTGTGGTGGAAGAAAGTGGCCCAGTTATATTATTCTGCATTTAGTGTCCAGTTTGCCTGTTACCGCTCACTGAAGAGACAGTCCTTCCCTCATGGCATGTCTTCTGCTGCTGTGTCGTAAGTTAGGATCATCTACGTGTGGGTAAGTTTCTGAGCTTTCTGTTTTGTTCCACTGACCTGGTGTCTGTGTTTATGCCAGTACCATCCTGTTTTGATGACAACAGCTTTGTTTTTTTTTATTAATAATGATTTTTTATTATATTATGTTAGTCACCATACAGTACATTCCCGGTTTTCGATGTAAGGCTCGATGATGACAACAGCTTTGTAATCTAGCTTGAAATCCAGGTGTGTGTTGACTGCACCTTTCTTTCTCCAGTTTGCTTTGGGTATTTGGGTTCTTTTGTGATTCCATACAAGTTTGAGGACTGTTTTCTATTTCCTCGCATAATGCCACTGGAATTCAGATAGGCATTTCATCACATCTGTAAATTGCTTTGGGTACGATGGACATGTTCACATAATTAACTCTTCCAGTTAAGGAGCATGGCGTATGTTTCCATTTGTTTGTGTTGCCTTCCAAATCTTTGACCCATACATCCTGCCCCCCTTGACACACATATTTTTCATTTTTTTTCTGCCATGTGTTGAGTGTACTATGTCTTTCTCATTCTTGGTTACTTTTATTTCTAGATTTTTTATACAATTGTAAATGTCGTTGCGTTTTCAATTTCTCAGTACGAAAGTGGGTCATCAGTATACAGAAATGCAAGAAGTTGGGTCATCTGGGTGGCCCCATAGGTGAAGTGTCTACCTTCAGCTCAGGTCATGATCCCAGAGTTCTGGGATCGAGCCCTGTGTTGGGCTCCCCGCTTAGCGAGGGTCTGCTTTTCCCTCTTTCTGACACTGCCCCTGCTCATGCTTTTTTTCTTCCTGTCAAATAAATAAATAAAATCTGAAAAAAAAAAAAAGACAACAGGTCTTTATATTGACTTTATATGCTGCAGCTTTCTTGAATTTGTTTATTCTAACAGTATTTTTTTTTTAATGGAATCTTTCGGGATTTCATGTCATTTTCAAATAGTGACAGTTTTCCTGTATGGATTTCATATCTTTCTCTTTTTTTAAAATGATGTTAGTCACCCTACAGTACTTCATTTGTTTTTGATGTAGTGTTCCATGATTCATTGTTTGCATATAATACCTAGTGCTCATTATGACACGTGCCCTTCTTTTTTTTAAAAGAATTTATTTATTTATTCGACAGATATAGAGACAGCCAGCGAGAGAGGGAACACAAGCAGGGGGAGTGGAAGAGGAAGAAGCAGGCTCACAGCGGAGGAGCCTGTTGTGGGGCTCGATCCCATAATGCCGGGATCACACCCTGAGCCGAAGGCAGACGCTTAACTGCTGTGCCACCCAGGCGCCCCAACATGTGCCCTCCTTAATACCCATCACCAGGATAACCCATTCCCCTTCCCCTCCCTTTCTGCAACCTTCAGTTTTTTTTCCAGTGTCAGTAGTCTCTCATGGTTCATCTTCCTCTCTCATTCACCCCTTCACTTTTCCCTTCCTTCTTCTAATGTCCTCCATGCTATTCCTTCCATTCCACATAGGAGTGAACCCATATGATAATTGTCTTTCTCTGCTTGACTTAATTTCACTTAGCATAATCCCCTCCTGGTCCATCCACGTTGGTGAAAATGGTGGGTATTCATCCTTTCTGATGACTGAGTAATATTCCATTGTATAGATGAACCACATCTTCTTTGTCCATTCATCTGCTGAAGGACATCTTGGTTTCTTCCACAGTTTGGCTCTTAGGGACATTGCTGCTATGAACATTGGGATACAGGTGCCCCTTCTTTTCATTACACTGTGTCTATGGGTTAAATACCCAGTAGTTCATTTGGTGGGTCGTAGGATAGCTCTGTGTTTAACGTCTTGAGGAACCTCCATATTGTTTTCAAAAGTGGCTGTGCCAGCTTGAATTCTCACGAGTAGTGTAAGAGGGCTCCCCTTTCTCCACATCCTCTCTGACTTTTTTTATTTCTGTCTTGTAAATTTTTTTTTCAAGATTTTATTTATTTATTCCACAGAGATAGAGACAGCCAGCGAGAGAGGGAACACAAGCAGGGGGAGTGCGAGAGGACGAAGCAGGCTCATAGCGGAGGAGCCTGATGTGGGGCTCGATCCCATAATGCCAGGATCACTCCCTGAGGCGAAGGCAGGTGCTTAACCACTGTGCCACCCAGGTGCCCACTGCCTTGTTAATTTTAACCATTCTAACTGGTGTAAGATTGTATCTCATTGTCGTTTTGATTTGTATTTGCCTGATGGCAAGTGATGTGGAGCATTTTTTCTGTGTCTGTTGGCCATTTGTACGTCTTCTCTAGAGACATATCTCTTTGTGTCTTCTGCCCATTTTTTGGGTGTCGAGTTTGAGGAGTTCTTTATAGATCTTGGATACCAGCCCTTTATCTGTAATATCATTTTCAGATATCTTCTTTGAATCCATAGGTTGCCTTTTTGTTTTGTTGATCGTTTTCTTTGCCGAGCAGAAGGTTTTTATCCTGATGAAGAGCCAATAGTTCATTTTTGCTTTTATTTCCTTTGCCTTTAGAGACCTGGCTTGCAAGAATTTGTTGTGTCCAAAGTTGAAGAGTTCTTTTGATTTTGATATGAGACAGGAAACCATTATCTTATTTTCCTGACCTGGGTCTGTGACCATGATTCCTAGCAGCTGCAAGGGGAGAGGAGGTCGGGGGTGGTGCACACTTCCTGACCAGGGTCTGTGACCATGATTCGTAGCAGCTGCAAGGGGAGAGGAGGCCGGGGGTGGTGCACACTTCCTAGACTTGTGGTCAGGACTAGTCTGGTGCACACTGAAGTCAGCCACACCTGCCACAGAAGGCACCCAGTCAGTGTAGCTGTGGGCACTGCTGCCATGGTACTTTCGGGCCGGCTCCATTCTGCCACCTCCTGCTTTTCATCATCATCTTCAAGGTCATGTGCCTCTGCTCTTGCACTTCCCTCTCATTCCTTCCCTCCGTTCCTCCCAGAGGAAGCTCAGAGCAGCCTTCAACCCCTGCATCTCCAGATCCCATGGCCTCCGGGGTATTGTCCATCCTCCATCTGGCCCTCGTCCCTGGTGCCCTGTGCAGTCCGATGCCAGGGTAGCCTTCTCGAGACAAACATCTGGCCCTGATGGAACACTTCCATGGATCTCGTGTGATGCGAGGATGATGCCCTGCCCTGGAAGGGGACTGCAGGTCCCCAATCAGGAGAGCCATGTCTCCCTTTTCAGCATGGCCTGCCCTCCCCTCAGTCTTCTTCGGGGATACTCTCCCCACTTCCTGAGATGACAGCTCTGAACTTAAAAATGAATGTTATTTTACATATCTCTATGCCTTAGTTCATCCATGGCATGTCTTTCAACACCGTCAGTGGGTATTTTTTAGCAGTTCTGAGGGCTGTCTGCTCAAGGAGGGGATAATCTGGTGGGGCAGCTTTCCCTCTCATCTACCTCAGCATGTCTCTGAGCCCTGGGGCCAGCTGTCCCACTGAGGATTGAGGGACCCGAGGCAGCCCATCCTGAGCCCAGGCTGTGTCAGCTCATAGACTGATGCGTGTCGGAGCGGTGGGCAGCTGGCATGGGCCAGGGGCAGGCAGTGTCTCCCTCTCATTCCCTCCCTCCCTTCCTCCCAGAGGTAGCTCAGAGCAGCCTTCAACCCCTGCATCTCCAGATCCCTTGACCTGTGCCTCCTGTGTTCAGCTGGTGACCTTGGAGTTTCGCATGGATTCTACCTCCCGTACCCTCTCCCGTCGCAGTTCCTGGATCAGGGGAGGGTCGGACCCTTGTCTGTTTTTGGTCTTCTTCCTGTCCCGCACCAGGCACACCCACCGTTGCATCTTCCATGTATGTGCTTGGAAGCAAGCCCTTCCACAGGGAACCTATTAGCCAAATGGATCCAGGCAATGAACATTGAAGTAGAGATCCAGGATCCATAATAAACCTGCTCTGAAACCTGTCCCAAAGTCTATGACTCTCTCACACTGAAACAGAAACAATAATTGCTTTCTGGACTGTGAAGTGACATGTGTCTCTACTTCCAATCTTGAATGCATAGGTGCTGAGCCTGGACTGAAAAGGACCATGGCTCCCGTGGGCTGGGATCCACAGTAAGAACTCAGTGAAATCTGAATTTGAGGCATGGAGTGAATAATTATTGTAGAGTGAATCCTCCCAAGTAAGGCTTATGCACATTGCACAGGAAAAGCTTTTTCAAAGAGGTTCCTGAAAGAAAAATCTTTTTTAAAAATTTATTTTAATTCCACTAAAGCTAACATACAGTGTTACATTCGTTTCAGGTGTACAAGAGAGTGATTCAGTAATTCTCTATATTACTCAGTGGTCATCAGGAAAAGCGTCCTCTTAATCACCTTCATCTATTTCACTCATCCCTCTATCCACCTCCTCTCTGGTAACCGTCGGTTTGTTCTCTATTGTTAAGAGTTTGTATTTTGGTGTGTCTCCTTTTTCTCTTTTAGTTACTTATTTTTGTTTGTTTTTTAAATTCCCCATTAGAGTGACATCGTATGGGATTTGTCTTTCTCTGACTGACTGATTTTAGTTAGGATAATACTCTCTAGCTCCATCCATGTGGCTGCAAATGGCAAGGTTTCATTCTTTTTCAAGCCGAATTATACTCCATTGTGTGTGTGTGTGTGTGTGTGTGTGTGTGTGTGTTTGTGAATACACACATCTATCATCTCATTTGTCAATTTTTCTACAGACACTTGGGTTGCTTCCATATTGTGGTATTGTAAATAATGGTGCAAGAAACATAGGGGTGCACGTATCCTTTTTACTTACTGTTTTCCTATTCTTTGGGTAAATACGAGTGTGTGATTGTTGGGTCGTAGGGTAGTTCTATATTTAATTTTTTGAGGAACCTTCATACTGTTTTCCACGGTGGCCACCACAATTTGCAGTCCCACCCACAGTTCGCGAGGATTCCCCGTTATCCACATCCTCCCAACACCTGCTATTTGTTGTGCTTTTGATGTTAGCCATTCTGACAGGTTTGAGGTATTACCTCATTGTCCTTTGGATTTACATTTTCCTGATGATGGGTGATGGTGAACATCTTTTCACGGGAATGTTGGCCATTTGTATTTCTTCTTTGGAGAAATGTCTGTCCATGTCTTCTGCCTATTTTTTAACTGGATTATTTGTTTTTTGGGGGGTCGAGTAGTTTCAGTTGTATATGTTTTGGACACTATCCCTTTATTGCATATGATCTTTGCAAATATCTTCTCCCTTTGAGTAGGTTGTCTTATTATTTTTACGTTTTCATTGTTCTTCTGCTGTGTGGAAACTTTTTATTTTGCTGTATTCCCAATAGTTTATTTTTGCTTTCATTTCCTTTGCCTCAGGACAGTCTAGAAAAACGTTGGTATGGTTCATGTCAAGAAGTTACTGTCTTCCCTCCTGTAGGATTTTTATGGACTCAGGTCTCATATTGAGGTCTTGAAAATGTTTTGTGTTTGTCTGTATTGTGTAAGAAAGCAGTCTAATTTCATTCTTTTGTGCATAGCTGTCTAGTTTTCCCAACACCATTTGTTGTAGAGACTGTTCTTTTCCCTTTTGATATTGTTGCTTGCTTTGTATAAGATTCATGGACCACATAATTATGGATTTCTGTCTGAACTTGTATCCTGTTCCTTTGATCACTGTGTCTATTTTTGTGCCGTACTGTCTTGTTAGGATGACTGCAGCTTTGTAGTATAACCTGAAATCTGAAATTGTGAGTCCTCCAGCTTTGTTTTTCTTTTCCACATTGCACTGGCTGTTCGGAATCTTTAGTGGTTCCATACAAATGTTTAGGATTGTTTATTCGAGGCCTTTTGTTCTTTAATTTAAATTCAATTAGCCAACTTACAGTACATCTTTACTTTCAGATGTAGTCTTCAATAAATTTTCAGTCGTGTGTAACACCCAGTGCTCATTGTATCGTGTGACCTCCTTAATGCTACTCACCCAGTTATGCCCCCCCCAACTTCTCCTCCAACAATCATCAGTTTCTTGTGATAGTTAAGAGTCCATCATGGGTTTTGTCCCTCTCTGATGACTTCCCATTCTATTTTCCCTTCCTTCCCCTATGGTCTTCTTCCTTGTTTCTGATATTCCACATAGGAGTGAAAGCATATGATCATTGTCTTTCTTTCATTGACTTATTCCACTCAGCATAATACCCTCCAGCTCCACCCAGGTCGGTGTGATGGTAAGTATTCATCCTTTCTGGTGGCTGAGTAATATTCCATTGTGTATATGATCCACATCTTCTTTATCCATTCATCTATCCATGGTCATCTGCACTCCTTCCACAGTTTGTCTATTATGGATATTGCTGCTATGAACACTGGGGTCCATGTGTCCCGTCTTCACTACCTCTGTCTCTTTGGGGTAAATACCCAGTAGTGCAATTGCTGGGACATAGGGTAGCTTTATTTATAACTTCTTGAGGAAACTCCGTACCATTTTCAAGAGTGGCTGTACCGGACTGCATTCGTACAGGGGTGTAAGAGGGTTCCCGTTTCTCCACATCCTCTCCAACATGTATAGTTTCATGTCTTCTTATTTTTAGATATTCGGCCTCGTGTGATCTGGCATCTATAGGGGTTTAGATTTGCATTTCCCTGAAGCCAAGTAATATGAAGCATTTATGCATGTATCTTTTGGTCACCAGTACGTCATCATCAGTGAAATGACTTCCCATTTTAATCAATCTCAAGAGCTAAAGCTGGGTAAGGCACTGAAGCTGGATGATGCCATTGGTTGGAAGTGTGGAGAATTTCAAAAGATCTCCGTGGAGAGCAAGTTTAAAGGTCAGTGTGAAGCTACTAATTGGATCCGGGGAGATCTCTGAAAGTGGGGGTTGCCTGGGATGGGCTGAGGGGGGCCCTCCGATTTTCCTATGAATCCTTGCTGCAGCCCTAAATGGACAGTTTCCTGCTGTGGGGCAGGCTGAGTCCTCTAGTCGTGCAGAGGTGAGCCCAATGCCTGCTGCCTTGGAGGCAGGCAAACGGGGAGGGACCCTCAGCAGAAGACCCAGAGTTAGGTTAGGCCTCAAGAGACAGCAGGTCCGAACTGCCCAGTGCTCAGAGAGCTCCCAGGCCGAGTGAGATGAGGGCACAAGGGCGGGTGAGTGTGAGCCTTGGGGTTTCATCCGGAAGGGCCCACAAATGTCGGGGTTCACCAGAAGGGGCTCTCAGGGTGCCCCAATTCTCTTGCCCTGAATGCTCTGTTGTGCCCCAAAATGGTACAGTTTACTGTGGGCTGAAGGCTGAGTCCTACGGTGTGGCTTGGGTGTCCCCAATCCCCCGGAGTGGGGTGCCAGAACCCTGGGGAGGGGCCCCTCTGTGGCCAACCTAGGGTAAGGGTTAGGGTCCAGGAGCCCGGCAGGGACAATCAGCAGGCTGTGCGGCAAGTTCTGTGGAGGGCTGAGAGGAGGCCATGGGGGAGGGTGAGCATGGGCCTCAGGGTTGGGGCACGGGGGGCTGCCAAAGGATGGGGACGGGCTCCGGTGGCCTCCCCAAATTCTCGTGCCCTGTAGGCTCCGTAGAGCCCCAAGGGGCATGGTTTCCTGTCGGGTGGCAAGCTGAATTCTGCGGTGGGGCACAGGTATCCCAAGTCCCCGGGGCTGCGGTGTAAGGCTCCTGGGGAGGCCCCCACACCCGCGGCCGACCTAGGGCTAGGGTTAGGCCCCAGGAGCCCCGCAGGCCCTATCTGCTGGCTGTATGGCTAGCCACACGGGCTGAGGTGAGGGTGTGGGGAGGGTGAGCGTGGGCCTCAGGGTTGGGGTGCGGGAGGCCGCTGAAGTTCGCTGGGGACTCAGGAGGGCCCTCATGGTTCTTTAGTCCTGAATGCTCTATGGCCTCCCAAGGTGCACGGTTTCCTGCGGGGTGGCAGACTGTGTCCTGCTGTGGGGCTCAGGTGTCCCGAATTCCCGTGGCTGCGGCTCCAGGCTCCTGGGGAAGGGCCCCTCCACAGATGAACTAGGGTTAGGGTTGGGGCCCAGGAACCCCGCAGGCCAGATCTGCCCACTATGTCGCGAGCTCCGCCGCGGGCTGAGGTGAGGGTATGGGGTGGGGTGAGCATGGGCTTCAAGGTTGGGTTTAGGGATCGCCGAAGTTCGCGGGGGGCTCTGGGGGCCCTCCTGGTTCTCCCGCCCTGAATGCTCTACAGCCTCCCAAGGGGCATGGTTTCCTGCGGGGTGGCAGGCTTTGTCCTGCAGTGGGGCTCAGGTGTCCCCAGTCCCTGGGGCTGCCTCACCGGGCCCCAGGGGAGGGGCCCTACCCAGCCAACCTAGGATCAGGTCTAGGCCCCCGGAACCCGGCAGGCCTGATCTGCTGGCTCTGCAACGAGCTCAGTGGCTAGCTGAAGGGAAGGCGTGGGGCGGGATGAGCGTGGGCCTCAGGGTTGGGGTGTATGGGGCCTCCGAGGATCGCTGGGGGCTCAGGGGGGCCCTACCAGTTCTCCTGCACGGGATGCTCTGTGGCGCCCCAAGGGGCATGGTTTCCTGAGGGGTGGCAGGCTGAGTCCCGTGGTGGGGCTCAGGTGTACCCAATCCCTGGGGTTAGGGTATGGATTAGAGTACGGGTTAAGGTTAGGGTATGGGTTACGGTTAGGTTATGGGTGAGGGTATGAGTTAGGGTTAGGGGAAGGAGAGGGTATGGATTAGGGTTGGGTTTGGGGGTTAGAGGTTAGAGGTTATGGGTTAGGGTACAGATTAGGGTTTAGGGTACGGGTTAGGGTTTAGGGTTTGGGTTTAGGTTTAGGGTTAGGGTTTTAGTATGGGTTAGGTTTAGGGTACGGGTTAGGGTTAGGTTACAGGTTAGGGTACGCATTAGGGTACGTTTTAGGGTACGGGTTAGGTTATGGTTTAGGGTTAGTGTTGGCGTATGGATTTGGGTACGGTTTAGGCTTCAGGTTAGGGTTAGGGTACGGGTTAGGGTTAGGGTACAATTTAGGGTTATGATACAGGTTAGGTTACGGTTTAGGGTTAGGGTTAGGGTACGGGTTAGGGAACGGGTTAGGGATAGGGATTGGGTACGGTTAAGGTTTAGGGTATGGGTTAGGGTTCAGGTTAGTGTTAGGTATGGTTAGGGTATGGATTAGGGTCCGAGTTAGGGATAGGGTACGGGTTAGGGTATGGGTTAGGGTACGGGTTAGGGTATGGGTTAAGGTTAAGGTAAGGGTACTGCTTAGGGTTAGGGTACGGGTTACGGTTTAGGGTTTAGGGTTACGGTTAGGGTATGGGTTAGGGTTAGGGTACGGGTAGGGTTAGGGTACGGGTTATGGTACGAGGTAGGGTATGGGTTAGTGTCAGTGTTTAGGGTTTAGGGTTAAGGTTAGGATATGGGTTAGGGTACTTGTTAGGGTTACGGTTAGGTTTAGGGTATGGTTTATGTTACGGGTTAGGGTACAGTTTAGGGTTAGGGTTTGGGTAGGGGTTAGGGTACGGGTTAGAGTACATGTTAGGGTTATGGTTAGGGTTAGGGTACAGGTTAGGGGTAGGGTTAGGGTACGGGTTAGAGTTAGGGTTAGAGAACGGGTTAGGGTACGGGTTAGGGTTAGGTTTAGGGTTAGGTTACGGGTTAGGGGTAGGGTTAGCTGAAGGGGTAGAGTTAGGGGTAGTGTTAGGGGTATGGTAGGGGTCGGGGTAGGATTAGGGTTTAGGGTTAGGGTTTGGGGTTTGGGGTTAGTGGTTAAGGTTAGGGTTTAGTGTTTAGGGTTTTGGGATTAGGGTTGGGGTTAGGGTTTAGGGTTAGTGTTAATGTTAGGGTTTAGGGTTTAAGGATTAGGTTTTATTGTTAGATTTAGGGTAGGGTTAGGGTTAGGGTAAGGGTTAGGGTTTAGGGTTAGGATTAGGATTGGGGTTAAGGTTTAAGGTTTTAGGTTAGGGGTTAGGGTTTAGCGTTAGGGTTAAACCCCAGTAGGCCAGCAGGACTGATGCGCTGGCTGTGCAACAAGCGGAGGAGTGGGCCGAGGTGAGGGAGCTGGCAAGCGGGAGTATGGTATTCAGCATTTTGGTGCAGGGGGCCTTTGAACGTCGCTAGAGGCTCGGAGGGCCCTGCCCGTTCTCTCGCCCTGAATGACCAGCGGCGCCCCTAGCGGCCCGGGTGGTGGTGGGGTGGCAGTGTGAGTCAGACAGTGAGGTTTGGGGGTCCCCAATTCCCTGCATTGCAGCGCAAAGCGCCTTGGGAGGGGCCCCTCTGGGACCGTCCTAGGGTTCATGTTAGCACCTAGGAGTCCGGCAGACATGATCCGCCAGCTGTGCGGTGGCGGAGGGCCAGGCCGAGATGAGGGCGCCGGAGAGCTGGAGCGTGGGCCAATAATTTTGGTGCGGGGGGCCTTGGAAGGTCGCTGGGGGATTGGAGGGCCCTGCCCGTTCTCCCAACCTGAAGGAACGTCAGCGCACCAGTGGCCTGTGTGGGGCGGGGCAGCAGGTTGTATCCTGCACTGGGGCTTGGGGGTCCCCAATCCCCGGTGCTGTGGCGCCAGGCCGGTTAGGAAGGGACCCTCAGGGGCCATCCTAGGGTTAGGGTTAGCGCCGAGGAGGCCGACAGGCCCGATCTGCTGGCTGTGTGAGGAGTGGAGTGGCGGGCCGAGTTGAGGGCGATGGCGAGTGGGAGCGTGGGCCCCAGCGTTTTGGCGCCCTGGGCCTTTGAATGTTGCCATGGCTCATAGCACCCTGCCCATTCTCCTGCCCTGAATAAGCAGCGGCGCCCCTAGCGGATCCGTTTTTGGTGGGGCGGCAGTGTTAGTCCAGCACTGTGGCTTGGGGATCCCAAATCCCCAGCGTTGCGGCGCCAGGCCCCTTGGAAGGGGCTCCTCCTGGGCCGACCTAGGGTTAGAGTTAGCCCCCAGGAGGCCGGCAGGCCCAATCCTCTGGCTGGGCGGCGAGAGGTGGGCAGGCCGAGGTAAAGGCCCTGGCAAGCGGGAGCGTGGGCCCCTGTATTTTGGCGCGGGAGGCTTCAAATGTCGCCGGTTTCTCCAGGGCCCTGACTGTTCAACCGCCCTGAATGACCAGCAGCGCCCCTAGCGTACCTGGTGGCGACAGTGTGGCAGGGTGAGTCCAGCTCTGGGGCTCTGAGTCACCAATCCCAAGCGTTGCAGAGCCAGGCCCCTTGGGATGTGCCCCATGGGGTCGACCTAGGGTTTCGGTTAGCCCCCAGGAGCCTGGCAGGAAGTATCCACTGGCTCTGCAGCAAGCGGACGGGCGGGCCGAGGTGAGGGCGCTGGCGAGCAGGAGCATGGGAGCCAACTTTTTTGAGCGGGGGGCCTTCGAATTTCACAGGGGAAACGGAGGGCCCTGCCAATTCTCCCAATCTGAATGACCCGCGGGGAACCTAGTGGCCCGGGTTGTGGCGGGGAGGCAGGTGAGTCTGGCGCTGTGGCTCAGGGGTCCCCAATCCACCGCGTTGGGGCACCAGGCCGCTTGGGAGGGGCCCCTCGGGGGATGACCTAAGGTTAGGTTTAGCCCCCGGGACGCCAGCAGGCTCAATCCGCCAGCTGTGCGGCGAAAGGAGGGGTGGGTCAAGGTGAGGTTTCTGTGGAGCGGGAGCGTGGGCCCAAGCGTTTTGGCACTGGGGTCCTTCGAATGTCTCCGGGGTCTCGGCGGGCCGTGCCCATTCTCCTCCCTGAATGACTGGCAGCGCCCCTAGCAGCCCAAGTGGCGGTGGGGCAGCAGGGTGAGTCAGGCGCTGCGGCTCGGGTATCCCCAATCCCCCGCTTTCTGGCGCCAAGCCCCTTGGGAGGGGCCCTTTGGGGGCCAACATAGGGTTAGGGTAGCCCCTAGGAGGCCAGCAGGCCCTATTCGCCAGCTGTGTGGATAGCGGAGTGGTGGACCGAGTTGAGAGCGTTGGTGAGCGGGAGCGTGGGCCCGGGTGTTTTAGCGCAGGGGTCCTTTGAAGGTCGCCGTGTTTTGGAGGGCCCCGCCCGTTCTCCCGCCCTGAATGAAGGGCAGGACCCCAAGACCCGGGTAGCAGCTGGGCGGCAGGGTGAGGCCAGTGTTGAGGTTGGGGTCCCCAATCCCCGGCTTTGCAGCGCCAGGCCCCTTGGGAGGGGCCCCTCGGGGGTCGATCTAGGGTTACGGTTACCCCCAGAAGGCCGGTGGACCCGATCAGCAGCTGTGCAACATGCGGAGGGTTGAGCCGAGGTGAGGGCGCTGGTGAGCCTGAGCATGAGCCCAAGTGTTTAGCGCAGTGCGCCTTCGAAGGTCGGCGGGGGCTGAGAGGGCCCTGACCATTCTCCTTCCCTGATTGACTGGAGGGCCCCTAGAGGCTCGGGTGGCTGAATGGCAGCAGGGTGAGTCTGGCACTTGGGCTCGGGGTCCCCATCCCCAGCGTTGCGACGACAGGCCCCTTGGGAGGGGCTCCTGGGGGGCCAACATAGGGTTAGGTTTAGCCCCCAGGAGGCCGGCAGGCCCTATTCGCAACCTGTGTGGAGAGTGAAGTGGCAGACTGAGGTGAGGGCGCTGGTGATTGGGAGCTTGGGCCTGGGCGTTTTGGCGCGGGGAGCCTTCGAAGGTCACCATGTCTCGGAGGGCCCTGCCCGTTCTCCCGCCCTGAATGAAGGGCAGCACCCCAGGCCCTCGCGTGGCGGCTGGGCGACAGGGTGAGTCAGGTGCTGAGGCTCGGAGTCCCAAATCCCCAGCTTTGTGGTGCCAGGCCCCTTGGGAGGGGCCCTCGGGGGTCGATCTAGGGTTACGGTCAGCCCCCAGGAAACCGGTGGACCCGATCAGTGGCTGTGCAGCATGCGGAGGGTTCGGCCAAGGTGAGGGAGCTGGCGAGACTGAGCATGAGCCCAAGGGTTTTATCGCGGGGGGCCTTCAAAGGTCACCATGTCTCAGAGGGCCCTGCCAGTTCTCCCACCCTGAATGACCTGCGGGACCCCTAGCAGCCCGGGTGGCGGCGGGGCGGCTTGTGAGTCTGGCGCTGGGGCTCGGGGGTCCCCAATCTACCGCGTTGTGGCTTCAGGGCCCTTGGGAAGGGCCCCTAGGGGGCCGACCTATGGTTAGATCAGCCCCCAGGAGGCCGGCAGTCCCGATACACCACCTGTGCGTCGAGCGGAGAGTTGGGCCGAGGTGAGGGTGCTGGTGAACATGAGCCTGGGCCCAAGCGTTTTGGTTCGGGGTGCCTTTGAAGGTCGGTGCTGGTTCGGAGCGCCCTGCCCGTTCTCCCACCTGAATGACCAGCGGCGTCCCTAGTGGCCCGGGTGGCGACAGTGCAGCAGGGTAAATCTGGATCTGGGGCTCTGAGTCACCAATCCCCAGCGTTGCAGAGCCAAGCCCCTTGGGATGTGCCCCACGGTGCCAACCTAGGTTTTCGGTTAGCCCCCAGGAGCCCGGCAGGCACTGTCCACTGGCTCTGCAGCAAACAGAGGGGCGGGCCGAGGTGAGGGCGCTGACTAGCAGGAGCGTGGGAGCCAACTTTTTTGAGCGGGGGCCTTCGAATGTCACAGGGGAATGGAAGGGCCTGCCAGTTCTCCCACCTGAATGACCCGTGGCGCCCCTAGCAGCCTGGGTGGCGGCAGGGCGGCAGGTGAGTCCAGCGCTGGGGCTCGGGGGTCCGCAATCCACCGTGTTGCGGCTCCAGGCCCCTTGGGAGGGGCCCCTCAGGGGCTGACCTAGGGTTAGGGTTAGACCCCAGGAGGCCAGCAGCCCCAATCGGCTGGCTGTGCAGTGTGTGGAGCAGCGGTCCGAGGTAAGGGCATTGGTGAGCGGGAGCGTGGGTTAAAGCATTTCGGCGTGGGTGCCTATGAAAGTCGCCGGGGCCTCGGAGGGCCCTGCCCGTTCTTTTGCCCTGAATGACCTGCGGCGCCACTCGCGGCCCGGGTGTGGCGGGGCGGCAGGGTTAGTGCGGCACTGGGGCTCGGGGGTTCAAAATCCCTGGCTTTGCGGCGCCAGGCCACCTGGGAGGGTCCACTCGGGGCCGACCTAGGGTTAGGGTTAGCCCCCAGGAGGCCGGCAGGCCAGATCCACTGGCTGTGTGGTGTGGGAGCGGAGGGCCAAGGTGAGGGCGCTGGCAAGCGGGAGCGTGGGCCCAAGTGTTTTGATGTGTTGGGCCTTCGAAAGTCGCCGGGGGTTCAGAGGGCCCTGCCTGTTCTTCCCTGAATGACCGGTGGCGCCACTCAAGTCCTGGGTGGCATAGGGGCAGCAGGGTGAGTCCGGCGCTAGGGTTCGGGGGTCCCCAATGCCCAGCGTTGCAGCACCAGGCCCCTTCGGAAGGGCCCCTTGGGGCCTGACCACGGGTTAGGGTTATCCCCAGGAGGCCGGCAGGCCAGATCCACTGGCTGTGCGGTGTGCGGAGCAGCTGTCTGAGGTGAGGGCGCTGGCTAGCGGAAGCGTGGGCCCTGGTGTTTTGGCGTGGTGGGCCTTTGAAGGTCGCCGTGTCTCGGAGCGCCCTGCCCTTTCTCCCGCCCTGAATGAACGTCAGCGCCCCTAGCGCCCCGGGTGGCGACAGTGCACCAGGGTGAGTCCTGCTCTGGGGCTCTGAGTCACCAATCCCAAGCATTGCAGAGCCAGGCCCCTTGGGATGTGCCCCACGGGGCCGACCTAGGGTTTCAGTTAGCCCCCAGGAACGTAGCAGGCCCAATCCTCTGTCTGGGCGGTGAGAGGTGGGTGGGCCGAGGTAAAGGCACTGGCGAGTGGGAGCGTGGGCCCCTGCATTTTGGCGCGGGAGGCTTCAAATGTCGCCGGTTTCTCCAGGGCCATGTCCATTCTCCAGTCCTGAATGACCGGTGGCGCCCCTAGCGGGCTGGGTGGTGATGTTGCGGCAGGTTGAGTCTCACTCTGGGGCTTGGAGTCCCTGATCCCCGGCGAAGCGGCACCAGGACCCTTGGGAGGGGCCCCTGGGTGGCTGACCTAGGGTTAGGGTTAGCCCCCAGGAGGCAGGCAGGTGGGATCCGCCCACTGTCTGGGGAGCGGAGGGCGGGGCCGAGGTGAGGGCGTTGGGGAGCGGGAGCGTGGGCACCAGTGTTTTGGCACAGGGAGCCTTTGAAGGCCACCGGGGCCTCGGAGGCCCTGCCCCTTCTTTCGCCCTGAATGACCGGCAGTGCTACTAGCAGCCCGGGTGGCGGCATTGTGGTAGGATGAGTGTGGCTCTGGGGCTTGAGGTTCCCGATCCCCGGCGAAGCGGCACCAGGACCCTTGGGAGGGGCCCCTGGGTGGCCGACCTATGGTTAGGGTTAGCACCCAGGAGGCCGGCAGGCAGGATCTGCCCGCTGTGCGTGGGGCGGAGGGGCGGGCCGAGGTGAAGGCGCTGGCGAGTAAGAGCGTGTGCCCAAGCGTTTTGGCACCGGGGGCCTTCGAATGTCTCTGGTGACTCGGCGGGGCCTGCCCATTCTCCTCCCGGAATGACCGGCGGTGCCCCTAGCAGCCCAGGTGGCGGCGGGGCAGCATGTAAGTCTGGGCATAGGGCTCGGGGGTCCCCAGTCCACCGCGTTGCGGTGCCAGGTTCGTTGGGAGGGGCCCCTCGGAGGCTGACCTAGGGTTAGGTTTAGCCCCTAGGATGCCGGCAGGCGCTATTTGTCAGCTGTGTGGAGACTGGAGTGGCGGACCGAGGTGAGGGCACTGGTGAGCGGGAGCGTGGGCCCGGGTGTTTTGGCGCGGGGGGCCTTTGAAGTTCGCCTTGTCTCGAGGGCCCTGCCCGTTCTCCCGCCCTGAATGAGGACGGCGCTCCTAGCGGGCCAGGTCGCGGTGAGGCGGCAGTGTGAGTCTTGCGCTGGTGCTCGGGGGTCCCAAAGCCCCGGCGTGGCGGTGCCAGGCCCCTTGGGAGGGGCCCCTTGGGAGCCGACGTATGATTTGGGTTAGCTCCCAGGAGGCCATCAGGCCCGATCAGCCAGCTGTGCGGTGAGCGGAGGGGCAGGCCGAGGTGAGGCTGCTGGCGAGCGGGAGCGTGGGCCCAAGCGTTTTGGCGCTGGGAGGCTTCGAAGGTCTTCGGGTGCTCTGAGGGCCCTGTCCGTTCTCCCGCCCTGAATGACCGGCGGCGCCCCTATCGGCCAGGGTGGAGGCAGGGCGTCACGTTGAGTCCGGCTCAGGGGCTCGGGGGTCCCCAATCCCCATGGTGCGGCGCCAAGCCCCTTGGGAGGGGCCCTCATGGGCCAACCTATGATTAGGGTTAACCCCCAGGAGGCCAGCAGGCCCGATCCACCGGCTGTGCTGCGAGGGGAGTCGCGGGCCAAGGTGAGGGCGCTGGCGAGAAGGAGCATGGGCCTAAGCGTTTTGGGGCGGGGGGCCTTCGAATGTCGCAGGGGGCTCGGAGGGCCCTGCCCGTTCTCCCGCCCTGAATGACCGGCGGTGCCCCTAGTGGCCCAGGTGGAGGCGGGGCGGCAGGGTGAGTCCGGCGCTGGGGCTTGGGGGTCCAAAATCACGGGTGTTCTGGCGCCAGGCCTGTTGGGAGAGGCCCCTCTGGGGCCGACTAGGGTTAGTGTTAGCCCCCAGGAGGCCTGCAGGCCCAATCCGCTGGCTGTGTAGTGAGTGGAGGGGCGAGCCGAGATGAGGTCGCTGGCGAGTGAGAGCGTGCGCCCCAGCGTATTGGCATGGGGGCCTTCAAGTTCGTCAGGGGCTCGGAGGGCCCTGCCCATCCTCCTGTCCTGAAAGACCGACGGAGCCCATAGTGGCCCGGGTGGCAATGGGGAGGCACGGTGAGTCCGACGCTGGGTTTCACGGGTCCTCAATCCCCGGCGTTGCGGTGCAAGGCCACTTAGGAGGGGCCCCTCGGGGGTCAACCTAGGTTTAGGGTTAGCACCCAGGATGCCAGCAGGCCCGATCCGCCCGCTGTGCGGTGAGCAGAAGGGCGGCTCGAGGTGGAGGCGCTTCGAGCGGGAGCGTGGGCCCAAGCGTTTTGGCGTGGTGGGCCTTTGAAGGACGACGGGGGCGAGGAGGGCCCTGCCTGTTCTCCCGAACTGAATGTACTGAGGCGCCCTTAGCAGACCGTGTGGCCGTGGGGCGGAAGGGTGAGTCAGCGCTTGTTCTCCGGGGTCCCCAATCCCTGGCGTTGCGCCGCCATGCACCTTGGGATGGGTCCCTTGGGGTCCGACCTAGGGTTTGAGTTAGCACCCAGGAGGCTGGCAGGACTGATCCGCTGGCTCTGCGATGAGCGGAGGGGTGGTTCGAGATGAGCGCACTAGAGTGCAGGGCCGTGGGACCAGGCACATTGGCGCGGGGGGTCTTCGATGGTCGCCGGTGGCTCAGAAGGCCCTGCCCGTTCTCCTGCCCTGAATGAACGGCGGCGACCCTAGCGGCCCAGGTGGTGGCAGGGCAGCAGTGTGAGTCCGGCGCTGGGGCTCGGGAGTCCCCAATCCCCAGTGTTGCGGCGCCAGGCCCCTTGGGAGGTGCCCCTCGGGAGCCAACCTAGGGTTAGGTTTACCTCCTAGGAGGCCGGCAGGCCCTATTTGCCAGTTGTGTGGAGACTGGAGTGGCGGACCGAGGTGAGGGCGCTGGTGAGCGGGAGCGTGGGCTCGGGTGTTTTGGCACGGGGGGCCTTTGAAGGTCACCGTGTCTCAGAGGGCCCTGCCTGTTCTCCCGCCCTGAATGAATGGCAGCACCCCAAACCCCCAGGTGGCGGCTGGGTGGCAGGGTGAGTCAGGTGCTGAGGCTCGGGATCCCCAATCCCCGGCATTGTGGCTCCCGGCCCCTTGGGAGGGAGCCCTCGGGCGTCGATCTAGGGTTACGGTTAGCCAACAGGAGGCCGGTGAACCCAATCAGCGCTGTGCGGCATGCAGAGGGTTGGGCCGAAGTGAGGGCGCTGGCGAGCAGGAGCATGGGAGCCAACTTTTTCGAGTGGGGGGCCTTCGAAGGTCGCAGGGGAAACAGAAGGCACTGCCAGTTCTCCCACCTGAATGACCCGCAGCGCCCCTAGCGGCCCGGGTGGCGGCAGGGCAGCAGGTGAGTCCAGCACTGGGGCTCGGGGGTCCCCAATCCACCGCGTTGCAGCAACCAGGCCCCTTGGGAGGGGCCCCTCGGGGGCTGACCCAAGGTTAGGGTCAGACCCCAGGACACCAGCAGGTTCAATCCACCAGCTTTTCGGAGAAAGGAGTGGTGGGTCGAGGTGAGGTCTCTGTGGAGCGGAAGCGTGGGCCTGGGCGTTTCGGTGCGGGGGCCTTTGAAGGTCACCGTGTCTCGGAGGGCCCTGCCCTTTCTCCCTCCCTGAATAATGGCAGCACCCCAAGAACCCGGGTGGCAGCTGGGTGGCAGGGTGAGTCCTGCACTGGGGCTCGGGAGTCCCCAATCCCTGGTGTAGCGGTGCCAGGCCTATTGGGAGGGGCCGCTCGGGGGTCATTCTAGGGTTACGTTTAGCCCCCAGAAGGCTGGTGGACGCTAGCAGCGGCTGTGCAACACGTGGAGGGTTGCCCCGAGGTGAGGGCGCTGGCGAGCCTGAGCATGACCCCAAGCGTTTTAGCACGGGGGGCCTTCGAAGGTCGGCGGGGGCTCAGAGGGCCCTGCCGGTTCTCCCACCCTGAATGAATGGTGGCGCCCCTAGCGGCCCGTGGGGGCTGGGCGGCAGGGTGCATCCGGCGCTGGGGCTTGGGTGTCCCAATCCCTGGAGTTGCAGTGCCAGGCCCCTTAGGAAGGGACCCTCAGGGACCATCCTAGGGTTAGGGTTAGCGCCCAGTAGGCTGCAGGCCCGATCCGCCAGCTGTGCGAGGAGCGGAGTTGTGGGCCGAGTTGAGGGCGATGGCGAGCGGAAGCGTGGGCCCCAGCGTTTTGGCCCACTGGGCCTTGGAATGTTGCCATGACTCGGAGGGCCCTGCCCATTTTCCTGCCCTGAATAAAGAGCGGCGCTCCTAGCGGCTCTGTTGGCGGTTGGGTGGCAGGATGAGTCCGGCACTGCGGCTTGGGGTCCCCATCCCCATCGTTGTGACGCCAGGCCCCTTGGGAGGGGCCCCTCAGGAGCCAACCTAGGGTTAGGTTTAGCCCCAGGAGGCCGGCAGGCCCTATTCCCAACCTGTGTGGAGAGTGAAGTGGCGGACCGCAGTGAGGGCGCTGGTGATTGGGAGCGTGGGCCTGGGCGTTTTGGTGTGGGGGGCCTTCGAAGGTCACCATGTCTCGGAGGGCTCTGCCCATTCTACCTCCGTGAATGAACGGCAGCACCCCAAGCCCCCAGGGTGGCGGCTGCGCGGCAGGGTGAGTCAGGTGCTGAGGCTCGGGGTCCCCAATCCCCGGCGTTGCAGCACCAGGCCCCTTGGGGGTCGATCTAGGGTTACGGCTAGCCCCCAGGAAGCCGGTGGACCCGATCATCGGATGTGGGGCATGCGGAGGGTTCAGCCAAGGTGAGGGCACTGGCAAGACTGAGCATGAGCCCAAGCTTTTTAGCACGGGGGGCCTTCGAAGGTCAGCGGTGGCTTGGAGGGACCTGCCCTTTCTCCTGCTCTGAATGACAGGCGGGGCCCCTCGCGTCTCAGGTGGCTGAAGGGCAGCAGGGTGAGTCTGGCACTTGGGCTCGGAGTCCCCATCCCCGGCGTTGCGGCTCAAGGCACTTGGGAAGTGCGTCTCGGGGGCCGACCTACAGTTAGGGTTAGCCCCCAGGATTCTAGCAGGCTGAAAACACCGCCTGTGCATCGAGCAGAGAGTTGGGCCGAGGGGAGGGTGCTGGTGAACATGAGCCTGGGCCCAAGCGTTGTGGTTTGGGGCAACTTCGTAGGTCTGCTAGGGTTCGGAGGGCCCTCCCCTTTCTGCCACCCTGAATGAACGTCTGCGCCCCTAGCGGCCCGGGTGGGGTGGGGTGGCAAGTTGCATCTGGTGCTGGGGCTTGGGGGTCCCCAATCCCGGACTTGTGGCACCAGACCCCTTGGAAGGGGCCCCTCGGGGGCCAACCTAGGGTTAGGTTTAGCCCGTAGGAGGCCGGCGGGCCCTATTCGCCAGCTGTGTGGAGAGCGGAGTGGCGGACCAAGGTGAGGGCGCTGGTGAGTGGAAGGGTGGGCCTGGGCGTTTTGGCGCAAGGGGCCTTCGGAGGTCGCCATGTCTTGGAGGGCCCTGCCCGTTCTCCTGCCCTTAATGAAGGGTACCACCCCAAGCCGCCGCATGGCGGCTGGGCAGCAGGGTGAGTCAGGTGCTGAGGCTCGGGATCCCCAATCCCCAGCGTTGCGGCACCAGGCCCCTTGGGAGAGGCCACTCGGGATCGATCTAGGGTTACGGTTAGCCCCCAGGAGGCCGGTAGACCCAATCAGCGCCTGTTCGGCACGTGGAGGGTTTGGCCGAGGTGAGCGCGCTGGCGAGACTGAGCATGAGCCCAAGCGTTCTAGCGTGGGGGGCCTTCGAAGGTCGGCGGGGTCTCGGAGGACCTGCCCGTTCTCCCGCTCTGAATGACCGGCGGGGCACCTAAGGCTCGGGTGGCTGAAGGGCAGCAGGGTGAGTCCGGCACTTGGGCTCGGGGTCCCCATCCCCAGCGTTGTGGCCCCAGGCCACTTGGGAGGGGTCCCTGGGGGGCCGACCTAGGGTTAGGGTTAGCCCTCAGGAGGCTGGCAGGCCCAATCCACCCACTGTGCGGTGAGCGGAGGGGCGGGCCAAGGTGAGGGCACTGGCGAGTGGGAGCGTGGGCACCAGCATTTTGGCGCCCTGGGCCTTTGAATGTTGCCCTGGCTTGGAGGGCCCTGCCCCTTCTCCTGGCTGAATAACCAGCGGCGCCCCTAGCGGCTCCATTGCCGGTGGGGCGACGGGGGGCATTCCGCACTGCGGCTCAGGGATCCCCAATCCCCGGTGTTGCGGTGCCAGGCCCCTTGGAATGGGCCCCTCGGGGGCAGACCTATGCTTAGGGTTATTCCCCAGGAGGCCAGCAGGCCCGATTGGCTGGCTGTGCGGTCTGCGGAGTAGCGGTCCGAGGAGAGGGCGCTGGTCAGCGGGAGCGTAGGCCCAAGCGTTTTGGCACGGGGCGCCTTCAAATTTCTCCGGGCCTCGGAAAGCCCTGCCCCTTCTTTCGCCATGAATAACCGGAAGCACCCTTAGCGGCCCGGGTGTGTCAAGGCGGCAGGTGAGTCCGGCACTGCAGCTCGGGGGTCCACATAACCTGGCTTGTGGAGCTAGGCCCCTTGGGAGTGGTCACTCGGGGGCCGACCTAGGCTTAGGGTTAGCCCCCAGGAGACTGGCAGGCCCTATTCGCCGGCTGTGCGGTGAGCTGATCTGCGGGCCGAGGTGAGGGTGATGGCGAGCGGGAGCGTGGGCCCAAGCTTTTTGGCGCGGGGGGCCTTCAAAGGTCGCCGGGGCTTGGAGGGCCCTGACCATTCTCCCATCCTGAATGACCGGCGGTGCCCCTAGTGGACCAGGAGGTGGCGGGG
The DNA here is from genome assembly GCF_023065955.2 of Ursus arctos. Taxonomy (NCBI): domain Eukaryota; kingdom Metazoa; phylum Chordata; class Mammalia; order Carnivora; family Ursidae; genus Ursus; species Ursus arctos. The sequence continues at coordinate 31,796,838 of NW_026623019.1, forward strand.
CGGCAGGGTGAGTCCGGCGCCGGTGCTCGGGGGTCCCCAATCCCCGGCGTTGCGGCGCCAGGCCCCTTGGGAGGTGCCCCTCGGGGACATACCTAGGGTTAGGGTTAGAACCCAGGAGGCCGGCAGCCGGGATCAGCTGGCTGTGCGGTGTGCGGAGCAGCGGTCCAAGGTAAGGGCGTTGGCGAGTGGGAGTGTGGGCCAAAGCATCTCGGCGTGGGGGCCTACGAAATCGCCGGGGACTCAGAGGGCTCTGCCCGTTCTTCCACCCTGAATGACCGGCAGCGCCACTCGCGGCCTGGGTGTGGCGGGGCGGCAGGGTGAGTGTTGGACTGGGGCTCGGGGGTTCGAAATCCCTGGCGTTGTGGCACCAGGCCACCTGGGAGGGTCCACTCGGGGCCGACCCCGGGGTTAGGGTTAGCCCCCAGGAGGCCGGCAGGCACGATCCGCGGCTCTGCCGCATGCGGAGGGGCTAGCGGAGGTGAGGGCCCTGGTGAGCGGGAGCGTGAGCCCAAGAGTTTTCGCGTGGGGCTTTCAAAGTTTGCTGGGGGCTCGGAGGGCACTGCCTGTACTCCTTCCCTGAATGACCAGCGGCGCCCATAGAGGCCAGGGTGGCGGCGGGGCTGCAGGTTGAGTCCGGCGCTAGGGATCCGGCATCCCCTATCCCTGGCGTGGCGACGCCAGGCCCCTTAGGAGGGGCCCCTCGGGGGCCGACATAGGGTTTGGAGTTAGCTCCCAGGAGGCCTACAGGCCTGATCCGCCGGCTGTGTGGCGTGTGGAGGGGCTGGCCGAGGTGAAGGCGCTGGCGAGCGGGAGCATGGGCCCAAGCTTTTTGGCGAGGGGGCCTTCAAAGTTCGCCTGGGGCTCTGAGGGCCCTGCCCAACTCCTGCCCTGAATGACCGGCGACGCCCCTAGCCCGCTGGGTCGCGGCGGGGCGGCAAGGTGAGTCAGGCACTGTTGCTCGCGGGTCCCCAATCCCCGGCAAGGTGGCACCAGGCCCCTTGAGAGGGGCCCATCGTGAGCCCACCTAGGGTTAGTGTTAGCCCCCAGGAGGCCAGCAGGCCGGATCCACCGGCTGTGCGGCCAGTGGAGGGGCAGGGTGAGGTGAGCGCGCTGGTGCGCGGTAGCATGGACCCATGCATTTTGGCGTGGGGGGCCTTCGAGGTTCGCCGGGGGCTTGGCAGGCCTTGCCCGTTCTCTCGCCCTGAAAGACTGGCGGCGCTCCTAGCAGCCCGGGTTGCTGCGGGGCGGCAGGGTGACTCTCGCGCTGGGCTCAGGGGTCCCCAATCCCTGGCGTTGTGGCGCCAGGCCCCTTGGGAGGGGCCCCCCGGGGGCCGACCTAGGGTTAGGGTTAGTCCCAAGGAGTCCGGCAAGCCCAGCGCTAAGTGGTTCTGGCAATGTAACAAAAATGCCATACACTTATCTGTAAGAAATAATGGTGTACAGGAGCCCTCTTAGCCCTAATATCATCCTTTGTGAATATGGAAGCCAGCCCCAAAGTGGTCGTGGAAGTCTGACGAAAGAGCTAAGCACTTTTCTCTGAGTCACCACACTATACAGGGAAAGACCAATGTACATCATCTTTCACGAGTAGGAAGCATTAATAAAAAGGTTCTGGAATTCCGAGGACACTGACCAATCCTTATTGGTAATAAACCACCGTATACAGGAAAACACGTTCAACTCTCATCAGCCTCCTCAATCCTGATTCCGATTCAACTTTGGGTGTGTAGGACTAGGGAAATGTCCACATCTTATTGCTAAGAAAGAACGATGTCAGGGTAATGCCCTTCAAGTCACATCAGCCTTCCTGAAGACGGAAGCAGGAATCAAGGTGGTTATGTTACCATGAGGTAAGGAAGATGAGCATATAAGTGAGAAACAACAGTGGGCAGGACCTCTCTTCCAACGAACAGTATCTTTGCTTAATGTTGAATCCCTATGGTAAGTGGTTGTGGGCATTTGTGAGGTGAAAATCTGAAGTGTTTTGTAAAACCTCTTGGCCATTCACAGATGAGACTAAGGTAGTTGGGGACTCCTAGGCAGTGATTTGTCCACTGTCAAAAAAATGAAAAGATAAAAGAGACAGATGAGGTCTCCTCAGGCATTGTCCTTTATCCTCATCCTCCATGAGAATGGCCATCACTGGATAGCTCAGTGGCAGGGTCTCATTCACAGTGGGGGCATCTGTTCCTCACAGACATCAGGCAGGGAAATGGATTTGGTTCTCTGTGCCAGCCCAGCCACAGCTGAGTGTCACAGCACCCTCTCGTGGGCTCATAAGAGTTTCACTGTCACCAGGCAGATCATTGTATTTGATAAACCACTGTGAGAGTTTGCAATTGCCTTCATCTGCAACCTCCTAGAGGCAAATGCAGATCTCTGGTACCATGTGAAGTGATGTGAAGGCATCGTGAGAAAGTGTCCTTTTGCTTAAGAAAAACATGGCTGGGGCTCCTGGCTGGCTCAGCCAGTTAAACATGTGCCTTTGGCTCAGGTTATGATCCCAGGGTTCTGGGATCGAGCCCGGGCTCCCTGCTCAGCAGGAAAGGAGGTAGGGAAATAGCTTAGAACCCACAGAGAATGTGAATAAAGGGGAGTGAAATGGAACTTGGTCTGTGTTTTGCTTTAGGGATTGGAAGTTAGTTTTTTCTCAATTGTCATTGTTCTTGAAACAGAAAAGCTGTATTGTTTTTTTTTTAATTTTTTCTACTAATAATTTTTTATTATGATATGTTAGTCACTATACAGTATTTCCTTAGTTTTTGATGTAGTGTTCCGTGATTCATTATTTGCATATAACACCCAGTGCTCCATGCAATATGTACCTTCCTTAATACCCATCACTGGCCCATCGCAATCCCCACCTCTCTCCCCTCTGAAGCCCTCAGTTTGTTTCCCAGAGTCCATAGTCTCTCGTGGTATATTCCCCCTTCTGTTTAGGGTCCATTGTCTAAAGGGACAGACAGTGGAAGTTCACCAAATATAAGATCGAAATTACATTCTTCATTATAGATGCCACCAAGTAGATCCCAGACATTTCATTCTACTGTAGTAATTCATTATACCTGTGCAGGTGCACGTGGAAGACAATTGATGCATGTATAGTGGTAATAAAACACGCCCGTCAGTAGTAGAATAATAGAGGATGCATATGTGTAAAATTATTCGACTACAGCTTCCATGCTTTCCCTTTGGTTCCTTATTATCTATGAAATTGGACAATTTTTGTTCTCTAGGCTTAAAACTCATTGTCAGTATTCAGAGTTTTCAATGCTGATCTTCTCCTGTATAAGTTACCAAAAACCTAAAATATGTATGAACTTTAAAAAACGCTATATTGAAAATGACAGCAGGGAAGTTCCATTTTGTGAATATTGTGTCAATGGATCTCTATTTTGACATCAGTGTTCATTAGAAATGATGACATTTCATGTGAGTATAAATATCAATGTGAAAAAGAAAAGGTAGGAAGAACCTTGAATGTTTAAGTAATTGGTGAAATGACAGATGTCTCTGCGTGTGTGTGTGTGTGTGTGTGTGTGTGTGTGTGTGTGTGTAATTGATTTTCAGTGAATGGTTCAGCTTCTTGTAGGGCCTCCGAGAGAGCCCAGGTGAACCTTTCAATTAGTTGGTATCTGTTTTCAGAACATGGGAATCTCTTAGTCCAAACAGGCAAGCTTTGAGGTCTTGAAGAGTTTCAGTCCTCAGCGATGGTGTTGCAGACCCTTGTGAGCAAACCCTAGGGTATGTTCAGAGCCCTCATTAGCTGGTACCAAGGTGTGACGATTTCAGACAGCATTTCCCAAAGAAGTACCTCTTGAGTCTCTGTCCTTGTCAGTTCCCTACACTTCCTTACACTAGTTATGTGATCAGTGTGTTTCAGGATAATCCCCACATGTGATTTTTGCTATTTCCTACTAGTCCTATCTGTTTCTCATCTTCTTCTTTTATGGTAGGGGTTGGGAAGCAACTTGTGTGGTGTAGGAAGAGGTATGGTAGTTGTCTGCCTTCAGAGGACCGAATGATGCCTAGAAATTGTACTGTAGTCTGAGGTCAATTATCCATCCTCTGAGAGTCAGGAATTCCATCACTTTACTTTGATGCTAGTCTGTTCTTCAAGCTGTCCTCAGAAATAAGGACGTCATCCATCTAGGGAATACTGGTTTGTGTGTATGTTTTCATTTTAGGAAAGGCCTTGCTGTTCCTGAAAATAATACTGTAGAGCACCCTTTCCTGTTCTTATTGGCCATCAGTCAATCTTTTGTGAAGTATTCGTTTGTAAATAGACTTTTTATGGTTGATGAGCAGGACTTCTTTATTGACAAGTCTTTGTCAGTGTGTGTATTGCAAATCTTTACTTCCCAGCCTGCGGTTCACTTTTTCATTTTCTTATGGCTATAAGATTAGGAGAAATGTCACATTTTTATGAAGTCCCACTGAATTCTTTTAAATGGTTAGTGCACCCTATGTCCTACCCCAAGATTGACAGGTTCTACTTTTTCTTTCAGAAACTATCTAATGGGAAGCTACAATCCATCTCGAATTTATAAATTACATTTTTAATTCTAATAGGGTATTTATAGACTGTTTTGGATTTTCTATGTACACAATCGTATTATCTGTGAATGATCACAATTATCCCCTCAATTCTTATACTTTTTGTTTCTCTTGCCTTCTAACACTGGTAGATTCTCCGATGCTACGTTGAATAGAGCAGCATTGTTTGAAGATTTTAATATACCTTTCTCAATATCTGACAGAAAAAGCAGACAAAATATTGGCAACAAATGTGATCTAATTGACATATAGGGAACATTCCATAATAAGTGCAGAATACATTATTTTCAAGTGGTCATAGACTGTTTACCCAAATAGATGATAGGTGGGGCCACGAATCAAGTCTACAAATGTTAAACCCTGAAATTAACTAGATTCTATTCTTAGACCACAGGGGAATTGAGCGACAGTCTTAGCGAAAAGAAAACCAGGAAGTCCTTCAATGTTTAAAAATTAAATGGAACTTTGCTACATATCCTAAAAGTCAGAGAGGGAATCTCAATGGAAATTCTGAACCTTTTCTACATGAGGGCTCACACACAATGGCACTTTCTTTGTGAAGAGCATTATAATAACCTAGACAGGAGTTGAGCCTTAAGTCAGAATTCTGCCTGCCCCAGCCACACCTTGCAGCCTTAGCCTGTGGTCCCGCTCAGCTGTCCTTTCTGGTGGCCCTGAGCTAAGGGGGTCATCATGGCCATATGGAAATGGGAAGCACCCCACTCATAGTGATGGTGGTGCCCACTCCCCAGCTGCCCTTTCTGGTGGCTCTGAGCTAAGGGGGTCAACATGGCCGTATGGAAATTAGAAGCTCCCCACTCTTAGTGATGACGTTGCTATCGTATCATCCTCACCAGGCCAACAATATGATTTCTGAGTGAAATATGACACAAGAGCGACTTCTTGGCCTTCCTTCAGGTTTGAAAATCATCTGGTGAGTCATCTATGAGAAATATGGATTCAACATGTGTTCTTTCTTCTGGAAAAGAAATAGACCTAATAGCAATTATGCCTTCCTGAGCACCTGTTCTTGAGGGACATCATACTGGCACTTTGTAGCATTTTGCCTCTTAAACTTCAAACTAGGATGTAGATATTTTTAGGCTCATTTTCAGACGGTTAGAAAGGGACTCAGATGATATGAGTCACAGAGGATTTTAGTGTCAGAAACCTAAGTGGGATCCCCAAATTGACTCCAAATCCCTTGTTGTTCCATACAGGGTACTATTTCCCTCTTATCCCTGGTCTTCTCGATCTGGAAACCTATCAAGTATCAGGATTTTCTTGTCATGTGGACAACTGGAATGAATTCAGCGGGCCTTTTCACATCTGCCCATGGTGATCATTAAGATCATTATCTCAGTGGAGGACCTCTGGGTAAGATACTCAAAGTTCCTAAGGAATACAGACAGTATAATATTTTTCTGGTATTAGAGTTACTGAAACCAACTATCTTTTCTGTCGATTCAGGCTCTGGTATGTTCAGAGGGTGCTGTAAAACAGGTCTGAATTAGTATTTAAAAACACTCAGCTCAGCCTCTTCTACAAAGTGAGCCAATGCTTATAAACATGGCTAAAATATTCCCTTACCTACGATGACTTCCCAGCCATCGTAGTGTTTATATGGTATGACTGTGACTTACATTAGTCAACATTTGCAGAGAAAGAACTTAGTGCATCCAGGGGGCACTTAATGTTGAAATTAGTTTGTGACAACGAGCTACTGTGTTTTATTCTGCAGTCCAAGGGAATGGTGCCAGATATCTCTAAGCTGTCTAGCAGTTCTACAATTCTGATTTTAAGTGGTCTGTGTGCTTCAGAGATTTGGGCAGGAGAAGCGCAGGAGTCCGGAGACTGTGAACACTTCTGTTACCTGTGCTGACCATGGAGCAGGCAGCCTTCTGTGGGTATCATTTTGATTTCTTGGTACTCTTGTGAAAGGTGCTTTTGTCTCAAATTCCTCCATTTAGGAGTAATAATAATGATAAAAGGAATTTTTATCTTATATCATCTGTGGGCCCTGATCCTGGGCTCCCAGGGAAGCTATCCTTTAACATTTTACCTGGCTCAAAATGACTGGGCAACACCTCAAAGCATCGGCCCTATTTCTGCCCCAAGCACATGTTGTACATCTGCTTCGAGAAGAAAACAATAACCCAAAAAAATGCCAACATAAATATAAGAAAAAATAAAGAACCTCTTTGGCTCCCATAAGATTAAAGTCATACTGACATGTACATACTGAAAACATAAGAAAGAGTCTGTCACTGTCTGGAATCTAAGAAGATCCTCATTGTGGTGTGTAACTCTGTACGTAAAACAAAACAGAAAAAAATATATAAGCCTGCCCCAAATGTTCTTTCCCCGGAGCACTCCCTTCTTGGTGAAGATTGTGTCTCCCAGGCAGCTGTCTTGACTTGGCTTTGAATAAAGGTCTCTTCCTTTCTCTCTAAAATGTTTTTAAAAGTTCATTCACACAGTGTCGACAATAAAAGTGTTTTCTATTTAAGTGAGAAATAAATGTTCCACTCTAGTTGCATTGGGAATAGATGAATTGAAGGTTTCTTTAGAAGAGTATGTCTGCTTTCCAGAAAAGGCAAGGTCATTGGTCTATTGAGAATGAAGATAATTACTGCTAAACTACAAGTATGTGTTGCCCCTTCGCCCAGAAACCGAAGCAGGTGTGCAGGCTTTAGGTCAGAGGTGCCTTCTTCTCCACAGCTGATGGCACTTCTCTGCTCCTGCTCCAAGACACCCGAGGTTTTGAACGTCAGCATCTGAGTCAGCGAGGCAGCTTGTCACAGGACGCCAGTGTTCAGAGAAAGCACAGTTATGTTTGGCAAAATGTCCTTTCTATGTCAGGGCTGGAGGTAAAACCTCTCATTATCCCAAAACCTCCTGGGCTTTTCTCTTTTCTCTAGTTGGGCCACAAAGTAAAATTGAAGTAGCTGCCAGCATTCTGGGTTTGGTGCAAGAATTACTTAGTTTCCCTGCTGGTAGAACTTTGCAGGGGATCACAATTTCTCTGTCCATTTATTGCTTACAAATGTATTTTGACCATCTGTTTCCTAGGAACCCTCTTTTATTAGAAAGGGGAGGTGAGATTCACTCTGTGCCTGTTTGTAACATCTAATTTGTTCCTTCATCTAACAGTGTTTATTCAATTGGGCCTAAGATATGGTTGAGTGGCAAGCATCTAGAGTTAGGTGGCTTTTTTTTTCATCTGATACAGACTTGGATGATGTCATTTGACAAAGGTGATGTTTCATCTTTGCTTAGTTTATTCATCAGAAGGGTTAAAATTAGGGTGGAGGGGAAATTCAAAATTATCCAAAGTGGCCTGTTCCTGTTTAAAAGTTGAGCTTGACTTTCTAGTTTTACTAAAAGTATTATCTCGATATTTTGAGGTGCCATATTCTCTCTGTAGTTTCTTCGGTGGTGGAGTCAGAAGGAGATTCTGGGAATTCTTTTGGATAGTGGCATGCTGGTGGCTTCAAGGGGCTTGGCGTCAGGAGCCTTGGGGTGAAATCTGCAACTGCTTACCTGACCCTGGGTGCATCTCACAGAGGTTTTGTTTCCTCTTATTAAATTGCCTGCAGATAATGTTCTGCTTAAAGGGGAACCCTCCCATCTTGTTGGTGGGAATGCAAAGTGGTGCAGCCAGTCTGGGCAACAGTGTGGGGGTTCCTCAAAAAGTTAAACATTGAACAACCACATGATCCAGCAATTGCTTTCCTAGGTATTTACCCAAAGGATACAGAAATGCAGATTCGAAGGGGGTCCATGCACCATGATGTTTATGGCAGTAATGTCCACAGTAGCCAAACTATGGAGAGAATCCCAAAGTCCATGCACTGATGAATGGATAAAGCAGATGTGGGATACATATATATATAATGGAATATGTCCCAGCTTCAAAAGGAATGAAATCTTAACATTTGCAAGGATGTGCATGGATCTAGACTGTATTAAGCTAAGCAAAATCAGTGAGGAAAGACAAATATCCTATGCTCTCACACTTGTGGAATTTAAAAAGAAAACAGATGAACAGAGTTGAGGGGTGATGAGAGAGGCAAACAAGAAAATAGACTCAACCTTGGAGAACAAACTGAGTGTTGCTGTAGGACAAGGTGTGGGGGGAAGAGTTAAATGGGTGAGAGGTATTAAGGAGGGCACTTGTGATGAGCACCGAGTTCTGTATGCAGGTGAGGAATCACTAAATCCTACCCCTGAAGCGAATATTCCATGGCATGTGAACTAACTGGAATTTAAGTAAAAGAAGAAAGGAAAAAGTGTTCTGCTTCATGAAGAGTGAGATAAAATTGTAGTGAATTGGGCTGTACTATTCTATAGATGAGAGTTGTAAAACACCCTGTTGTAGGATACTCTAGTTTCTTATCACATAAGGAGTCCTCCGAAAGCTGCAATGAAAGATTCAGATCTCAGAGCATGTTCATGTTCCACTGATATGTTACAGTTTGCACAGGTAGGAAAGAAGGTGTAGAAAAAGGCAACAGAAGGGGAAAGTAGGTGTGAACCTTTCATTAGTTAGCGTTATAGCTTTCTCATGAAAGACTTGCACCAGTGTGATTTTGGAAGAAGAGGAGGAATCCGGGAGCTTTTCAGGAGACGGGGGAGTTCCAGGTCTGGGTAAAGCTGACAGGGGTCCCAGAGGAGAGCTGAATGCATTCTGCAGCAGGGTGTGGGCAAGGTGTGCTCCATGGGTGGCTTTGGTCTCCTGGGTGAGAGTTGTGACAGGTGAGGGCTGTGTGCAAGTTCCTGGTTGACGTCAAGTGAGGCACAGGTGGAGAGCTGGCAGAGTACCTTCTTCTGGGCCACCAGCCTCACCCAACACACACAGCCTCATCTTCTGTTCCTGTCACTCCAATTCAGACTTCTCCGAAGGTGAGTGAGAACACATCAAAAGCATTCTGAATGGAAGGGAAAGCATGTGCAAATGTTCTAGGGCAGGAGAATTCCAGGTATGTCCAGGAGCAGCAAGAAGGCCCTGTGGCCACAGGAGACAGCTTAGGACATAAGCTCAGAGAGGTGACAGAGGGTGACAGAAAGCCATTCCAGGGCTATAACCCCATGAGACCCTGTTTCACTGGGCCATCCTGGCTACAGTGTTGAGAACAGATGACAGAGGGTTGAAGATGGCAAGGCAGGTCAATGACGAAGGTTTTCCAGGAACTCAGGCATTGTGGACCAGACAGGTGGCCATGGATGGAGTGGTTAGATCTATTCTGGGTCCATTTTGAAGATGGAGCTCATAGGATTTGCTGATGGGTTAGCTATTAGGAGCAGGAGAACGGAGGAATTGGGATAACTCCCAGCTGTTGTGGGTTGTCCTGATCAAGGGGAAGGAGAGGGTTTCTCGGGGGGTAGGAGGTAGTCCGTGTTCTGCATGCTGAGGAAGGTGCCTTTCCCAGTGGATGTGCTGAGGTTTGTGTCTGGGAGGACCTTTCACATCTCCCTCAGCAATGCTCAGGTACAAGTATCCCCCACTTTTTAAACGTTCACAGTAAGACATTGGGCTTTCTTGAAAGAACTGCGTTATTACCCAGCTTCAGTAAGAGGAAGAGACCTGAAAAGGATTTCCCTCTTATGAAAAAAGGTGAACAGTGAGAATCGCGTTCAGCATCTGTTTTGGGGAGAAGCACGACAGAGGCCGCGTGCACCCCAACCATCTCCTTCTGCTGGGAACTGCTCTCTGCATCCAGCCACCAGCACTTTGAATTGTGTCTGTGAGCCTCTGCTGTGCTTTATCTTCATTTATGCTGGGCCTCCGTTAGAAACTTGTGTCCTGAGGCCTAAGAAAAGCCAAAGAGAAGGAATTTTGGAGTCTGAGGACACTATCTAATTGTTCCGTGTAAATTAATGGGCATTCCTTCTTGACACCATTTCTGCTGTGCAAGGTTTCTCAGAATACCTGTACTTTCAAAGAGCAGGGAAACCTATACCCCATGCTGCGGGGTTAGTTTTAGTCTCCGTGCTGGACAGAACATTTCATGACTGTCGGATTTTCTCACTCAAACATTGAGACTTTGACCACCTTCACCCGTTTCTACCACCCCATCCCTGAATCTGGCACCTACCAATCTGCTCTCAGTATCTATGCGTTCAGTATTTGTTTATTCCACGTGGAATGTACATGAGAGCATCTGGTATTGGTCTTTCTGTGTCTGAGTTACTTGGCATAAGGCCCCCAACGTCTGTGTTTCCATGTCTGGTTCTTGTGAATAATGCTTTAGTGAACGTGGGAGTGCATCTGTCTTTTTGAGGCAGTATTTTTGTGTTCTCCGAATGAATACTCAGTAGAGCCATTACTGGGTCATGTGGTAGTTGCATTTATTTTTTCAGGAACCTCCATACCGTTTGTCACAGTGGCTGCACCAATTTCCATTCCCACCAACAGTGCACAGTGTCTCCTCATCTGCATACCCTTGACCCCACCTGGTGAATGTGTCTGGGACAATTGCTGTTCCAACAGTTGTGAGGGGATGGCCAATTGTGGGTTTGACTGATGTTTCCCTGACGATGACTAGTGATGTCGAACAACTTTCTCTGTCTGTTGGCACCTGTGTGCCATCTTTAGAAAGTATCTATTCACATATTGCCATATTTTTATACAGTTTTTTTTATTTGTATGAGTGTTGTGTGTATTTTGGATATTAGCCTCTTCTCACACATATGATTCACAGATATTTTTTCTTATTGGGTCTGTGGACTTTTAAGTTTTTGCTCGTTTCTTTTGCCGTGTGGAAGATTTCAGTTTGAAGTTATTCCACTTGTTTATTTTTGCTTTTGTTGCCTTTGCATTTGGTGTCCGATCTGAAGACTCTTTGCCAAAACTAATGTCAAGAGACTTAGTACCTGTGTCTTCTTGGAGGTTTATGGATTCAAGTCTTATGTTCAAATCATTCATCCATTAAAAATTTTGTGTGTGGTGGAAGAAAGTGGCCCAGATATATTCTTCTGCATTTAGTGTCCAGTTTGCCTGTTATCGCTCACTGAAGAGACAGTCCTTCCCTCATGGCATATCTTCTGCTGCTGTGTAGTAAGTTAGGATCATCTACGTGTGGGTAAGTTTCTGAGCTTTCTGTTCTGTTCCACTGACCTGGTGTCTGTGTTTATGCCAGTACCATCCTGTTTTGATGACAACAGCTTTGTAATCTAGCTTGAAATCCAGGAGTGTGTTGACTGCACCTTTCTTTCTCCAGGTTTCTTTGGGTATTTGAGGTCTTTTGTGATTCCATACAAGTTTGTGGACTGTTTTCTATTTGCTTGAATAATGCCGCTGGAATTCAGATAGGGATTTCATCACATCTGTCGATTGCTTTGGGTATGATGTACATGTTCACATAATTAACTCTTCCAGTTAAGGAGCATGGCTTATGCTTCCATTTGTTTGTGTTGCCTTCTAAATCTTTGACCCATACATTCTGCCCCCCTCGACACACATGTTTTTCATTTCTTTTCTGCCATGTGTTGAGTGTACTATGTCTTTCTCAATTTTGTTTACTTTTATTCCTAGATTTTTTTTGATGCAATTGTAAATGGCATTGCTTTTTTAATTTCTCTTTGCGAAAATGTGTCATCAGTACACAGAAATGCAAGAAGTTGGGTCATCTGGGTGGCCCCATAGGTGAAGCGTCTGCCTTCACCTCAGGTCATGAACCCAGAGTTCTGGCATTGAGCCCCGTTTTGGGCTCCCTGCTTAGCAAGTGTCTGCTTCTCCCTCTTTCTGACACTCCCCCTGCTCGTGCTTTTTCTCTTCCTGTCAAATAAATAAATAAAATCTGAAAAAAAATAAAGACAACAGGTCTCTGTATATTGACTTTATATCCTACAGCTTTCTTGAATTTGTTTATTCTAACAGGTTTTTGTGTGTGTGTGTGTGGAATTTTTCGGGATTTCATGTCGTTTGCAAATAGTCAGTTTTCCTGTATGGATTTCATATCTTTCTCTTTTTTAAAATGATGTTAGTCACCCTACAGTACTTCATTTGTTTTTGATGTAGTGTTCCATGATTCATTGTTTGCATATAACACCTAGTGCTCATTATGACACGTGCCCTCCTTTTTTTTAAAAAGAATTTATTTATTTATTCGACAGATATAGAGACAGCAAGCGAGAGAGGGAACACAAGCAGGGGGGGTGGGAGAGGAAGAAGCAGGCTCACAGCGGAGGAGCCTGTTGTGGGGCTCGATCCCATAATGCCGGAATAAGGCCTTGAGCAGAAGGCAGACGCTTAACCGCTGTGCCACCCAGGCGCCCCAACACGTGCCCTCCTTAATACCCAGGATAACCCATTCCCTTCCCCTCCCTTTCTGCAACCTTCAGTTTGTTTCCCAGTGTCAGTAGTCTTTCATGGTTCATCTCCCCCTCTCATTCCCCCCCTTCACTTTTCCCTTCCTTCTTCTAATGTCCTCCATGCTATTCCTTCCATTCCACATAGGAGTGAAACCATATGATAATTGTCTTTCTCTGCTTGACTTAATTTCACTTAGCATAATCCCCTCCTGGTCCATCCACCTTGGTGCAAATGGTGGGTATTCATCCTTTCTGATGACTGAGTCATATTCCATTGTATAGATGAACCACATCTTTGTCCATTCATCTGCTGAAGGACATCTTGGCTCCTTCCACAGTTTGGCTATTATGGACATTGCTGCTATGAACATTGGGATACAGGTGCCCCTTTTTTCATTACTCTGTGTCTATGGGGTAAATACCCAGTAGTGCAATTGGTGGGTCATAGGATAGCTCTGTGTTTAACGTCTTGAGAAACGTCCATATTGTTTTCAAAAGTGGCTGTGCCAGCTTGAATTCTCACGAGTAGTGTAAGAGGGCTCCCCTTTCTCCACATCCTCTCTGACGTTTTTTTATTTCTGTCTTGTTAATTTTTTTCAAGATTTTATTTATTTATTCCACAGAGATAGAGATAGCCAGCGAGAGAGGGAACACAAGCAGGGGGAGTGGGAGAGGAAGAAGCAGGCTCATAGCGGAGGAGCCTGATGTGGGGCTCGATCCCATAATGCCAGGATTACGCCCTGAGCCGAAGGCAGACGCTTAACCGCTGTGCCACCCAGGTGCCCCCTGCCTTGTTAATTTTAACCATTCTAACTGGTGTAAGGTGGTATCTCATTGTCGTTTTGATTTGTATTTGCCTGATGGCAAGTGATGTGGAGCATTTTTTCATGTGTCTGTTGGCTATTTGTATGTCTTCTCTGGAGAAGTATCTCTTTGTGTCCTCTGTCCATTTTTTTGGTGTCAAGTTTGAGAAGTTCTTTATAGATCTTGGATACCAGCCCTTTATCTGTAATATCATTTGCAGATATCTTCTTCAATTCCATAGGTTGCCTTTTTGTTTTGTTGATCGTTTGCTTTGCCGTGCAGAAGCTTTTTATCTTGATGAACTGCCAATAGTTCATTTTTGCTTTTATTTCCTTTGCCTTTAGAGACGTGGCTTGCAAGAAGTTGTTGTGTCCAAGGTTGAAGAGTTCTTTTGATTTTGATATGAGACAGGAATCCATTATCTTTCTTTCCTAATTGTATTCGAGTCCTCTGTCTTTCTTGGTGAGTCTAGCTAAGTTTGTCAGTTTTGTTTATCTTTCCAAAAAAGGCCGCTCTCATGTTCATTGTTTTTTTTTTTTTCTTTTTAGTCTCCGTTGGATTTATTTATGCATTCCTTTTTGTTATTTCCTTATTTCTACTAATTTGGGGCTTTGTTTGTTGTTTTTTTTTCTACTTCTTTACCACATATATCAAGTTATTGGAGAGCATTCTCATGTATTGATGAAGACTTGAATTTCTATGAATGTCCCCCATAAAGCTACTTTTGCTGCATCCCATAAGTTTGTGTATGTTGTCTTTTTCATCAGTGTCAAGGTACTTCTAAAATTTTTTTGATTTCTTCTTTGACTGTTGGTTGTTCAGTAGCATGTTGTTAAGTCTCCACATATTTTTTTAAGATTATTTAAGTGTCTGACAGAGAGCGAGACAGCGAGAGAGTGAACGCCAACAGGGGGGTGGGAGAGGGAGAAGCGGGTTTCCCACTGAGCAAGGAGCCTGATATGGGGCTAGATCCCAGGATCCTGGGATCAAGAACTGAGCTAAAAGCAGATCCTTAATGATTGAGCCACCCAGGCCCCAAAAATCTCCACCTATTTTTGACTGTCCCATTTTTTTCTTGAGACTTATTTCTAGTTTCATATCATTGTGGTTGGACAAGATTTGAAGCAGAAGGTGAAGAGAGCATTCAGATGAAAGGTTTGTTTCCTGGAGGGTTTTCTGAGGGCACACCATGAGTTCAGTGGGGATGGAGGGTTTTGTGAGACGGGGGGTGGGGTTAACCCTCGTTAGAATTACTGACTACTACCATGAAACCTGTGTGCTACCATTCACACCATAGTCCTGATGGACTTGTACTTCATTAGAAATATTTTCTAGGAGGTGTAGGCATAGCCTTCACTTAAAGAAAGGTGCCATGTGGGTCCATGGCATGACCCCAGGTCAGCAACCAGGATGTATGGTATTGTGGGGGATCAGAAACAGGCTTTCTGTGGGAAGTGACAGAAATAGGGTATGGTGAACTCCATGACCATACTTGAGGTCCCAGGTGAGCCACTGGGTGTTGGGTTCTGTGGATCTGTCTCATCAGGTGCTGTGGAATTCAGGGACACCCTCCTGTCTGTGGATTTGTGTGGAGACAGGTAGACATCAGTGTCTGGCCAGGCACGAGGGTCACACTGGACCACCACCAGAGGTGCAGCATGCGGGGGAGCCAATGCTTGGTTTCCACGAAAGCTGACCAGGGTCTGTGACCGTGATTCCTAGCAGCTGCAAGGGGAGAGGAGGCCGGGGGTGGTGCACACTTCCTAGACTTGTGGTCAGGACTTGTCTAGAGCCCACTGACGTCAGCCACACCTGGCACAGAAGGCACCCAGTCAGTGCAGCTGTGGGCACTGCTCCCATGGTACCTTCGGGCCGGCTCCATGCTGCCACCTCCTGCTTTTCATCATCATCTTCAAGGTCGTGTGCCTCTGCTCTTGCCCCATGGCCTCCGGGGTATTGTCCATCCTCCATCTAGCCCTCGTCCCTGGTGCCCTATGCAGACCGATGCCAGGGTAGCCTTCTCGAGACAAACATCTGGCCCTGATGGAACACTTCCATGGATCTCGTGTGATGCTAGGATGGTGCCCTGCCCTGGAAGGGGGCTGCAGGTCCCCAATCAGGAGAGCCATGTCTCCCTTTTCAGCATGGCCTGCCCTCCCCTCAGTCTTCTTCAGGGAAGCTCTCCCCACTTCCTGAGATGACAGCTCTGAACTTAAAAATGAATGTTATTTTACATATCTCTATGCCTTAGTTCATTCATGGCATGTCTTTCAACCCCGTTAGTGGGGTTTTTTTTAGCAGTTCTGAAGGGCTGTCTGCTCAAAGAGGGGACGACCTGGGTGGGGCAGCATTCCCTCTCATCTCCCTCAGCATGTCTCTGAGCCCTGGGGCCAGCTGTCCCACAGAGGATTGAGGGACACGAGCCAGCCCATCCTGAGCCCAGGCTGTGTCAGATGTGTCGAATGATGCGTGTCGGAGCGGTGCGCACCTGGCATGGGCCAGGGGCAGGCAATGTCTCCTTCTCATTCCTTCCCTCCCTTCCTCCCAAAGGTAGCTCAGAGCAGCCTTCAACCCCTGCATCTCCAGATCCCTTGACCTGTGCCTCCTGTGTTCACCTGGTGACCTTGGAGTTTCGCATGAATTCTCCCACCCGTACCCTCTCCTGTAGCAGTTCCTAGATCAGGGGAGGGGTTGGACCCTTGTCTGTTTTTGGTCTTCTTCCTGTCCTGCACCAAGCCCACCCACCTTTGCATCTTCCATGTATGTGCTTGGAAGCAAGCCCATCCACAGGGAACCTATGAGCCAAATGGATCCAGGCAATGAACATTGAAGTAGAGATCCAGGATCCAGAATAAACCTTCTCTGAAATCTGTCCCAAAGTCTGTGACTCTCTCACACTGAAACAGAAACAATAATAGCTTTCTGGACTGTGAAGTGACATGAGTCTCTACTTCCAATCTTGAAGCATAGGTGCTGAGCCTGGACAGAAAAGGACCATGGCTCCCGTCGGCTGGAATCCATGGTAAGAACTCAGTGAAATATGAATTTGAGCCATGAAGTGAATAATTATTGTAGAGTGAATCCTCCCAAGTAGGGCTTATGCACAGTGCACAGGAAAAGTTTTTTCAAAGAGCTTCCTGAAAGAAAAATCTTTTTTTTAAATTTATTTTAATTCATGTAGAGCTAACATGCAGTGTTACATTCGTTTCAGGTGTACAATAGAGAGATACAGTAATTCTCTATATTACTCAGTGGTCATCAAGAAAAGCGTCCACTTAATCCCCTTCATCTATTTCACTCATCCCTCTATCCACCTCCTCTCTGGTAACTATCTGTTTGTTCTCTATTGTTAAGAGTTTGTATTTTGGTGTGTCTCCTTTTTCCTTTTAGGTATTTATTTTTGTTTGTTTTTTAAATTCCCCATTAGAGTGACATCGTATGGGATTTGTCTTTCTCTGACTGACTGATTTTAGTTAGGATAATACTCTCTAGCTCCATCCATGTGGCTGCAAATGGCAAGGTTTCATTCTTTTTCAAGCCGAATTATACTCCATTATTTGTGTGTGTGTGTGTGTGTGTGTGTGTGTGTGTGTGTGTTTGTGAATACACACATCTATCCTCTCATTTGTCAATTTTTCTACAGACACTTGGGTTGCTTCCATATTGTGATATTGTAAATAATGGTGCAAGAAATATAGGGGAGCACGTATCCTTTTAAGTTATTGTTTTCCTATTCTTTGGGTAAATACGAGTAGTGTGTTTGTTGGATCGTAGGGTAGTTCTATATTTAATTTTTTGAGGAACCTTCATACTGTTTCCACAGTGGCCACCACAGTTTGCATTCCCACCCACAGTTCGCAAGGATTCCCCTTTATCCACATCCTCCCAACACCTGCTCTTTGTTGTGCTTTTGATGTTAGCCATTCTGACAGGTTTGAGGTATTACCTCATTGTCCTTTGGATTTACATTTTCCTAATGATGGGTGATGGTGAACATCTTTTCACGGGACTGTTGGCCATTTGTATTTCTTCGTTGGAGAAATGTCTGTCCATGTCTTCTGCCTATTTTTTAACTGGATTATTTGGTTTTTGGGGGTTGAGTAGTATCAGTTGTATATGTTTTGGACACTATCCCTTTGTTGCATATGATCTTTGCAAATATCTTCTCCCTTTGAGTAGGTTGTCTTATTATTTTTATGTTTTCATTCTTCTTCTGCCGTGTGGAAACTTTTTATTTTGCTGTATTCCCAATAGTTTATTTTTGCTTTCATTTCCTTTGCCTCAGGACACAGTCTAGAAAAACGTTGGTATGGTCCATGTCAAGAAGTTACTGTCTTCCCTCCTGTAGGATTTTTATGGATTCAGGTCTCATATTGAGGTTTTGAAACTGTTTTGTGTTTGTCTGTATTGTGTAAGAAAGCAGTCTAATTTCATTCTTTTGTGCGTAGCTGTCTAGTTTTCCCAACACCATTTGTTGTAGAGACTGTCCTTTTCCCTTTTGATATCGTTGCTTGCTTTGTGGAAGATTCATGGACCACATAATTGTGGGTTTCTGTCTGAACTTGTATCCTGTTCCTTTGGTCGCTGTGTCTATTTTTGTGCCGTACTGTCTTGTTAGGATGACTGCAGCTTTGTAGTATAACCTGAAATCTGAAATTGTGAGTCCTCCAGCTTTGTTTTTCTTTTCCACATTGCACTGGCTGTTCGGAATCTTTAGTGGTTCCATACAAAGGTTTAGGATTGTTTATTCGAGGTCTTTTATTCTTTAATTTAAATTCAATTAGCCAACTTACAATACATCATTAGTTTCAGATGTAGTCTTCAATAAATTTTCAGTCGTGTGTAACACCCAGTGCTCATTGTATCGTGTGACCTCCTTAATGCTACTCACCCAGTTACCCCCCCCCCCAACTTCTCCTCCAACAATCATCAGTTTCTTGAGATAGCTAAGAGTCCATTATGGGTTTTCTCCCTCTCTGATGACTTCCCATTCTATTTTCCCTTCCTTCCCCTATGGTCTTCTTCCTTGTTTCTGATATTCCACATAGGAGTGAAAGCATATGATCATTGTCTTTTTTTCATTGACTTATTCCACTCAGCATAATACCCTCCAGCTCCACCCAAGTCGGTGTGATGGTAAGTATTCATCCTATCTGATGGCTGAGTAATATTCCATTATATATATGATCCACATCTTCTTTATCCATTCATCTGTCCATGATCATCTGCACTCTTTCCACAGTGTGTCTATTATGGATATTGCTGCTATGAACACTGGGGTGCATGTGTCCCGTCTTCACTACCTCTGTCTCTTTGGGGTTAATACCCAGTAGTGCAATTGCTGGGACATAGGGTAGCTTTATTTATAACTTCTTGAGGAAACTCCGTACCAATTTCAAGAGTGGCTGTACCGGACTGCATTCATACAGGGGTGTAAGAGGGTTCCCGTTTCTCCACATCCTCTCCAACATGTATAGTTTCATGTCTTCTTATTTTTAGATATTCGGCGTCGTGTGATATGGCATCTATAGGGGTTTAGATTTGCATTTCCCTGAAGCCAAGTGATATGAAGCATTTATGCATGTATCTTTTGGTCACCAGTACGTCATCATCAGTGAAATGACTTCCCATTTTAATCCATCTCAAGACCTAAAGCTGGGTAAGGCACTGAAGCTGGATGATGCCATCGGTTGAAAGTGTGGAGAATTTCAAAAGATCTCCGTGGAGAGCAAGTTTAAAGGTCAGTGTGAAGCTACTAATTGGATCCGGGGAGATCTCTGAAAGTGGGGGTTGCCTGGGATGGGCTGAGGGTGGCCCTCCGATTTTCCTATGAATCCTTGCTGCAGTCCTAAATGGACAGTTTCCTGCTCTGGGGCATGCTGAGTCCTCTAGTTGTGCAGAGGTGAGCCCAATGCCTGGTGCCTTGGAGGCAGGCAAACGGGGAGGGACCCTCAGCAGAAGACCCAGGGTTATGTTAGGCCTCAAGGGACAGCAGGTCCAAACTTCCCAGTGCTCAGAGAACTCCCAGGCCGAGTGAGATGAGGGCACAAGGGCGGGTGAGTGTGAGCCTTGGGGTTTCATCCAGAAGGGCCCACAAAAGTCGGGGTTCACCAGAAGGGGCTCTCAGGGGGTGCCCCAATTCTCTTGCCCTGAATGCTCTGTTGTGCCCCAAAATGGTACAGTTTACTGTGGGCTGCAGGCTGAGTCCTACGGTGGGGCTTGGGTGTCCCCAATCCCCCGGAGTGGGGTGCCAGGACCCTGGGGAGGGGCCCCTCTGTGGCCAACCTAGGGTAAGGGTTAGGGTCCAGGAGGCCGGCAGGGACAATCTGCAAGCTGTGCAGCGAGCTCTGTGGAGGGCTGAGAGGAGGCCATGGGGGAGGGTGAGCATGGGCCTCAGGGTTGGGGCACATGGGGCTGCCAAAGGATGGGGATGGGCTCCGGGGGCCTCCCCAAGTTCTCGTGCCCTGTAGGCTCCGTAGAGCCCCAAGGGTCACGGTTTGCTGTCAGGTGGCAAGCTGAGTCCTGCGGTCGGGTACAGCTATCCCAATTCCCTGGTGCTGCGGTGTAAGGCTCCTGGGGAGGCCCCCACACCCACAGCCGACCTAGGGCTAGGGTTAGGCCCAGGAGCCCCGCAGGCCCGATCTGCTGGCTGTATGGCTAGTTACACGGGCTGAGGTGAGGGTGTGGGTAGGGTGAGCGTGGGCCTCAGGGTTGGGGTGCGGAGGCTGCCGACGTTCGCTGGTAGCTCAGGACGGCCCTCCTGGTTCTCCCGCCCTGAATGCTCTATGGCCTCCCAAGGTGCACGGTTTCCTGCAGGGTGGCAGACTGAGTCCTGCTGTGGGGCTCAGGTGTCCCGAATCCCCACAGCTGCGGCTCCAGGCTCCTGGGGAGGGGCCCCTCCACAGATGAACTAGGGTTGCGGTTGGAGCCCAGGAACCCCGCAGGCCAGATCTGCCCACTATGTGGCGAGCTTCGCCACGGGCTGAGGTGAGTGTGTGGGGTGGGGTGAGCATGGACTTCAAGGTTGGGTTTAGGTATTGCCGAAGTTCGCCGGGGTCTCTGGGGGCCCTCCTTGTTCTCCCGCCCTGAATGCTCTACAGCCTCCCAAGGGGCACGGTTTCCTGCGGGCTGACAGGCTTTGTCCTGCAGTGGGGCTCAGGTGTCCCCAGTCCCTGGGGCTGCGGCACCGGGCCCCAGAAGAGGGGCCCTTCCCAGCCGACCTAGGGTCAGGTCTAGGCCTCAGGAACCCGGCAGGCCTGATCTGCCGGCTCTGCGATGAGCTCGGTGGCAAGCTGAAGGGAAGGCGTGGGGCGCGATGATTGTGGGCCTCAGGGTTGGGGTGTAGGGGTCTGCCGAAGATAGCTGGGGGCTCAGGGGGGCCCTACCAGTTCTCCTGCACGGGATGCTCTGTGGCGCCCCAAGGGGCATTGTTTCCTGAGGGGTGGCAGGCTGAGTCCCGTGGTGGGGCTCAGGTGTACCCAATCTCCGGGGTTAGAGTACGGATTAGGGTATGGGTTAAGGTTAGGGTATGGGTTACGGTTAGGGTATGGGTGAGGGCAGGGGTTAGGGTTAGGGTAAGGAGAGGGTACGGTTTAGGGTTGGGTTTAGGGGTTACAGGTTAGAGGTTATGGGTTAGGGTACAGATTAGGGTTTAGGATACATTTAGGGTTTAGGGTTTGGGTTTAGGGTTAGGGTTAGGGTTGGAGTACGGGTTAGGTTTAGGGTACGGGTTAGGGTTAGGGTATGGGTTAAGGTATGCATTAGGGTACGGTTTAGGGTACGGGTTAGGGTACGGTTTAGGGTAAGTGTTGGCATACGGATTTGGGTACGGCTTAGGGTATGGGTTAGGGTTAGGGTACGGGTTAGGGAACGGGTTAGGGATAGGGATTGGGTACGGTTTAGGGTTAGGGTATGGGTTAGGGTACGTGTTAGGGTACAGGTTAGGGTTAGGTATGGGTTAGGGTATGGGTTAGGGTCTGTGATAGAGATAGGGTACAGGTTAGGGTATGGGTTAGGGTACGGGTTAGGGTATGGGTTAAGGTTAAGTTAAGGGTACTGGTTAGGGTTAGGGTCCGGGTTATGGTTTAGGGTTTAGGGTTACGGTTAGGGTATGGGTAGGGTTAGGGTACGGGTTATGGTACGAGTTAGGGTATGGGTTAGGGTCAGGGTTTAGGGTTTAGGGTTAAAGTTAGGGCATGTGTTAGGGTACTTGTTAGGGTTACGGTTAGGTTTATGGTACGGTTTAAGTTACGGGTTAGGGTACAGTTTAGGGTACGGGTTAGGGTATGGGTTAGGGTACGGGTTAGAGTACGTGTTAGGGTTGTGGTTAGGGTTAGGGTACAGGTTAGGGTTAGGGTTAGGGTACGGGTAGAGTTAGGGTTAGGGTATGGGTTAGGGTTAGGTTTAGGGTTAGGTTACGGGTTAGGGGTAGGGTTAGCTGAAGGGGTAGGGTTAGGGGTAGGGTTAGGGGTATGGTAGGGGTCAGGGTAGGGTTAGGGTTTAGGGTTAGGGTTTGGGGTTTGGTTTAGCGTTAGGGTTTAGGGTTTTGTGTTAATGTAAGGTTTTAGGGTTTAAGGATTAGGGTTTAGGGTTAGGCTAAGCGTAGGGTTAGTGTTAGGGTAAGGGTTACGGGTTAGGGTTAGGGTTAGGAATAGTGGTTAAGGTTTAGGGTTTAAGGTTAGGGGTTAGGGTTTAGGTTTAGGGTTAGATCCCAGTAGGCCATCAGGACCAATGCGCCGGCTGTGTGGCGAGCGGAGGAGAGGGACGAGGTGAGGGCGCTGGCGAGCAGGAGTATGGTATCCAGCGTTTTGGTGCAGGGGGCCTTTGAATGTCGCTAGAGGCTCCGAGGGCCCTGCCCGTTCTCCTGCCCTGAATGACTGGTGGCGCCCCTAGCGGCCCGGGTGGTGGCGGGGTGGCAGTGTGAGTCTGGCACTGCGGTTTGGGGGTCCCCAATGCCATGTGTTGCAGCGCAAGGCCCCTTGGGAGGGGCCCCTTCGGGGCCGTCCTAAGGTTACTGTTAGCACCCAGGAGTCCGGTAGACATGATCCGCCAGCTGTGCCGTAGTGGAGCGCCAGGCCGAGGTGAGGGCGCTGGCGAGCTGGAGCGTGGGCCCAAGCATTTTGGCGCGGGGGGCCTTGGAAGGTCGCCTGGGGATTGGAGGGCCCTGCCGGTTCTCCCACCCTGAATGGCCAGCGCGCCCCTAGTGGCACGGGTGGTGGCGGGGTGGCAGGGTGAGTATGGCGCTGGGGCTCGGGGGTCCGCAATCCCTGGTGTTGCTGCTCCAGGCCCCTTGGGAGGTTCCCCTTGGGGGCCAACCTAAGGTTAGGGTTAGCCCCAGGAGGCTGGCAAGCCCGATCCGCTGGCTGTGCAGTGAGCAGAGGGGCGGGTTGAGGTGAGGGCGCTGGTGAGCCGGAGCATGGGCCCATGCATTTTGGTGCGTGGGCCCTTAGATGTTCACTGGGACTTGGAGGGCCCTGCCCATTCTCCTGCCCTGAATGACCGGCGGTGCCCCTAGTGGCCTGGATGCCAGCGGGGCGTCAGGGTGAGTCTGGCGCTGGGGCTTGTGGGTCATCAATCCCCAGTGTTGCGGTGACAGGCCCCTTGGGATGGGCCTCTCAGGGGACAACCTAGGGTTAGGGTTAGTCCCCAGGAGCCCATCAGGCCCAATCCGCCTGCTGAGCAGCGAGCAGAGGGGCGGGCCGAGGTGAGTGCGCTGGCGAGCGAGAGCGTGGGCCCAAGCGTTTTGGAGTGGGGGGGCCTTCGATTGTCACCGGGGGCTTGGAGGGCCCTGCCCATTCTCCCGCCCTGAATGACCGGTGGCACCCCTAGCGGCCCGGGTGATGGCGGGGCGGCAGGGTGAGTCCAGTGCTGAGGCTCGGGCTTCCCTATACCTGACGTTGCAGTGCCAGGCCCCTTGGGAAGGGCCCCTCTGGGGCTGATGTAGGGTTAGAGTTAGCCCTCAGGAGGCCGGCAGGCCCGATCCACCGTCTTGAGGTGAATGGAGTCGCAGTCCGAGGTGAGGGCGCTGGCGAGCGGAGCATGGGCCCCAGCGTTTTGGTGCTGGGGGCTTTCAAAGTTCACCGGGGCTCAGAGGGCCCTGCCTGTTCTCCCGCCCAAAATGACCGGTGGCGCCCTAGCACCACTGGTGTCAGTGGGGCAGCAGGGTGAGTCCGGCATTATGACTCGAGGATCCCCAATCCCCGGCGTTGTGGCGGCAGGCCCCTTCAGAGGGGCCACTCTGGGGCCGACCTAGGATTAGAGTTATCCCCCAGGAGGCCGGTAGGCCTGATCCGCCAGCTGTGCGGAGAGCGGAGGGGCGGGCTGAGGTGAGGGCGCTGGCGAACTCCAGCGTGGGTCCCAGCGTTTTGGCGCAGATGGCCTTCAAAAGTCACCGGAGTCTCGAGGGCCCTGCCCATTCTCCCACCCTGAAGGACCAGTGACGCCCCAGCGGGCCCGATGTCGACAGGGCGGCAGGGTGAGTCTGGCGCTGCGGCTCAGGTGTCCCCAATCCCCGCCTTTGGTCACCAGTCCCCTTGGGTGGGGCCCCTCTGGGGCCAACCTAGGGTTAGTGTTAGCCCCCAGGAGGCCGGCAGGCCCCATACGCCAGCTGTGCGGTGAGCAGAGGGGCGGGCCATGGTGAGGGCACTGGCGAGCTGGAAGGTGGTACCCAAAGTTTTGGTGCCGGGGGCCCTCGAATGTCGCCGGGGACATGGACGGCCCTGCCTGTTCTCCCGCCCTGAATGAGTGGTGGCTCCCCTAGAGCCCGAGTGGTGGCAGGGCGGCAGGTTGGGTCTGGCGCTGAGGCTCGGGGGTCCCCAATGCCAGGCGTTGCGGCACCAGGCCCCTTGGGAGGGGCCCCTTGGGGGCCGACCTAGGGTAAAGGTTAGCTCCTGGAGGCCGGCAGGTACGATCCGCCATTTGGGGCGAATGGAGGTGCGGTCGAAGATCAGGGCGCTGGGGAGCAGGAGAGTGGGCCCCAGCGTTTTGGAGCTGGGGGACTTCAAAGGTCACCGGGGCAGGGAGGGCCCTGCCCGTTCTCCCGTCCTGATTGATCGGTGGTACCCTAGCGACCCGGGTGTGGGCAGGGCGGAAGAGTGAGTCCAGCGTTGTGACTCGGGGGTCTCCAATCCCTGGCGTTCGGTGGCAGTCCCTTTGGGAGGGGCCCCTTGGGGGCCGACCTAGGGTTAGGGTTAGCCCCCAGGAGGCTGGCAGGCTCGATCCACCGGCTCTGTGGCGAATGGAGGGGTGGGTCAAGGTGAGGTCGCTGGCGAGCAGAAGCGTGGGCCCCAACATTTTTGCCCGGTGGGCCTTCGAATGTCACAGGGGGCTCGGAGGGCCCTGCTCGTTCTCCCGCCATGAAGGACCGGCGACGCCCCTAGCTCCCCGGGTGGCAGCGGGGTGGCAGGGTCAGTCTGGCACTAGTGCTTGGGTTTCCCCAATCCCCAGCGTTGTGGCACCAGGCCCCTTGGGAGGGGCCCCTCGGGGACTGTCCTAGGGTTAGGTTAACCCCCAGGAGGCCAGCAGTCCTGATCCCCCAGCTGTGCAGTGAGCGGAGAGATTGACCGTGGTAGGGCACAGTCGAGCGTTAGCGTGGTACCCAGCGTTTTGGCGTGGGGGGCCTTCTTATTTCACCGGAGGCTCGGAGGGCCCTGCCGGTTATCCTGCCCTCAATGCCCAGCAGTGCTCCTAGCAGCCCGCGTTGCGGCAGAGCGGCTGGGTGTGCCCAGCGCTGGGGCTTGCAGGTCCCCAATCCCTGCCATTGAGGCACCAAGCCTCTTGGGAGGGGCCACTCTGGGGCTCACCTAGGGTTAAGGTTAGCCCCGAGGAGACCGGGAGGCTGGATCCACCAGCTGTGTGGCTAGACGGGGGGCGGGCCAAGGTGAGGGCACTGTAGAGCGGGAGCGTGGGTCTCAGCGTTTTGGCGTGGGGGACCTACGAATGTCGCCAGGGGCTCGGAGGGCCCTGCCCGTTCCCCCACCCTGAATGACCAGTGGTGCCCCAAGTGGCCCGGTGGTGGCGGAGGGGCAGGTTGAGTATATCGCTGGGGCTTGGGGGTCCCCAATCTCCGGTGTCGTGGCACCAGGCCCTTTGGGAGTGCCCTTCGGGGGCCGACCTAGGGTTAGGGTTAGCCCCCAGGAGGCCGGCAGGCCCAATACGATGTCTGTGGGGCGAGCAGAGGGGTGGGCCAAGGTTTTGGCATGGGGGTCCTTCGAAGGTCACCAGGGGTCTGAGGATCCTGCCCTTTCTCCCGCCCTGAATGACTGGTGGCACCCTTAGCGGCCTGGGTGGTGGCGTGGAGGCATGGTGAGTCTGACACTGAGGCTCGGGAATCCCCAATCCCAGGTGCTGGGGCGCCAGGCCCCTAGGATGGGCCCCTTGGGGCTGACCTAGGGTTAGGTTTAGCCCCTAGGAGGCCTGCAGGCCTGATTTGCCGGCTGTGTGACAAGCGGAGGGGCAGACTGAGGTGAGGGCCCAGGTGAGTGGGAGCATGGGCCCCAGTGTTTTGGCGCAGATGGCCTTCGAAAGTCACTGGGTTCTCGAGAGCCCTGCCCGTTCTCCCACCCTGAATGACCTGCGATGCCCCAGTGGGTCTGGTGTCGGCGGGGTGGCAGGGTGATTCCGGCGCTGCAGCTAGGGGGTCCCTAATCCCAGGCATTGCGGCGCCAGTCCCCTTGGGAGTGGCCCCTCGGGGGCCGACCTAAGGTAGGGTCAGACCCCAGGAGGCCGGCAGGACCAATATGCCACTGTGGGGCGAGCGGAGGGGCGGGCTGAGGTGAGGGTGCTGGTGAGTGAGAGCATGGCCACAGCGGTTTGGCTCTGGGGGCCTTTAATGTCCCGCGGCTCAGAAAGCCCTGCCCCTTCAACCGACCTGAATGACTGGCGGCGCCCCTAGCGGCCTGGGTGACTTGGGACGGCAGGGTGAGTCTGGCATTACGAATCAGGAGTCCCCAATTCCCGGCGTTGCGGGATCAATCCCCTTAGGATGGGCCCCTCGTGGGCCGATCAAGGGTTAGAGTTAGCTCCCAGGAGGCCGGCAGGCCCGATATGCCAGCTAGACTGCGAGAGGAGGGGTGGGCCGAAGTAAAGGTGCTGGCGAGCAGGAGCCTGGGCACCAGCGTTTTGACTTGGGGCTTTCAAAGTTCGCCGGGGTCTCGAGGGCCCTGCCCGTTCTCCCACCCTGAATGAACAGCGACGCCCCAGCGTGCCCGGTGTTAGCGGGGAGGCAGGATGAGTCTGGCGCTGGGGCTCGGGGGTCCCCAATCCCCGGCGTTGCGGGGGCAGGCCCCTTGGGAGGGGCTCCTCGTGGGCCGACCTAGGGTTAGAGTTAGCACCCAGGAGGCTGGCAGGCCCAATCCTCTGGCTGGGCAGAGAGAGGTGGTTTGTCAGAGGTAAAGGCGCTGCCAAGCGGGAGCATGGGCCCCTGCATTTTGGCGTGGGAGGCTAAAATGTCGCAGGTTTCTCCAGGGCCCTGTCCGTTCTCCCGCCCTGAATGACCAGCGGCACCCCTAGCGGCCCGGGTGGCGGTGTTGCGGCAGGGTGAGTCTGGCTCTGGGGCTTGGGGTCCCCGATCCCTGGTGTAGCGGCACCAGGACCCTTGGGAGGGGCCCCTGAGGGGCCGACCTAGGGTTAGGGTTAAGACCCAGGAGGCCAGCAGGCCCGATCCGCCTGCTGTGCTGAGAGTTGAGGGGCGAGCCGAGGTGAGGGCGCGGGGAGCTGGAGCCTGGGCACCAGCGTTTTGGTGCGGGGAGTCCTTGAAGGTCACCGGGGGCTCGGAAGGCCCTGCCCCTTCTCTCACCCTGAATGACCTGCGGCGCCCCTAGCGGCCCGGGTGGTGACAGTGCGGCAGGGTGAGTCTGGCTCTGCGGCTCTGAGTCACCAACCCCCAGCATTGCAGAGCCAGGCCCCTTGGGATGTCTCCCATGGGGCCGACCTAGGGTTTCAGTTAGCCCCCAGGAGCCCGGCAGGCCCTATCCACCAGCTCTGCAGCAACCGGAGGGGCGGGCCAAGGTGAGGGCGCTGGTGAGCAGGAGCGTGGGAGCCACCTTTTTTGCGCGGGGATCCTTCGAAGGTCGCAGGGGAAATGGAATGCCCTGCCAGTTCTCCCACCCTGAATGACCCGCAGCGCCCCTAGCGGCCCGGGTGGTGGCGGGGCCGCAGGTGAGTCCGGTGCTGGGGCTCAGGGGTCCCCAATCCACCGCGTTGCACTGTCAGGCCCCTTGGGAGAGGCCCCTCCAGGGCTGACCTAGGGTTAGGGTCAGGCCCCAGGACGCCAGCAGGCTCAATCCGCCAGCTGTGCGGTGAATGGAGTGGTGGGTTGAGGTGAGGTCTCTGTCGAGCGGGAGCTTGGGCCCAAGCGTTTTGGCTCCGGAGGCCTTCGAATGTTTCTGAGGACTCGACGGGCCCTGCCCATTCTCCTCCCTGAGTGACCAGCAGCGCCCCTAGCTACCCAGATGGTGGCAGGGCAGCAGGGTGAGTCAGGTGCTGTGGCTCGGGTATCCCCAATCCCCGGCGTTGCGGCGACAGGCCCCTTGGGAGGGGCCCCTCGGCTGTTGTCCTAGGGTTAAGCTTAGCGCCCAGGAGGCCGGCAGGCCTGATCCGCCAGCTGTGCGAGGAGTGGAGATGCAGGCTGAGTTGAGGGCAATGGCGAGCAGGTGCGTGGGCCCCAGCGTTTTGGCGTCCTGGGCCTTCGAATATTGTCATGGCTCGGAGGGCTGTGCCCGTTCTCCTGCCCTGAATAACCAGCGACGCCCCTAGCGGCTCCGTTGGCAGTGGGGAGGCAGGGTGAATCCCATGCTGCGGGTCGGGGATCCCCAATCCCCAGTGTTGTGGTGCCAGGCCCCTTGGGAAGTGCTCCTCCTGGCCCCCATGAGGCTGGCAGGCCTGATCCTCTGGCTGGGCGGTGAGAGGTGGGCGGGCCGAGGTAAAGGCAATGGGGAGCTGGATTGTGGGCCCCTGCATTTTGGTGCTGGAAGCTTCAAATGTCACTGGTTTCTCCAGGGCCCTGTCCGTTCTCCCACTCTGAATGACCCGCGGCGCCCCTAACGGCCCGGGTGGCAGCATTGTGGGAGGGTGAGTCTGGCTCTGGGGCTTGGAGTCCCAGATCCCCAGCGTAATGGCATCAGGACCCTTGGGAGGGGCCCCTGGGGGGCCGACCTAGGGTTACAGTTAGCCCCAAGGAGACCGTCAGGCCCAATTCGCATGCTGTGCGGCAAGCGGAGGTGCGGGCCAAGGTGAGGGCGCTGGGGAGCAGGAGCGTGGTCACTAGCGCTTTGGTGCGGGGAGACTTTGAAAGTCACCGGTGGCTCAGAAGGCCATGCCCTTCTCTCGCCCTCTATGACCTGCGGCACCCCTAGCGGCCCGGGTGGGGACAATGCGGCACGGTGAGTCTGGCTCTGGGGCTCTGAGTCACCAATCCCCATCATTGCAGAGCCAGGCCGCTTGGGATATCCCCACAGGGCCAACCTAGGGTTTTGGTTAGCTGCCAGGAGCCCGGCAGGCCCTACCCACCAGCTCTGAAGCAAGCGGAGGGGAGGGCCTAGGTGAGGGCGCTGGCGAGCAGGATCCTGGGAGCCAACGTTTATGCACAGGGAGCCTTCAAAGGTCAGCGTGGGCTCAGAGGGCCCTGCCTGATCTCCTGCCCTGATTGACCGGCAGGGCCTCTAGCGGCTCGGGTGGCTGAAGGGCAGCAGGGTGAGTCCGGCACATGGGCTCGGGGTCCCCATCCCCAGCGTTGCGATGCCAGGCCCCTTGGGAAGGGCCCCTCGGGGGCTGACCTATGGTTAGGGTTATCCTCCAGGAGCCCCACAGGCCCGATACACCACCTGTGCATTGAGCGGAGAGTTGAGGCGAGGGGAGGGTGCTGGTGAACATCAGCCTGGGCCCAAGCGTTTTGGTTCTGGGCGCCTTCGAAGGTCGGCGGGGGTTCGGAGGCCCTGGCAGTTCTCCCACCCTGAATGAATGGCGGCACCCCTAGCGGCCCGTGTGAGGCGGGGCACCAGGGTGCATCCGCCACTGGGTCTAGGGGGTCCCCAATCCCCGGCGTTGCGACGCCAGGCCCCTTGGGAAGGGCCCCTCGGGGGTCGACCTATGGTTAGGGTTAGCTTCCAGGAGGCCGGCAGGCCCTGGGCCTTCGAATGTTGCCATGGCTCGAAGGGCCCTGCCCGCTCTCCTGCCCTGAATAACCAGCGGCGCCCTTAGTGGCTCCGTTGGCGGTGGGGCGGCAGGGGGAGTCCAGTGCTGCGGCTCGGGAATCCCCAATCCCCAGCGTTGTGGGGCCAGGCCCCTTGGGAGGGGCTTGTAGGGGGCCGACCTAGGGTTAGAGTTAGCACCCAGGAGGTGGCAGGCCCAATCATCTGGCTGGGCGGCGAGAGGTGCGTGGGCCGAGGTAAAGGCTCTGGCAAGCGGGAGCGTGGGCCCCTGCATTTTGGCGGGAGGCTTCAAATGTCGCCGGTTTCTCCAGGGCCCTGTCCGTTCTCCCGCCCTGAATGACCGGCGGCGACCCTAGTGGCCCGGGTGGCGACAGTGTGGCAGGGTGAGTCCGGTTCTGGGGCTCTGAGTCACCAATCCCCAGCGTTGCAGAGCCAGGCCCCTTGGGATGTGCCCCACGGGGCCGACCTAGGGTTTTGGTTAGCCCCAGGAGCTTGGCAGGCCCTATCCACCGGCTCTGAATCAAGCGGAGGGGCGGGCCAAGGTGAGGGCGCTAGGAGCAGGAGCATGGGAGCCAACATTTTTGCGTGGGGGGCCTTCCTAGGTCAGTGGGGCTTGGAGGTCCCTGCCCATTCTCCTGTCCTGATTGACCGGTGGTCCCCTAGCGGCTTGGGTGGCTGAAGGGCAGCAGGGTGAGTCCGGCACTTGGGCACGGGGTCCCCATCCCCAGCGTTGCATCACCAGGACCCTTGGGAAGGGCCCCTCGGGGGCCGACCTATGGTTTGGGTTAGCCCCAGGGAGCCCCGCAGGCCCTATACACCACCTGTGCAACGAACGGAGAGTTGGGCCGAGGTGAGGGTGCTGGTGAACATGAGCCAGGGCCCAAGGGTTTTGGTTCGGGGCGCCTTCGAAGGTCGGCGGGGGTTCGGAGGGCCCTGCCCGTTCTCCCGCCCTGAATGACCGGCGGTTCCCCTATCGGCCAGGGTGGAGGTGGGGCGGCACGTTGAGTCCTGCACAGGGGCTCGGTGGTCCCCAATCCCCACGTTGCGGCGCCAAGCCCCTTGGGAGGGGCCCTCGTGGGCCAACATAAGGTTAGGTTTAACCCCCAGGAGGCCAGCAGGCCCAATCCGCCGGCTGTGCCGCGAGCGGAGGCGCGGGCAGAGGTGAGGGCGCTGGCGAGAAGGAGCATGGGCCTAAGCGTTTTGGGGCGGGGGGCCTTTGAATGTTGCAGGGGGCTCAGAGGGCCCTGCCCATTCTCCCGCCCTGAATGACCGGCGGCGCCCCTATCGGCCCAGGTGGAGGCGGGGCGGCAGGGTGAGTCTGGCGCTGGGGCTCGTGGGTCCAAAATCACGGGCGTTCCGGCACCAGGCCTGTTGGGAGAGGCCCCTCTGGGGCCGACTAGGGTTAGTGTTAGCCCCCAG
This sequence comes from Ursus arctos, assembly GCF_023065955.2. Taxonomy (NCBI): domain Eukaryota; kingdom Metazoa; phylum Chordata; class Mammalia; order Carnivora; family Ursidae; genus Ursus; species Ursus arctos. The sequence continues at coordinate 31,828,082 of NW_026623019.1, forward strand.
GAGGCCTGCAGGTCTGATCCGCTGGCTGTGTGGTGAATGGAGGGGCGAGCCGAGGTGAGGTCGCTGGCGAGGGAGAGCGTGCACCCAAGCGTATTGGCGTGGGGGGGCCTTCGAGTTCACCAGGGGCTCGGAGGGCCCTGCCCGTCCTTCCGTCCTGAAAGACCGACGGCGCCCATAGCGGCCCGGGTGGCGATAGGGAGGCGTGGTGAGTCCGACGCTGGGTTTCGTGGGTCCTCAATCCCCGGCGTTGCGGTGCAAGGCCACTTAGGAGGGGCCCCTCAGGGGTCGACCGAGGTTTAGGGTTAGCACCCAGGATGCCAGCAGGCCCGATCCGCCTGCTGTGCGGCGAGTGGAAGGGTGGCCCTAGGTGAGGGCGCTTCAAGCGGGAGCGTGGGCCCAAGCATTTTGGCGTGGGGAGCCTTCGAAAGTCGCTGAAGACTCAGAGGGCCCTGCCCGTTCTCCCGCCCTGAATGACCGGTGGCGCCCCAAGCAGCCCGGGTGGTGGTGGGGCGGCAGGGTGAGTCCGGCGCTGGGGCTCAGGGGTCGCCAACCCGGCGTTGCGGTCCCAGGCCCCTTGGGAGGGTCCCCTCGTGGGCCGACCTAGGGTTAGTGTTAGTCCCCAGGAGGCCGGCAGGCCCGATCCACCGACTGTGTGGAGAGCGGAAGCGCTGGCCGAGGTGAGGCCACTGGTGAGCGGGAGCGTGGGCCCTAGCGTTCTGGCACGCGTGGCCTTCGAAATTTCCCGGGGGCTCTGAGGGCCCTGCCGGTTCTCCCGCCCTGCATGATCCTCGGTTATCCTAGGGGCCTGGGTGGAAGAGGGGGGCCAGGGTGAGTCCGGTGCTTGGGCTTGGGGGTCCCAAATCCCCAGCGTCGTGGCACCAGCACCTTGGATGGGCCCATTGGGGGCCGACCTAGGGTTAGTGTAAGTCCCCAGGAAGCCGGCAGGCCCGGCCCACCGGCTGTGTGGTGTCCAGAGGGGCAGGCCGAGGTGAGGGCACTGGCGAGCGGGAGCGTGGGCCCAGGCATTTTGGCATGGGCGCCTTCAAAGGTCACCAGTGGCTCGGAGGGCCCTGCCCGTTCTCTTGCCCTGAATGACCGGCGGCGACCCTAGCGGCTCTGGTGGCCTGGGGGCGGCAAGTTGAGTCCAGCGCTGGGGCTCGTGGGTACCCAATCCCCGGCGTTGCAGTGCCAGGCCTCTTGGGAACCGACCTAGGATTAGGGTTAGCCCCCAGGAGGCTGGCAGGCCGGATCCGCTGGCTGTGTGGAGAGCGGAAGTGCTGGCCGAGGGGAGGCCGCTGGTGAGCCGGAGCGTGGACCCAAGTGTTCTGGCGCGGGCAGCCTTCGAAGGTCGCCGGGGGCTCGGAGTTCCCTGCCTGTTCTCCCGCCTGAATGTCCGGCAGCACGCCTAGCGGCCCGGGTTGAGGCAGGGCAGCAGGGTAGAGTCTGGCGCTGGGGCTGGGGGGTCCCCAATCCCAGGCGTTGCAGTGATAGGCGCCTTGGGATGGCCCCCTCGGTGGCCGACCTAGGGTTAGAGTTTGCCCCCAGGAGGCCAGCAGTCCTGATCCGCCCACTCCGCAAGGAGTAGAGGGGTGGTCCGAGATGAGGATGCTGGCGAGCAGGTGCTTGGGTCAAGCGTTTTGGTTTCGGGGGCCTTCAGAGGTCGCCGGGGGCTCAGAGGGCCCTGCACGTTCTTCCGCCCTGAATGACTGGCGGCTACCCTAGCAGCCCGGGTAGAGGACGGGCGGTAGGGTGAGTCGGGCGCTGGGGCTCAGGGTCCCCAATCCTCGGCGTTGGGGTGCCAAGCCCCTTCGGAAGGGCTCTAGGGGACTGACCAAGCGTTACTGTTAGCCCCCAGAAGGCCGGCAGACCCGATCTGCCGGCTGTGTGGCGAGCAGAGGGGCAGGCCGAGGTGAGGGCGCTGTCGAGTGGAAGCATGGGCACAAGCGTTTTGGCGTGGGGGGGATTTCAAAAGTAGTCGGGGACTCAGAGTGTCCTTCCCCTTTCTACCACACTGAATGCCCGACGGCACACCTAGCGGCCCGGGTTGCAGAGGGGCAGCAGTGTGAGTCCGGCGCTGGGGCTCGGGGGTCCCCAATCCCCGTTGTTGCAGCGCCACGCCCCTTGGGAGCGGCCCCTCGGGTGTGACCTAGTGTTAGGGTTAGCCCCCAGGAGGCCGGCAGGCCCGATTCGCCAGCTGTGCGGCGAGCGGAGTGTCGGGCGGAGGTGAGGCCACTGGCAAGCAGGAGCCCGGGCCCAGGAGTTTTCGCGGGGGGGTCCTTCGAAGGTCGCCGAGTGCTCGAAGTGCCGTACACGTTCTTTTGCCCTGAATGACAGGCGGCTACCCTAGCAGCCCGGTTAGAGGAGGCGTGGTAGGGTGAGTCTGGCGCTGGGGCTCGGGGTCCCCAGTCCTCGGCGTTGGGGTGCCAGTCCCCTTCCGAAGGGCTCTAGGGGGCCGACCAAGCATTACTGTTAGCCCACAGGAGGCCGGCAGACCCAATCCGCCAGCTGTGCGGCGAGCGGAGGGGCGGACCGAGGTGAGGGCACTGGCGAACAGAAGTGTTGGCTGAAGCATTTTGCCTGGGGGGGGCTTTCGAAGGTTGCCAGGGACTTGGAGGGCCCTGCCTGTTCTCCCGCCCTAAATGACCATTGGGGCCCCTAGCGGCCCCGGTGGCAGTGGAGCAGCAAAGTGAGTCCGGCACTGTGGCTTGGGGGTCACCAATCCCCGGCGTTGCATCCCTAGGCCTCTTGGGAGGGCCCCCTCGGGTGCCAACCTAGGGTTAGGGTTACCCCAAGGAGGCCGGTAAGCCCGGTCTGCCGGCTGTGTGGCGAGCGGAGGGGTGGGTTGAGATGAGGGCATTGGCGTGTGGGAACGTGGGACCAAAGTTTCAGAGCGAGGGTCCTAGAAGGTCGCCAGGGGCTCAGAGGGTCCTGCCCGTTCTCCCTCCCTGAATGACCGACGGCGTCCCTCGCAGCACTGGTGGCAGCGGGGCGGCAGGGTAAGTCTGGCACTGGGTCTCGGGGGTCCCCAATGCCCGGCGTTGCGGCACCAGGACCTTGGGAAGGGCCATTTGGGGGTCGACCTTGGGTTAAGTTAGCCCCCAGGAGGCCCACAGGCCCGATCCGCCAGCTATGCGGCGAGCGGAGGGGTGGTCCGAGGTGAGGGCACAGGCGAGCAGGAGCTTGGGCCCAATTGTTTTGGTGCGGGGGGTCTTCAAAGGTCACCAGGGCCTTGGAGGGCCCTGCCTGTTTTCCCGCCCTGAATGACTGATGGTGCTCCTAGCAACCCAGGTGGCGGCGGGACGGCACGGTTAGTCCCGCGCTGGGGCTCGGGGTCAGCAATCCCAGGCGTTGTGGCACCAGGCCCCATCAGAGGGGCCCCTCGGGGGCTGACCTAGGGTTAGGTTTAGCCACCAGAAGGCCGGCGGGCCTGATCTGCTGGCTATCCGGTGAGCGGAGGGGCAGGCCAAAGTGAGGGCGCTGGCGTGCGGGAGCCTGGGTTCAAGCGTTTTGGTGCAGGGTACCTTTGAAGGTCGCCGGGGGCTCAAAGGGCCCTGCCCGTTTTCCAGCCTTGAATATCCAGCGGCAACCCTAGCGGCCCGGGTGGCGGCAGGGCGGCAGGGTGAGTCCAGCGCTGGGGCACGGGGTTCCCCAATCCCCGGCATTGTGGCGCCAGGCCCCTTGGGAGGGGCCCTTTGAGGACCGAACTAGGGTTAGGGTTAGCCCCCGGTAGGCTGGCAGGCCCTATCTGCCAGCTGTGCGTCGAGCGGAGGGGTGGGCCGAGGTGATGGCTCTGGAGAGCGGGAGCGAGGGCCCAAGTGTTTTGGCGTGGGGGGACTTCGATGGTTGCCGGGGGCTCGGAGGGCCTTGCCCATTCTGTCGCCGTGAATGACCGGCGGCGCCCCTACCAGCCCGGGTGGCAGCGGGGCAGTAGGGTGAGTCTGGCACTGGGGATTGGGGGTTCCCAATCCCCAGCAGTGCTGCGCAAGGCCCCTTGGGAAGGGCCCCTAGTGGGCCAAACTAGGAATAGGGATAGTCCCCAGGAGGCCGGCAGGCCCGATCCGCTGGCTGTGAGTCTAGCGGAGGGGCGGGCCAAGGTGAGGGCGCTGGCGCGTGGGAGCATGGGCCCAAGCGTTTTGGCATGGGGGGCCTCAAATGTTGCCAGGGGCTCAGAGGGCCCTGCCCGTTATCCCGCCCTGAATGACCGATGGCGCCCTTAGCGGACCGTGTGGCAATGGGGCAGCAGGGTGACTCTGGCGCTGGGGCTCGGGGGTCCACAATCCCCGGCGTTGTGGTGCCAGGTGCCTTGGAAGGGGCCCCTCGTGGGCTGACCTATGGTTAGGGTTAGCCCCCAGGAGGCCAGCAGGCCCGATCGGCCAGCTTTGTGGTGAGCGGAGGGGCAGGCCGAGGTGAGGGCGCTGACAAGTGGGAGTGTGGGCGCAAGCGTTTTGTTGAGGGGTGCCTTCGAAGGTCGCCCGTGGCTCGGAGGACCCTGCCTGTTCTCACACCCTGAATGACCGACGGTGCCGCTAGCGGCCCGTGTGGCGGTGGGGTGGCACGGTGAGTCCGGCTCTGTGGCTCAGGGGTCAGCAATCCCAGGCGTTGTGGCGCCAGGCCCCATTGGACTGGCCCCTCGGGGGACGACCTAGGGTTAGGGTTAGCCCCCAGGAGGCCGGCAGGTCCCATCCGCCAGCTGTGCGGTGAGTGGAGGGGCGGGCCGAGTGAGGGCGCTGGCGAGCGGGAGCGTGGGCCGAAGCATTTTGTCGCGGGGGTCCTTCAAAGGTGTCCAGGGGCTCAGAGGGCCCTATCCGTTCTCCCGCCCTGAATGACAATCGGCTCCCCTAGCGGCCCGGTGTGGCGGGGCAGCAGGGTGAGTCCGGCGCTGGGGCTAGGGAGTCCCCAATCCCTGGCGTTGCGGCGCCATGCCCCTTGGGATGGGCCCCTAGGGGGCCTACCTAGGGTTAGGGTTAGCCACCAGGAGTCTGGGAGGCCCGATCCGCCAGCTGTGCGGCGCGTGGAGTGTCGGACTGAGGTAAGGGCACAGGTGAGCGGGAGCGTGGGCCCAAAGCGTTTTGGTGCGGGGGGCCTTCAAAAGTCACCGGTGGCTCGGAGGGCCCTGCCCGTTCTCCCTCCCTGAATGACTGGCGGTGCCCCTAGCGGCCCAGGGGGCGGTAGGGCGGGAGGGTCAGTCTGGCGCTGGGGCTCGGGAGTCCCCTATCCCCGGTATTGTGGCAATAGGAACCTGGGATGGGCCCCTCGGGGGCCCACCAAAGGTTAGGGTAACACCCAGGAGGCTGGCAGTCCCGATTCCACAAGCTGTGCAGTGAGCGGAGGGGCGGACCGAGGTAAGGGCACAGGTGAGCGGGAGCATGGCCCCAAGCATTTTGGCGCGGGGGGGCCTTCGAAGGTCGTCAGGGGCTCGGAGTGATCTGCCCGTACTCCCTCCCTGAATGACCGATGGTGCTCCTAGCGGCCCGGGTGGCGGCGGGGCAACACAGTGAGTCCAGCGCTGGAGTTCGGGGGTCCCCAATACCCAGGGTTGAGGCGCCAGGCCCCTTGGGATGGGCCCCTCAAGGGCCGACCTAGGGTTAGGCTTAGGCCCCAGGAGGTCGGCAGTCCCTATCAGCTGGGTGTGCAGCGAAGGGGTGGGCCGAGGTGAGGGCGCTAGCGAGTGGGAGCGTGTGTCCAAACGTTTTGGCGCGGGGGGCCTTCAAAGGTGGCCGGAGGCTCGGAGGGCCCTGCCCGTTCTCCCGCCCTGAATGACCGGCGGCACCCCTAGTGGCCCGGGTAGCAACAGGGTGACACGGTGAGTCCGGCACTGGGGCTCGGGGGTCCCCAATGCCCTGTGTTGCGGAGCCAGGCCCCTTGGGATATGCCCCTCGGGGGCCGACCTATGGTTAGGGTTAGCCCCTAGGAGTCCGGCAGGCCCGATCCTCCCGCTGTTTGGAGAGCGGAGGGGCGGGCCGAGGTGAGGGCGCTGGCGAGCGGCAGCATTGGTCCAAGCGTTTTGGCGTGGGGTCCTTCGAAAGTCGCCGGGGGCTCGGAGGGCCCCGCCCGTTCTCCCACCCTGAATGACCGGCGGCGCTACTAGCGGCCCGGGGTGGCGGCAGGGTGGCACAGTTAGTCCAGCGCTGGGGCTCGGGTGTCAGCAATCCCAGGCGTTGTGGCGCCAGACCCCATCGGACGGGCCCCTCGAGGGCCGACCTAGGGTTAGGGTTATCCCACAGGAGGCCTGCAGGCCTCATCAGCCGGTTGTGCGGTGAGCGGAGGGGCGGGCCAAGGTGATGGTGCTGGCGATGGGGAAGTTGGGCCCAAGCGTTTTAGCGAGGGAGGTATTCGAAGGTTGCCTGGGGCTCAGAGGGCCCTGCCCCTTCTCCCTCCTTGAATGACCGGTGGCGCCCCTACCATCCCAGTTGGCGGTGGGGCAGCAGGGAGAGTCTGGCGCTGGGGCTCGGGTGTCCCCAATCCCCGGTGTTGCGGCGCAAGGCTCCTTGGGTGGGGCCCCTCGTGGGCCGACCAAGTGTTAGGGTTAGCCCCCAGGATGCCGACAGGCCTGATCTGCAGCCTGTGCGGCAAGTGGAGGAGTGGGCTAAGATGTGGGTGCTGGGGAGCAGGAGCGTGGGCCCAAGCATTTTCGCAAGTGCGGCCTTCAAATGTTGCCAGGGGCTTGAAGGGCCCTGCCTGTTCTCCCGCACTGAATGACCGGCGGCGCCCCTAGCGGCTCGGGTGGTGTCGGGTCGGCAGGGTGAGTCCAGCGCTGGAGCTCGGGGGTCCCCAATCCCCGGCGTTGCTGCGCCAGGCCCCTTGGGAAGGCCCGCTCGGGGGTCGACCTAGGGTTAGGGTTACCCCCAGGAGGCCAGTAGGCCCGATCTGCCAGCTGTGCGGCGAGCGGAGGGGCGGGCTGAGATGAGGGCACTGGCCAGCAGGGAATGTGGGCCCAAGCATTTTGGCACGAGGCGCCTTCAAAGGTCGCCAGGGGCTTGGAGGGCCCTGCCCATTCTCCTGCCCTGAATGACTGATGGCGCCCCTCGTGGCCCGGTTGGCAGCGGGGCGGCAGGGAGAGTGTGGCACTGGGGCTCGGGGTTCCCCAATCCCCGGCTTTGCAGCGCCAGGGCCTTTGGGAGGGGCCCCTTGGGGACGGACCTAGGGTTAGGTTTAGCCCCTGGGAGGCCAGCAGGCCCGATCTGCCGGCTGTGTGGCGAGCAGAGGGGCGGGCCGAGATGAGGGTGCTGGCGAGCGGGAACATGGGCCCAAGCGTTTTGGCGCGAGTGGCCTTCGAAGGTCGCCGGGGGCTAAGGGGGCCTTGCCCGTTCTCCCTCCCTGAATGACCAGCAGCGCCTCTACCAGCCCGGTTGGTGGCGGGGAAGCAAGGTGAGTCCAGTGCTGGGGCTCAGGGGTCCACAATCCCCGGTGTTGCAGCACCAGGTGCCTTGGGAGGGGCCCCTCGTGGGCCAATCTAGGGTTAGGGTTAGCCCCCAGGAGGCCGTCAGGCCAGATCGGCCAGCTTTGCGGTGAGTGGAGGGGCGGGCCGAGGTGAGGGCACTGACAAGCGGTAGCGTGGGTGCAAGCGTTTTGATGCGGGGTGCCTTCGAAGGTCGCCCGTGGCTCGGAGGGCCCTGCCTGTTCTCACGCCCTTAATGACCGGCGGTGCAGCTAGGGGCCTGGGTGGCGGTGGGGCAGCACGGTGAGTCCGGCGCTGGGGCTCAGGGATCAGCAATCCCAGGCGTTGTGGCGCCAGGCCTCATCGGACGGGCCCCTCAGGGGCCGACCTAGGGTTAGGGTTAGCCCCCAGGAGGCCGGCAGGCCCTATCCGCCAGCTGTGCGGTGAGTGGAAGGGTGGGCCGAGGTAAGGGCGCTGGTGAGCGGGAGCGTGGGCCGAAGCGTTTTGTCACGGGGAGACTTCAAAGGTCTCCGGGAGCTCAGAGGGCCCTACCCGTTCTCCCGCACTGAATGACCAGCGGCTCCCCTAGCGGCCTGGGTGGCGGCGGAGCGGCAGGGTGAGTCCGGCGCTGGGGCTCAGTCGTCCCCAATCCCTTGTGTTGCGGCGCCAGGCCCCTTGGGATGGGCCCCTAGGGGGCCTACCTGGGTTTAGGGTTAGCCCCCAGGAGGCTGGGAGGCCCAATCCGCTGGCTGTGTGGTGAGCGGAGGGGCAGGCCGAGGTAAGGGCGATGGCGAGTGGGAGCATGGTCCCAAGCGCTTTGGCGCGGGGGGCCTTCGAAAGTCGCTGGGCGCTCGGAGGGCCCTGCCGTTCTCCCGCCCTGAATGACCGTTGGTGCCCCTTGTGGCCCAGGTGGCAGTGGGGGGCATGGTGAGTCTGGCACTGGGGCTCAGGAGTCCCCAATACTCGTCATTGCGGTGCCAGGCCCCTTGGGAGGGGCCACTAGGGGGTCGGCCTAGGGTTCGGGTTAGCCCCCAGAAGGCCCGCAGGCCCGATCCGCCAGCTGTGCAGCGAGTGGAGGGGAGGGCCGAGGTAAGGGCGCTGGCGAGTGGGAGCGTGGGCCCAAGCGTTTTGGTGCGGGGGGCCTTCAAAGGTCACCCGTGGCTCGGAGGGCCCTGCCTGTTCTCACGCCCTGAATGAACGGCGGTGCACTAGCGGTCTGGGTGGCGGTGGGGTGGCATGGTGAGTCTGGTGCTGGGGCTCAGGCGTCAGCAATCCCAGGCGTTGTGGCGCCAGGCCTCATCGGACGGGCCCCTCAGGGGCCGACCTAGGGTTAGGGTTAGCCCCCAGGAGGCCGGCAGGCCCTATCCGCCAGCTGTGCGGCGAGTGGAGGGGTGGGCCGAGGTAAGGGCGCTGGCGAGCGGGAGCGTGGGCCGAAGCGTTTTGTCGTGGGGAGCCTTCAAAGGTCTCCGGGAGCTCAGAGGGCCCTACCCGTTCTCCCGCACTGAATGACCAGCGGCTCCCCTAGCGGCCCGGGTGGTGGCGGAGCGGCAGGGTGAGTCTGGCACTGGGGCTCAGTTGTCCCCAATCCCTTGTGTTGCTGCGCCAGGCCCCTTGGGATGGGCCCCTAGGGGTCCTACCTAGGATTAGGGTTAGCCCCCAGGAGGCTGGGAGGCCCGATCCGCCAGCTGTATGGCGAGAGGAGGGGCAGGCCGAGGTAAGGGCGATGGCGAGTGGGAGCGTGGTCCCAAGCGCTTTGGCGCGGGGGGCCTTCAAAAGTCGCTGGGGGCTCGGAGGGCCCTGCCGTTCTCGCGCCCTGAATGACCGGTGGTGCCCCTTGTGGCCCAGGTGGCGGTGGGGGCATGGTGAGTCCGGCGCTGGGTCTCAGAAGTCCACAATCCTCCTCGTTACGGCACCAGGCCCCTTGGGAGGGGCCACTAGGGAGTCGACCTAGGTTTCGGGTTAGCCCCCAGAAGGCCCGCAGGTCCGATCCGCCATTTGTGTGGCGAGCGGAGGGGAGGGCCGAGGTAAGGGCACTGGCGAGCGGGAGCGTGGGCCCTAGCGTTTTGGTGCAGGGGGCCTTCGAAGGTCGCTGGAGGCTTGGAGGGCCCTGCCTCTTCTCCCTCCCTGAATGACCGGCGGTGCCCCTCGCGGTCCAGGTGGCGGTAGGGCAGGAGGGTGAGTCGGGCGCTGGGGCTCAGGATTCCCAAATTCCCGGTGTTGGGGCAATAGGAACCTGGGGTGGGCCCCTCGGGGGCCCACCAAAGGTTAGGGTAACACCCAGGAGGCTGGCAGTCCCGATCCACTGGCTGTGCTGCGAGTGGAGGGGCGGACCGAGGTGAGGGCATAGGCGAGCGGGAGCATGGGCCCAAGCGTTTTGGCACGGGGGGCCTTCGAATGTCACCAGGGGCTTGGAGGGATCTGCCTGTGCTCCCTCCATGAATGACCGACAGTGCTCCTAGCAGCCCAGGTGGCGGCGGGGCAACATGGTGAGTCCGGCACTGGGGCTCGGGGGTCCCCAATGCCAGGCATTGTGGTGCCAAGCCCCTACGGAGGGGCCCCTCAGGGGCCAACCTAGGGTTATGGATAGCCTCCAGGAGGAGGGCAGGCCTCATCCACCGGCTCTGCACCGAGCGGGGGGCGGGCTGAGGTGAGGGCGCTGAGGAGCGGGAGCGTGGGCTCAAGCGTTTTGGATGGGGGGCCTTCGAAGGTCGCCATGGGCTCAGAGGGCCCTGCCCGTGCTCCCACCCTGAATGACCAGCAGCACCCCTAGCGGCCCGGATGGCGGCGGGGCGGCAGGGTGAGTCCGGCGCTGAGGCTCGGGGGTCCCGAATACACAGCGTTGTGGTGACAGGCCCCTTTGGCGGGCCCCTCGGGGGCCGTCCTAGGGTTAGGGTTCGCCCCCAGGAGGCTGGCAGGCTCGTTCCGCCCATGTGCGGTGAATGGAGGTGGGGGTCGAGGTGAGGTAGCTGGTGAGCAGGAGCGTGGGCCAGAGCATTTGGCTTTGGCTCGGGGTGCCTTCGAAGATCGCAGGTGGCTCGGAGAGTCCTGCCCATTCTGTTGCCCTGAACGACTGGCGACGCCCCTAGCGCCCCCTGTGGCGGTGGGGCGGCAGGGTGCGTCCGGCGCTGTGACTTGGGGGTCCCCAATCCCTGGCATGCGGCGCCAGGCCACTTGGGAGGGGCCCCTCGGGGGCGACTAGGGATTGGGTTAGCACCCAGGAAGCCAGCAGGCCCAATCCGCCAGCTCTGCAGTGAGCGGAGGGGTGGGCCGAGGTAAGGGCACTGGCGAGCAGGAGTGTGGGAGCCAGAGTTTTTGCGCGTGGGGCCTTCGAAGGTTGCAGGGGGATCAGAGGGCCCTGCCCGTTCTCACTTCCTGAATGACTAACAACGCCCCTAGAGCCCTGGGTGCTTGCGGGGTGGCAGAGTGAGTCCAGCACTGGGGTTCGGGGTTCCCAAATCCCCGGCATTGTGGTGCCAGGCTCCTTGGGAGGGGCCTCTCGGGGGCCGACCTAGGGTAAGTGTTACCCTCCAGGAGTCCAGCAGGCCCGTTCCCCCAGCTCTGCGGCAGGCAGAGTGGCAGGCCGAGGTGAAGGCGCTGGCGAGAGGGAGTGTGGGCCCAAGCGTTTTGGCACGGGGAGCCTTCGAATGTCGTCGGGGCTGCGAGGGCCCTGCCCATTCTCTCGCCCTGAATGACTGGCAGCGCCCTTAGCAGCCCCGGTAGCTGCGGGGCGGCAGGGTGACTCCGGCGCTGGCCTCGGCGGTCCCCAATCCCCAGCGTTGTGGTGCCAGGCCCCTTGGGAGGGGCCCCTTGGGGGCTGACTAGGGTTAGGGTTTGTCCCCAGGAGGATGGCAAGCCCAGCGCTAAGTGGTTCTGGCAATGTAACAAAAATGCCATACACTTATCTGTAAGAAATAACAGTGTGCAGGAACCCTCTTAGCCCTAACATCATCCTTTGTGAATATGGAAGCCAGCCCCAAGGTGGTCGTGGAGTTTGACGAAAGGGCTAAGCACTTTTCTCTGAGTCTCCACACTATACAAGGAAAGACCAAAGTACATCATCTTTCACGAGTAGGAAGCATTAATGAAAAGGTTCTGGAATTTCGAGGACTATGACCCATCCTTATGGGTAATAAACCACCGTGTATAGGAAAACACCTTCAACTCTCATCAGCCTCCTCAATCCTGATTCCGATTCAACTTTGTGTGTGTAGGACTAGGGAAATGTCCACATCTTATTGCTAAGAAAGAACGATGTCAGGGTAATGCCCTTCAAGTCACCTCAGCCTTCCTGAAGACGGAAGCAGGAATCAAGGTGGTTATGTTACCATGAGGTAAGGAAGATGAGCATATAAGTGAGAAACAACAGTGGGCAGGACCTCTCTTCCAACGAACATTATCTTTGCTTAATGTTGAATCCCTATGGAAAGTGGTTGTGGCCATTTGTGAGGTGAAAATCTTAAGTGTTTTGTAAAACCTCTTCGTCATTCACAGATGAGACTAAGGTAGTTGGGGACTCCTAGGCAGTGATTTGTCCACTGTCAAAAATATGAAAAGAGACAGATGAGGTCTCCTCAGGCATTGTCTTTTATCCTCATCCTCCGTGAGGATGGCCATCTCTGGACAGCTCAGTGACAGGGTTTCATTCACAGTGGGGGCATCTGTTCCTCACAGACATAAGGCAGGGAAATAGATTTGGTTCTCTGTGCCAGCCCAGCCACAGCTGAGTGTCACAGCACCCTCTCGTGGGCTCATAAGAGTTTCACTGTCACCAGGTAGGTCATTGTATTTGATAAACCACTGTGAGAGTTTGCAATTGCCTTCATCTGCAACCTCCTAGAAGCAAATGCAGGTCTCTGGTACCATGTAAAGTCATGTGAAGGCATTGTGAGAAAGTGTCCTTTTGCTTAAGAAAAACATGGCTGGGGCTCCTGGCTGGCTCAGCCAGTTAAGCATGTGCCTTTGGCTCAGGTTATGATCCCAGGGTTCTGGGATCGAGCCCGGGCTCCCTGCTGAGCAGGAAAGGAGTTAGGGAAATAGCTTAGAACCCACAGAGAATGTGAATAAAGGGGAGTGAAATGGAACTTGGTCTGTGTTTTGCTTTAGGGATTGGAAGTTAGTTTTTTCTCAATTGTGATTGTTCTTGAAACAGAAAAGCTGTATTGGTTTTTTTTTTTTACCTTTTATTTTTTTCTACTAATAATTGTTTATTATGATATGTTAGTCATTATACAGTATTTCCTTAGTTTTTGATGTAGTGTTCCGTGATTCATTATTTGCATATAACACCCAGTGCTCCATGCAATATGTACCTTCCTTAATACCCATCACTGGCCCATCCCAATCCCCCACCCCTCTCCCCTCTGAAGCCCTCAGTTTGTTTCCCAGACTCCATAGTCTCTCGTGGTTCATTGCCCCTTCTGTTTAGGGTCCATTGTCTAAAGGGACAGACAGTGGAAGTTCACCAAATATAAGATCGAAATTGAATTGTTCATTATAGATGCTGCCAAGTAGTTCCCAGACATTTCATTCTACTGTAGTAATTCATTATACCTGTGCAGGTGCACGTGGAAGACAATTGATGCATGCATAGTGGTAATAAAACACGCCCGTCAGTAGTAGAATAAGAGAGGATGCATATGTGTAAAATTATTCGACTACAGCTTCCATGCTTTCCCTTTGGTTCCTTATTATCTATGAAATTGGACAATTTTTGTTCTCTAGGCTTAAAACTCATTGTCAGTATTCAGAGTTTTCAATGCTGATCTTCTCCTGTATAAGTTACCAAAAACCTAAAATATGTATGAACTTTAAAAAACGCTATATTGAAAATTACAGCAGGGAAGTTCCATTTTGTGAATATTGTGTCAATGGATCTCTATTTTGACATCTGTGTTCATTAGAAATGATGACATTTCATGTGAGTATAAATATCAATGTGAAAAAGGAAAGGTAGGAAGAACCTTGAATGTTTAAGTAATTGCTGAAATGACAGGTGTGTGTGTGTGTGTGTGTGTGTGTGTGTGTGTGTGTGTGTGTGTAATTGATTTTCAGTGAATGGTTCAGCTTCTTGTAGGGCCTCCGAGAGAGCCCAGGTGAACCTTTCAATTAGTTGGTATCTGTTTTCAGAACATGGGAATCTCTTAGTCCAATAGTCAATCAGGCAAGCTTTGAGGTCTTGAAGAGTTTCAGTCCTCAGCGATGGTGTTGCAGACCCTTGTGAGCAAACCCTAGGGTATGTTCAGAGCCCTCATTAGCTGGTACCAAGGTGTGACGATTTCAGACAGCATTTCCCAAAGAAGTACCTCTTGAGTCTCTGTCCTTGTCAGTTCCCTACACTTCCTTACACTAGTTATGTGATCAGTGTGTTTCAGGATAATCTCCACATGTGATATTTGCTATTTCCTACTAGTCCTATCTGTTTCTCATCTTCTTCTTTTATGGTAGGGGTTGGGAAGCAACCTGTGTGGTGTAGGAAGGGGTATGGTAGTTGTCTGCCTTCAGAGGACTGAATGATGCCTAGAAATTGTACTGTAGTTTGAGGTCAATTGTCCATCCTCTGAGTGTCAGGAATTCCATCACTTTACTTTGATGCTAGTCTGTTCTTCAAGCTGTCCTCAGAAATAAGGACGTCATCCATCTAGGGAATACTGGTTTGTGTGTATGTTTTCATTTTAGGAAAGGCCTTGCTGTTCCTGAATATAATACTGTAGAGCACCCTTTCCTGTTCTTATTGGCCATCAGTCAATCTTTTGTGAAGTATTCGTTTATAAATAGACTCTATGTTTGATGAGCAGGAATTCTTTATTGACAAGTCTTTGTCAGTGTGTGTATTGCAAATCTTTACTTCCCAGGCTGCGGTTCACTTTTTCATTTTCTTATGGTCATAAGATAAGGAGAAATGTCACATTTTTATGAAGTCCCACTGAATTCTTTTAAATGGTTAGTGCACCCTATGTCCTACCCCAAGATTGACAGGTTCTACGTTTTCTTTCAGAAACAGTCCAATGGGAAGCTACAATCCATTTTCTCTGTCCATTTATTGCTTACAAATGTCACATTTTTATGAAGTCCCACTGAATTCTTTTAAATGGTTAGTGCACCCTATGTCCTACCCCAAGATTGACAGGTTCTACGTTTTCTTTCAGAAACTGTCCAATGGGAAGCTACAATCCAATTTCTCTGCCCATTTATTGCTTACAAATGTATTTTGACCATTTGTTTCCTAGGAAACCTCTTTTATTATTATTATTATTATTATTATTATTATTTTAAATTGCATTTTTAATTCTAATAGGATATTTAAACACTGTTTTTGATTTTCTATGTACACAATCGTATTATCTGCGAATAGTCACAATTATCCCCTCAATTCTTATCCTTTTTGTTTCTCTTGCCTTAAAACACTGGTAGATTCTCTGATGCCACATTGAATAGAGCAGCATTGTTTGAAGATTTTAATATACCTTTCTCAATATCTGACAGAAAAAGCAGACAAAACATTGGTAACAAATGTGACCTAATTGAAATATAGGGAACATTCCATAATAAGTGCAGAATACATTATTTTCAAGTGGTCATAGACTCTTTACCCAAATAGATGATAGGTGGGGCCAAGAATCAAGTCTACAAATGTTAAACCCTGAAATTAACTAGATTCTATTCTTAGACCACAGGGGAATTGAGCCACAGTCATAGAGAAAAGAAAACCAGGAAGTCCTTCAATGCTAAAAATTAAATGGAACTTTGCTCCATATCCTAAAGGTCAGAGAGGGAATCTCAATGGAAATTCTGAACCTTTTCTACATGAGGGCTCACACACAATGGCAATTTCTTTGTGAAGAGCATTATAATAACCTAGACAGGAGTTGAGCCTTAAGTCAGAGTTCTGCCTGCCCCAGCCACACCTGGCAGCCTTTGTCTGTGGTCCCCCTAGGCTGTCCTTTCTGGTGGCCCTGAGCTAAGGGTTCAACATGGCCATATGGAAATGGGAAGCTGCCCACTCATAGTGATGACAATGCCCACTCCCCAGCTGCCCTCTCTAGTGGCTCTGAGCTAAGGGGGTCAACATGGCCGTATGGAAATTAGAAGCTCCCCACTCTTAGTGATGATGTTTCTATTCTATCATCCTCACCAGTCCAACAACATGATTTCTGAGTGAAATATGACACAAGAGTGACTTCTTGGCCTTCCTTCAGGTTTGAAAATCATCTGGTGAGTCATCTATTCGAAATATGGATTCAACATGTGTACTTTCTTCTGGAAAAGAAATAGACCCAATAGCAATTATGGCTTCTTGAGATCTTGTTCTTGAGAGACATCATACTGGCTCTTTGTAGCATTCTGCCTCTCAAACTTCTCAACTAGAGTGTAGATATTTTTAGGCACATTTTCAGGTGGTTAGACAGGGACTCGGATGATATGAGTCACAGAGGATTTTAGTGTCAGAAACCTAAGTGGGATCCCCAAATTGACTCCAAATCCCTTGTTGTTCCATACAGGGTACTATTTCCCTCTTATCTCTGGTCGTCTCCATCTGGAAACCTATCAAGTATCAGGATTTTCTTGTCATGTGGACAACTGGAATGAATTCAGCGGGCCTTTTCACATCTGTCCATGGTGATCATTAAGATCATTAACTCAGTGGAGGACCTCTGGGTAAGATACTCAAAGATCCTTAGGAATAGAGACAGTATAATATTTTTCTGGTATTAAAGTTACTGAAACCAACTATCTTTTTTAGTCCATTCAGGCTCTGGTATGTTCAGAGGGTGCTGTAAAACAGGTCTGAAATAGTATTTAAAAACACTCAGCTCAGCCTCTTCTACAAAGTGAGCCAATGCTTATAAATATGGCTAAAATATTCCCTTACCTACGATGACTTCCCAGCCATCGTAGTGTTTATATGGTATGACTGTGACTTACATTAGTCAACATTTGCAGAGAAAGAACTTAGTGCATCCAGGGGGCACTTCATGTTGAAATTAGTTTGTGACAACGAGCTACTGTGTTTTATTCTGCAGTCCAAGGGAATGGTGCCAGACATCTCTAAGGTGTCTAGCAGTTCTACAATTCTGATTTTAAGTGGTCTCTGTGCTTCAGAGATTTGGGTAGGAGAAGGGCAGGAGTCCAGAGACTGTGAACACTTCTGTTACCTGTGCTGACCATGGAGCAGGTAGCCTTCTGTGGGCATCATTTTGATTTCTTGGTACTCTTGTGAAAGGTGCTTTTGTCTCACATCGTCCATTTAGTAGTAATTATAATGATGAAAGTAATTTTTATCTTATATCATCTGTGGGCCCTGATCCTGGGCTCCCAGGGAAGCTATCCTTTAACATTTTACCCGGCTCAAATTGATTGGGCAAAACCTCAAAGCATGGGCCCTATTTCTGCCCCAAGCACATGTTGTCCATCTGTTTCGAGAAGGAAACAGTAACCAAATATGCCAACATAAAGATAAGAAAAAATAAAGAACCTCTTTGGCTCCCATAAGATTAAAGTCATACTGACATGTACATACTGAAAACATAAGAAAGAGTCTGTCACTTTCTGGAATCTAAGAAGATCCTCATTGTGGTGTGTAACTCTGTATGTAAAAGAAAACAGAAATAAATATATAAGCCTGCCCCAAATGTTCCTTCCCCGGAGCACTCCCTTCTTGGTGAAGATTGTGTCTCTGAGGCAGCTGTCCTCACTTGGGTTTGAATAAAGGTCTCTTCCTTTCTCTCTAAAATGTTTTTAAAAGTTCATTCACGCAATGTCGACAATAACAGTGTTTTCTATTTAAGTGAGAAATAAATGTTCCACTCTACTTGCATTGGGAATAGATGAATTGAGGGTTTCTTTAGAAGAGTAAGTCTGCTATCCAGAAAAGGCAAGGTCATTGGTCTATTGAGAATGAAGATAATTACTGCTAAACAACAAGTATGTGTTGCCCCTTCACCCAGAAACCGAAGCAGATTTGCGGGCTTTAGGTCAGAGGTGACTTCTTGTCCCCAGCTGACAACACTTCTCTGCTCTGGCTCCAAGACACCCGAGGTTTTGAACGTCAGCATCTGAGTCAGGGAGGCAGCTTGTCACAGGACGCCAGTGTTCAGAGAAAGCACAGGTATGCTTGGCAACATGTCCTATCTATGTCAGGGCTGGAGGTAAAACTTCTCATTATCCCAAAACCTCCTGGGCTTTTCTCTTTTCTCTAGTTGAGCCACAAAGTAAAATTGAAGTAGCTGTCAGCATTCTGGGTTTGGTGCAACAATTACTTTGTTTCCCTGCAGGTAGAACTTTGCAGGGATTCACAATTTCTCTGTCCATTTATTGCTTACAAATGTATTTTGACCATCTGTTTCCTAGGAACCCTCTTTTATTAGAAAGGGGAGGTGAGATTCACTCTGTGCCTGTTTGTAACATCTAATTTGTTCCTTCATCTAACAGTGTTTATTCAATTGGGCCTAAGATATGGTTGAGTGGCCAGCATCTAGAGTTAGGTGGCTTTTTTTTCATCTGATACAGACTTGGATGATGTCATTTGACAAAGGTGATGTTTCATCATTGATTAGTTTATTCATCAGAAGAGTTAAAATTAGGGTGGAGGGAAAATTCAAAATTATCCAAATGGGCCTGTTCCTGTTTAAAAGTTGAGCTTGACTTTCTAGTTTTAGTATTATCTCGATATTTTGAGGTGCCATATTCTCTCTGTGGCCACAGGGCCTTCTTGCTGCTCCTGGACGTATCTGGAATTCTCCTGCCCCAGAGCCTTTGCACATGCTTTCCCTTCTGTTTAGAATGCTCTTGATGTGTTCTCACTCGCCTTCTGAGAAGTCTGAATTGGAGTGACAGGGACAGAAGGTGAGGCTGTGTGTGTTGGGTGAGGCTGGTGGCCCAGAAGAAGGTTTTCTGCCAGCTCTCCACCTGTGCCTCACTTGTCCTCAGCCAGGAACTTGCACACAGCCCTCACCTGTCACAACTCTCACCCAGGAGACCCACAGCCACCCCTGGAGCCCACCCTGCCCACACCCTGCTGCAGAATGCATTCAGCTCTCCTCTGGGACCCCTGTCAGCTTTACCCAGACCTGGAACTCCCCCGTCTCCTGCAAAGCTCCCGGAGTCCCCCTCTTCTTGCAAAATCACACTGGCGCAAGGCTTTCATGAGAAAGCTATAATGCTAACTAATGAAAGGTTCACACCTACTTTCCCCTTCTGTTGCCTTTCTCTCCTTCTGTCCTACCTGTGCAAACTGTAACATATCAGTGGAACATGAACATGCTCTGAGATCTGAATCTTTCATTGCAGCTTTCTGAGGACTCCTTATGTGATAAGAAACTAGTGTATCTTACAACAGGGTGTTTTACAACTATCATCTATAGAACAGTACAGCCCAAATCACTACAATTTTACCTCACTCTTCATGAAGCAGAACACTTTTTCCTTTCTTCTTTTACTTAAATTCCAGTTAGTTCACATGCCATGGAATATTCGCTTCAGGGGTAGGATTTAGTGATTCCTCACCTGCATGCAGTACCCAGTGCTCATCACAAGCGCACTCCTTAATACCCCTCACCCATTTAACTCTTCCCCCCACGCCCCTGTCCTGCAGCAACACTCAGTTTGTTCTCCAAGGTTGAGTCTATTTCCTTGTTTGCCTCTCTCATCACCCCTCAACTCTGTTCATCTGTTTTCTTTCTGAAATTCCACAAGCGTGAGTGCATAGGATATTTGTCTTTCCTCACTAATTTTGCTTAGCTTAATACACTCTAGATCCATCCACATCCTTGCAAATGGTAAGATTTCATTCTTTTTGAAGCTGGGTCATATTCATATATATATATATACATATATACACGTATCCCACATCTGCTTTATCCTTTCATCAGTGCATGGACTTTGGGATTCTCTCCACAGTTTGGCTACTGTGGACATTGTTGCTATAAACATCATGGTGCATGTACCCCCTTCGAATGTGCATTTTTGTATCTTTTGGGTAAGCACCTAGGAGAGCAATTGCTGGATCATGTGGTTGTTCAATGTTTAACTTTTTGAGGAACCCCCACACTGTTTCCCAGACTGGCTGCACCACTCTGCATTCCCACCAACAGGATGGGAGGGTTCCCCTTTAAGCAGAACATTATCTGCTGGCAATTTCATAAGAGGAAACAAAACCTCTGTGAGATGCACCCAGGGTCAAGCAAGCAGTTGCAGACTTCACCCCAAGGCTCCTGACGCCAAGCCCCTTGAAGCCACCAGCATGCCACTATCCAAAAGAATTCTCAGACTCTCCGTCTGACTCCAGCACCGAAGAAACTACAGAGAGAATATGGCACCTCAAAATATCGAGATAATACTAAAACTAGAAAGTCAAGCTCAACTTTTAAACAGGAACAGGCCCATTTGGATAATTTTGAATTTTCCCTCCACCCTAATTTTAACTCTTCTGATGAATAAACTAATCAATGATGAAACATCACCTTTGTCAAATGACATCATCCAAGTCTGTATCAGATGAAAAAAAAGCCACCTAACTCTAGATGCTGGCCACTCAACCATATCTTAGGCCCAATTGAATAAACACTGTTAGATGAAGGAACAAATTAGATGTTACAAACAGGCACAGAGTGAATCTCACCTCCCCTTTCTAATAAAAGAGGGTTCCTAGGAAACAGATGGTCAAAATACATTTGTAAGCAATAAATGGACAGAGAAATTGTGAATCCCTGCAAAGTTCTACCTGCAGGGGACAGCTTAGGACATGACCTCAGAGAGGTGACAGAGGGCGACAGAAAGCCATTCCAGGGCTATAACCCCATGAGACCCTGTTTCACTGGGCCATCGTGGCTACAGTGTTGAGAACAGATGACAGAGGGTTGAAGATGGCAAGGCAGGTCAATGACGAAGCTTTTCCAGGAACTCAGGCACTGTGGACCAGACAGGTGGCCTTGGATGGAGTGGTTAGACCTATTCTGGGTCCATTTTGAAGATGGAGCTCACAGGATTTGCTGATGAGTTAGATATTAGGAGCAGGAGAACGGAGGAATTGGGGTAACTCCCAGCTGTTGTGGGTTGTCCTGATCGAGGGGAAGGAGAGGGTTTCTGGGGATAGGAGGTAGTCCGTGTTCCGCATGCTGAGGAAGGTGCCTTTCCCAGTGGATCTGCTGAGGTTTGTGTCTGGGAGAACCTTTCACATCTCCTCCCTCAGCAATGCTTAAGTACAAGTATCCCCCACTTTTTAAACGTTCACAGTAAGACAGTGGGTTTTCTTGAAAGAACTACGCTATTACCCAGCTTCAGTAAGAGGAAGACAACTGAAGAGGATTTCCCTCTTATGAAAAAAGGTGAACAGTGAGAATCGCGTTCAGCATCTGTTTTGGGGAGAAGCACGACAGAGGCGGCGTGCACCTCAACCAGCTCCTTCCGCTGGGAACCGCTCTCTGCATCCAGCCACCAGCACTTTGAATTGTGTCTGTGAGCCTCTGCTGTGCTTTATCTTCATTTATGCTTGGCCTCCGTCAGAAACTTGTGTCCTGAGGCCTAAGAAAAGCAAAAGAGAAGGAATTTTGGAGTCTGAGGACACTATCTAATTGTTCCGTGTAAATTAATGGCCATTCCTTCTTGACACCATTTCTGCTGTGCAAGGTTTCTCAGAATTCCTGTACTTTCAAAGAGCAGGGAAACCTATACCCCATGCTGCGGGGTTAGTTTTAGTCTCCTTGCTGGACAGAACATTTCATGGCTATAGGATTTTCTCACTCAAACATTGAGACTTTGACCACCTTCACCCGTTTCTACCACCCCATCTCCGAATCTGGCACCTACCAATCTGCTCTCAGTGTATATGCGTTCAGTATTTGTTTATTCCATGTGGAATGTACATGAGAGCATCTGGTATTGGTCTTTCTGTGTCTGAGTTACTTGGCATAAGGCCCCCAAGGTCTGTGTTTCCATGTCTGGTTCTTGTGAATAATGCTGCAGTGAACGTGGGAGTGCATCTGTCTTTTTGAGGCAGTATTTTTGTGTTCTCCAAATCAATACTCAGTAGAGCCATTACTGGGTCTTGTGGTAGTTGCATTTATTTTTTCAGGAACCTCCATACCGTTTGTCACAGTGGCTGCACCAATTTCCATTCCCACCAGCAGTGCACAGTGTCTCCTCATCTGCACACCCTTGACCCCACCTGGTGTCTGTCTCTGGGACAATTGCTGTTCCAACAGTTGTGAGGGGATAGCCGATTGTGGGTTTGATGATGTTTCCCTGATGATATTAAGTGATGTCGAACAACTTTCTCTGTCTGTTGGCATCTGTGTGCCATCTTTAGAAAGTATCTATTCACATATTCCCCCCATTTTTTATACAGTTTTTTTTTTTTTGGTTTTGATTTGTATGAGTGTTGTGTGTATTTTGGATGTTAGCCTCTTCTCACACATATGATTCGCAGATATTTTTTTCTTATTGGGTCTGTGGCCTCTTTAGTTTTTGCTGGTTTCTTTTTCCGTGTGGAAGATTTCAGTTTGAGGTTGTTCCACTTGTTTATTTTTGCTTTTGTTGCCTTTGCATTTGGTGTCCGATCTGAAGACTCTTTGCCAAAACTAATGTCGAGAGACTTAGTACCTGTGTCTTCTTGGAGGTTTATGGATTCAGGTCTTATGTTCAAATCGTTCATCCATTAAAAATTTTGTGTGTGGTGTAAGAAAGTGACGCAGCTATATTCTTCTGCATTTAGTGTCCAGTTTGCCTGTTACCGCTCACTGAAGAGACAGTCCTTCCCTCATGGTATATCTTCTGCTGCTGTGTCGTAAGTTAGGATCATCTACGTGTGGGTAAGTTTCTGAGCTTTCTGTTCGGTTCAACTGACCTGGTGTCTGTGTTTATGCCAGTACCATCCTGTTTTGAAGACAACAGCTTTGTAATCTAGCTTGAAATCCAGGAGTGTGTTGACTGCACCTTTCTTTCTCCAGGTTACTTTGGGTATTTGGGGTCTTTTGTGATTCCATACAAGTTTGAGGACTGTTTTCTATTTCCTCGAATAATGCCGCTAGAATTCAGATAGGGATTTCATCACATCTGTCGATTGCTTTGGGTACGATGGACATGTTCACATAATTAACTCTTCCAGTTAAGGAGATTGGCGTAAGTTTCCATTTGTTTGTGTTGCCTTCCAAATCTTTGACCCATACATCCTGCCCCCCTTGACACACGTGTTTTCAATTTCCTTTCTGCCATGCGTTGAGTGTACTGTCTTTCTCATTTTTGGTTACTTTTATTCCTAGATTTTTTTTTGATGCAATTGTAAATGGCATTGCTTTTTTAATTTCTCTTTGCGAAAGTGTGTCATCAGTATACAGAAATGCAAGAAGTTGGGTCATCTGGGTGGCCCCATAGGTGAAGCGTCTGCCTTCAGCTCAGGTCATGAACCCAGAGTTCTGGGATGGAGCCCCGTGTTGGGCTCCCCGCTTAGCAAGGGTCTGCTTCTCCCTCTTTCTGTCACTCCCCCTGCTCGTACGTTTTCTCTTCCTATCAAATAAATAAATAAAATCTGAAAAAAAAAGACAACAGGTCTCTGTATATTGACTTTATATCCTGCACCTTTCTTGAATTTGTTTATTCTAACAGATTTTTTTTTGTGTGTGTGGAATCTTTTGGGATTTCATGTCCTTTGCAAATAGTGACAGTATTCCTGTATGGATTTCATATCTTTCTCTTTTTTCAAAATGATGTTAGTCACCCTAGAGTACTTCATTTGTTTTTGATGTAGTGTTCCATGATTCATTGTTTGCATATAACACCTAGTGCTCATTATGACACGTACCCTCCTTTTTTTTAAAAAAAGAATTTACTTATTTATTCGACAGATATAGAGACAGCCAGCGAGAGAGGGAACACAAGCAGGGCGATTGGGAGAGGAAAAAGCAGGCTCACAGTGGAGGAGCCTGTTGTGGGGCTCGATCCCATAACGCCGGGATCACGCCCTGACCCAAAGGCAGACGCTTAACCGCTGTGCCACCCAGGGGCCCCAACAGGTGCCCTCCTTAATACCCATCACCAGGATAACCCATTCCCCTTCCCCTCCCTTTCTGCAACCTTCAGTTTGTTTCCCAGTGTTAGTAGTCTCTCATGGTTCTTCTCCTCCTCTCATTCCCCCCCTTCGCTTTTCCCTTCCTTCTCCTAATGTCCTCCATGCTATTCCTTCCATTCCACATAGGAGTGAAACCATATGATAATTGTCTTTCTCTGCTTGACTTAATTTCACTTAGCATAATCCCCTCCTGATCCATCCATGTTGGTGCAAATGGTGGGTATTCATCCTTTCTGATGACTGAGTAATAGTCCATTGTATAGATGAACCACATCTTCTTTGTCCATTCATCTGCTAAAGGACATCTTGGCTCCTTCCACAGTTTGGCTATTATGGACATTGCTGCTATGAACATTGGGATACAGGTGCCCCTTCTTTTCATTACTCTGTGTCTATGGGGTAAATACCCTGTAGTGCAATTGGTGGGTCGTAGGATAGCTCTGTGTTTAACGTCTTGAGGAACCTCCATATTGGTTTCAAAAGTGGCTGTACCAGCTTGAATTCTCACGAGTAGTGTAAGAGGGTTCCCCTTTCTTCACATAGTTTCTGACTTTTTTTTTATTTCTGTCTTGTTAATTTTTTTTCAAGATTTTATTGATTTATTCCACAGAGATAGAGACAGCCAGCGAGAGAGGGAACACAAGCAGGGGGAGTGGGAGAGGAAGAAGCAGGCTCATAGCGGAGGAGCCTGATGTGGGGCTCGATCCCATAAGGCCAGGATCATGCCCTGAGCTGAAGGCAGACGCTTAACCGCTGTGACACCCAGATGCCCCTTGCCTTGTTAATTTTAACCATTCTAACTGGTGTAAGGTTGTATCTCATTGTCGTTTTGATTTGTATTTGCCTGATGGCAATTGATGTGGAGCATTTTTTCATGTGTCTGTTGGCCATTTGTATGTCTTCTCTGGAGAAGTATCTCTTTGTGTCTTCTGCCCATTTTTTGGGTGTCGAGTTTGAGGAGTTCTTTATAGATCTTGGATACCAGCCCTTTATCTGTAAAATCATTTGCAGATATCTTCTTCAATTCCATAGGTTGCCTTTTTGTTTTTTGATCATTTGTTTTGCCAAGCAGAATCTTTTTACCCTGATGAAGTGCCAATAGTTCATTTTTGCTTTTATTTCCTTTGCCTTTAGATACGTGGCTTGCAAGAAGTTGTTGTGTTCAAGGTTGAAGAGTTCTTTTGATTTTGATATGAGACAGGAATCCATTATCTTATTTTCCTGATTGTATTCGAGTCCTCTGTCTTTCTTGGTGAGTCTAGCTAAGTTTGTCAGTTTTGTTTATCGTTCAAAAAAAGGCCGCTCTCATTTTCATTGTTTTTTTTTTTTTTTTGTCTTTTTAGTCTCCTTTGCATTTATGTATGCATTCCTTTTTGTTATTTCCTTATTTCTACCAATTTGGGGCTTTGTTTGTTGTTTTTTTTTCTACTTCTTTACCACATAAATCAGGTTGTTTATTGCAGACCATTCTCATGGATTGATGAAGACTTGAATTTCTATGAATGTCCCCCATAAAGTTACTTTTGCTGCATCCCATAAGTTTTTGTAGGTTGTCTTTTTCATCAGTGTCAAGATACTTCTAAAAATTTTTTGATTTCTTCTTTGACTGTTGGTTGTTCAGTAGCATGTTGTTAAATCTCCACATATTTTTTTAAGATTCTTTAAGTATCTGACAGAGAGTGAGACAGCGAGAGAGGGAACGGAAGCTGGGTGGTAGGAGAGGGAGAAGCAGGCTTCCAACTGAGCAACGAGCCTGATTTGGAGCTAGATCCCAGAATCCTGGGATCTAGACCCGAGCTGAAAGGAGATCCTTAATGACTGAGCCAACCAGGCCCCAAAAATCTCCACCTATTTTTGACTGCCCCATTTTTTTCTTGAAACTGATTTCTATTTTCATATCATTGTGGTTGGACAAGATTTGAAGCAGAAGGTGAAGAGAGCATTCAGATGAAAGGTTTGTTTCCTGGAGGGTTTTCTGAGGGCAGACCATGAGTTCAGTGGGGATGGAGGAAGGTTTTGTGAGACGGGGGGTGGGGTTAACCCTTGTTAGAATTAGTGACTACTACCATGCAGGCTGTGTGCTACCATTCACACTGTAGTCCTGATGGACTTGTACTTCATTAGAAATATTTTCTAGGAGGTGAAGGCATAGCCTTCACTTAAAGAAAGATGCCATGTGGGATCATGGCATGACCCCAGGTCAGCAACCAGGATGTATGGTATTGTGGGGGATCAGAAACAGGCTTTCTGTGGAAAGTGACAGAAATAAGGTATGGTGAGCTCCATGACCATAGGTGAGGTCCCTAGTGACCCACTGGGTGTTGGGTTCTGTGGATCTGTCTCATCAGGTGCTGTGGAATTCAGGGACACCCTCCTGTCTGTGGATTTGTGTGGAGACAGGTAGACATCAGTGTCTGGCCAGGCACGAGGGTCGCACTGGACCACCACCGAGGTGCAGCGTGCGGGGGAGCCACTGCTTGGTTTCCACGAAAGCTGACCAGGATCTTTGACCGTGATTCCTAGCAGCTGCAAGGGGAGAGGAGACCGGGGGTGGTGCACACTTCCTAGACTTGTGGTCAGGACTAGTCTGGAGCACACTGAAGTCAGCCACACCGGGCACAGAAGGTACCCAGTCAGTGTAGCTTGGGCACTACTCCCATGGTGCTTTCGGGCCGGCTCCATGCTGCCAACTCCTGCTTTTCATCATCATCTTCAAGGTCATGTGCCTCTGCTCTTGCCCCAGTGCCCTCCGGGGTATTGTCCGTCCTCCATCTGGCCCTCGTCCCTGGTGCCCTGTGCAGTCCGATGCCAGGGTAGCCTTCTCGAGACAAACATCTGGCCCTGATGGAACACTTCCATGGATCTCGTGTGATGCGAGGATGATGCCCTGCCCTGGAAGGGGGCTGCAGGTCCCCAATCAGGAGAGCCATGTCTCCCTTTTCAGCATGGCCTGCCCTCCCCTCAGTCTTCTTCAGGGAAGCTCTCCCCACTTCCTGAGATGACAGCTCTGAACTTAAAAATGAATGTTATTTTACATATCTCTATGCCTTAGTTCATCCATGGCATGTCTTTCAACCCCGTTAGTGGGGTTTTTTTTTTAGCAGTTCTGAAGGGCTGTCTGCTCAAGGAGGGGATGACCTGGGTGGGGCAGCTTTCCCTCTCATCTCCCTCAGCATGTCTCTGAGCTCTGGGGCCAGCTGTCCCACAGAGGATTGAGGGACCCGAGCCAGCCCATCCTGAGCACAGGCTGTGTCAGCTCATAGACTGATGCGTGTTGGAGCGGTGGGCAGCTGGCATGGGTCAGGGGAAGGCAGTGTCTCCTTCTCATTCCTTCCCTCCCTTCCTCCCAGAGGTAGCTCAGAGCAGCCTTCAACCCCTGCATCTCCAGATCCCTTGACCTGTGCCTCCTGTGTTCAGCTGGTGACCTTGGAGTTTCGCATGGATTCTACCTCCCGTACCCTCTCCCGTAGCAGTTCCTGGATCAGGGGAGGGTTCGGACCCTTGTCTATGTTTGATCTTCTTCCAGTCCCGCACCAAGCCCACCCACCTTTGCATCTTCCATGTATGTGCTTGGAAGCAAGCCGATCCACAGGGAACCTATTAGCCAAATGGATCCAGGCAATGAACATTGAAGTAGAGATCCAGGATCCATAATAAACCTGCTCTGAAACCTGTCCCAAAGTCTGTGACTCTCTCACACTGAAACAGAAACAATAATACCTTTCTGGACTGTGAAGTGACATGTGTCTCTACTTCCAACCTTGAATGCATAGGTGCTGAGCCTGGACTGAAAAGGACCATGGCTCCCGTGGGCTGGGATCCACGGTAAGAACTCAGTGAAATCTTAATTTGAGGAATGGAGTGAATAATTATTGTAGAGTGAATCCTCCCAAGTCAGGCTTATGCACAGTGCACAGGAAAAGATTTTTCAAAGAGGTTCCTGAAAGAAAAATCTTTTTTTTTAAATTTATTTTAATTCCATTAGAGCTAACATACAGTGTTACATTCGTTTCAGGTGTACAATAGAGTGATTCAGTAATTCTACATATTACTCAGTGGTCATCAAGAAAAGTGTCCTCTTAATCCCGTTCATCTATTTTACTCATCCCTCTATTCACC
The DNA here is from genome assembly GCF_023065955.2 of Ursus arctos. NCBI lineage: Eukaryota > Metazoa > Chordata > Mammalia > Carnivora > Ursidae > Ursus > Ursus arctos. The sequence continues at coordinate 31,855,639 of NW_026623019.1, forward strand.
TCCTTTCTGGTAACCTTCCGTTTGTTCTCTATTGTTAAGAGTTTGTATTTTGGTGTGTCTCCTTTTTCTCTTTTAGTTATTTATTTTTGTTTGTTTCTTAAATTCCCCATTAGAGTGACATCGTATGGGATTTGTCTTTCTCTGACTGACTGATTTTAGTTAGGATAATACTCTCTAGCTCCATCCATGTGGCTGCAAATGGCAAAGTTTCATTCTTTTTCAACCCAAGTAATACTCCATTGTGTGTGTGTGTCTGTGTGTGTGTGTGAATACACACATCTATCATCTTATTTGTCAATTTTTCTACAGACACTTGGGTTGCTTCCATATTGTGATATTGTAAATAATGGTGCAAGAAACATAGGGGTGCACGTATCCTTTTACGTTACTCTTTTCCTATTCTTGGGGTAAATACGAGTAGTGTGATTGTTGGATCCTAGGGTATTTCTATATTTAATTTTTTGAGGAACCTTCATACTGTTTTCCACGGTGGCCACCACAGTTTGCATTCCCACCCACAGTTCGCGAGGATTCCCCTTTATCCACATCCTCCCAACACCTGCTCTTTGTTGTGCTTTTGATGTTAGCCATTCTGACAGGTTTGAGGTATTACCTCATTGTCCTTTGGATTTACATTTTCCTGATGATGGGTGATGGTGAACATCTTTTCACGGGACTGTTGGCCATTTGTATTTCTTCTTTGGAGAAATGTCTGTCCATGTCTTCTGCCTATTTTTTAACTGGATTATTTGTTTTTTGGGGGGTCAAGTAGTATCAGTTGTATATGTTTTGGACACTATCCCTTTATTGCATATGATCTTTGCAAATATCTTCTCCCTTTGAGTAGGTTGTCTTATTATTTTTACGTTTTCATTGTTCTTCTGCTGTGTGGAAACTTTTTATTTTGCTGTATTCCCAATAGTTTATTTTTGCTTTCATTTCCTTTGCCTCAGGAGACAGTCTAGAAGAACGTTTGTATGGTCCATGTCAAGAAGTTACTGTCTTCCCTCCTGTAGGATTTTTATGGATTCAGGTCTTGTATTGAGGTCTTGAAACTGTTTTGTGTTTGTCTTTATTGTGTAAGAAAGCAGTCTAATTTCATTCTTTTGTGCATAGCTGTCTAGTTTTCCCAACACCATTTGTTGTAGAGACTGTCCTTTTCCCTTTTGATATCGTTGCTTGCTTTGTGGAAGATTCATGGACCACATAATTGTGGGTTTCTGTCTGAACTTGTATCCTGTTCCTTTGGTCGCTGTGTCTATTTTTGTGCCGTACTGTCTTGTTAGGATGACTGCAGCTCTGTAGTATAACCTGAAATCTGAAATTGTGAGTCCTCCAGCTTTGTTTTTCTTTTCCACATTGCACTGGCTGTTTGGTATCTTTAGTGGTTCCATACAAATGTTTAGGATTGTTTATTCGAGGTCTTTTATTCTTTAATTTAAATTCAATTAGCCAACTTACAGTACATCATTAGTTTCAGATGTAGTCTTCAATAAATTTTCAGTCGTGTGTAACACCCAGTGCTCATTGTATCGTGTGACCTCCTTAATGCTACTCACCCAGTTACCCCCCCCCAAATTCTCCTCCAACAATCATCAGTTTCTTGCGATAGTTAAGAGTCCATCATGGGTTTTCTCCCTCTCTGATGACTTCCCATTCTATTTTCCCTTCCTTCCCCTATGGTCTTCTTCCTTGTTTCTGATATTCCACATAGGAGGGAAAGCATATGATCATTATCTTTCTTTCATTGACTTATTCCACTCAGCATAATACCCTCCATCTCCACCCAGTTCGGTGTGATGGTAAGTATTCATCCTATCTGATGGCTGAGTAATACCCCATTGTATATATGATCCACATCTTCTTTATCCATTCATCTATCCATGGTCATCTGCACTCCTTCCGCTGCTTGTCTATTATGGATATTGCTGCTATGAACACTGTGGTGCATGTGTCCCGTCTTCACTACCTCTGTCTCTGGGGGTAAATACCCAGTAGTGCAATTGCTGGGACATAGGGTAGCTTTATTTATAACTTCTTGAGGAAATTCTGTACCATTCTCAAGAGTGGCTGTACTGGTCTGCATTCGTACAGGGGTGTAAGAGGGTTCCCGTTTCTCCATATCCTCTCCAACATGTATAGTTTCATGTCTTCTTATTTTGAGATATTCGGCCTCGTGTGATATGGCATCTATAGGGTTTTAGATTTGTATTTCCCTGAAGCCAAGTGATATGAAGCATTTATGCATGTATCTTTTGGTCACCAGTACGTCCTCATCAGTGAAATGACTTCCCATTTAAATCTATCTCAAGACCTAAAGCTGGGTAAGGCACTGAAGCTGGATGATGCCATCGGTTGGAAGTGTGGAGAATTTCAAAAGATCTCCATGGAGAGCAAGTTTAAAGGTCAGTGTGAAGCTACTAATTGGATCCGGGGAGATCTCTGAAAGTGGGGGTTGCCTGGGATGGGCTGAGGGGGGCCCTCCGATTTTCCTGTGAATCCTTGCTGCAGCCCCAAATGGACAGTTTCCTGCTGTGGGGCAGGGTGAGTCCTCTAGCCTTGCACAGGTGAGCCCAATGCCTGGTGCCTTGGAGGCAGGCAAACGGGGAGGGACCCTCAGCAGAAGACCCAGGGTTAGGTTAGGCCTCAAGAGACAGCAGGTCCGAACTGCCCAGTGCTCAGAGAACTCCCAGACTGAGTGAGATGAGGGCACAAGGGCGGGTGATTGTGAGCCTTGTGGTTTCATCCGGAAGGGCCCACAAAGGTTGGGGTTCACCAGAAGGGGCTCTCAGGGGGTGCCCCAATTCTCTTGCCCTGAATGCTCGGTTGTGCCCCCAAACGGTACAGTTTCCTGTGGGCTGCAGGCTGAGTCCTACAGTGGGGATTGGGTGTCCCCAATCCCCCGGAGTGGGGTGCCAGGACCCTGGGGAGGGCCCCCTCTGTGGCCAATCTAGGGTAAGGCTTAGGGTCCAGGAGCCCGGCAGGGACAATCTGCAGGCTGTGCGGCGAGCTCTGTGGAGGGCTGAGAGGAGGCCATGGGGGAGGGTGAGCATGGGCCTCAGGGTTGGGGCACGGGGGGCAGCCAAAGGATGGGGATGTGCTCCGGGGGCCTCCCCAAGTTCTCGTTCCCTGTAGGCTCCGTAGAGCCCCAAGGGGCACGGTTTCCTGTCGGGTGGCAAGCTGAGTCCTGCGGTGGGGCACAGGTATCCCAATTCCCCCGGGCTGCGGTGTAAGGTTCCTGGGGAGGCCCCCACACCCACAGCCGACCTAGGGCTAGGTTTAGGCCCAGGAGCCCCGCAGGCCCGATCTGCTGGCTGTATGGCTAGTTACACGGGCTGAGGTGAGAGTGTGGGGAGGGTGAGCGTGGGCCTCAGGGTTGGGGTGCGGGAGGCCACTGAAGTTCGCTGGTGGCTCAGGAAGGCCCTCCTGGTTCTCCTGCCCTGAATGCTCTATGCCCTCCCAAGGCACACGGTTTCCTGCGGGGTGGCAGACTGAGTCCTGCTGTGGGGCTCAGGTGTCCCGAATCCCCGCGGCTGCAGCTCCAGGCTCCTGGGGAGGGGCCCCTCCACAGATGAACTAGGGTTAGGGTTGGAACCCAGGAACCCCGCAGGCCAGATCTGCCCAGTATGTGGTGAGCTCCGCCGCGGGCTGAGGTGAGGGTGTGGGGTGGGGTGAGCATGGGCTTCAAGGGTGGGTTTAGGGATCGCCGAAGTTCGCTGGGGTCTCTGGGGGCCCTCCTGGTTCTCCCGCCCTGAATGCTCTACAGCCTCCCAAGGGGCATGGTTTCCTGCGGGGTGGCAGGCTTTGTCCTGCAGTGGGGCTCAGGTGTCCCCAGTCCCTGGGGCTGTGGCACTGGGCCCCAGGGGAGGGGCCCTACCCAGCGGACCTAGGGTCAGGTCTAGGCCTCAGGAACCCGGCAGTCCTGATCTGCCGGCTCTGCGTCGAGCTCGGTGGCAAGCTGAAGGGAAGGCGTGGGGCGGGATGAGCGTGGGCCTCAGGGTTGGGCTGTAGGGGGCTTCCGAGGATTGCTGGGGGCTCAGGGGGGCCCTACCAGTTCTCCTGCACAGGATGCTCTGCGGCGCCCCAAGGGGCATGGTTCCTTAGGGGTGGCAGGCTTAGTCCCGTGGTGGGGCTCAGGTGTACCCAATCCCCGGGGTTAGTGTACGGATTAGGGTATGGGTTAAGGTTAGGGTATGGGTTTCGGTTAGGGTATTGGTGAGGGTAGGGGTTAGGGTTAGGGTAAGGAGAGGGTACGGGTTAGGGTTGGGTTTAGGGGTTACAGGTTAGAGGTTATGGGTTAGGGTACAGATTAGGGCTTAGGGTACGGGTTAGGGTTTAGGGTTTGGGTTTAGGGTTAGGGTTTGGGTTGGAGTACGGGTTAGGTTTAGGTTACGGGTTAGGGTTAGGGTATGGGTTAGTGTACGCATTAGGGTACGGTTTAGGGTACGGGTTAGGGTAAGGTTTAGGGTAAGTGTTTGCGTACGGAATTGGGTACGGCTTAGGGTACGGGTTATGGTTAGGGTACGGGTTAGGGAATGGGTTAGGGATAGGGATTGGGTACGGTTTAGGGTTAGGGTATGGGTTAGTGTACAGGTTAGGGTTAGGTATGGGTTAGGCTATTGGTTAGGGTCCGGGTTAGAGATAGGGTACGGGTTAGGGTATGGGTTAAGGTTAAGGTAAGGGTATGGGTTAAGGTTAAGGTAAGGGTACTGGTTAGGGTTAGGGTACAGGTAGGGTTAGGGTACGGGTTATGGTACGAGTTAGGATATGGTTTAGGGTCAGGGTTTAGAATTTAGTGTTAAAGTTAGGGTATGGGTTAGGATACTTGTTAGGGTTACGGTTAGGTTTAGGGTACGGTTTAAATTATGGGTTAGGGTATAGTTTAGGGTTAGGGTTAGGGTACGGGTTAGAGTACGTGTTAGGGTTACAGTTAGGGTTAGGGTACAGGTTAGGGTTAGTGTTAGGGTATGGGTTAGGGTTAGGTTTACGGTTAGGTTACGGTTTAGGGGTAGGTTACAGTTTAGGGGTAGGGTTAGCTGAAGGGGTAGAGTTAGGGGTAGGGTTAGGGGTATGGTAGGGGTCGGGGTAGGGTTAGGGTTTAGGGTTAGGGTTTGGGGTTAGTGGTTAAGGTTAGGGTTTAGTGTTTAGGGTTTCGGGATTAGGGTTAGGGGTTAGGGTTTAGGGTTTAGTGTTAATGTTAGGGTTTAGGGTTTAAGGATTAGGGTTTAGGGTTAGGTTTAGGGTAGGGTTAGGGTTAGGGTAAGTGTTAGGGGTTAGGGTTAGGATTAGGGGTTCAGGTTTAGGGTTTAAGGTTAGGGGTTAGGGTTTAGGGTTAGGGTTAGACCCCAGTAGGCCAGCAGGACCGATGCGCCGGCTGTGCGGCGAGCAGAGGAGTGGGACGATTGAGGGCGCTGGCGAGCAGGAGTATGGTATCCCGCGTTTTGGCGCAGGGGACCTTTGAACACCACTAGAGGCTCGGAGGGCCCTGCCCATTCTCCCACCCTGAATGACCGGCAGCGCCCCTAGCGGCCCGGGTCGTGGCGGGGTGGCAGTGTGAGTCTGGCACTGCGGTTTGGGGGTCCCCAATGCCATTCCTTGCAGCGCAATGCCCCTTGGGAGGGGCCCCTTCGGGGCCGTCCTAGGGTTACTGTTAGCACCCAGGAGTCCAGTAGACATGATCCGCCAGCTGTGCGGTAGCGGAGGGCCAGGCCGAGGTGAGGTCGCTGGCGAGCTGGGGCGTGGGCCCAAGCATTTTGGCGCGGAGGTCTTGGAAGGTCGCCTGGGGATTGGATGGCCCTGCCGGTTCTCCCGCCCTGAATGGCCAGCGGCGCCCCTAGCAACCCGGGTCGTGGCGGGGCGGCACGGTGAGTATTTCGCTGGGGCTCGGAGTCCGCAATCCCTGGCGTTGCTGCGCCAGGCCCCTTGGGAGGTTCCCCTTGGGGGCCAACCTAAGGTTAGGGTTAGCCCCCAGGAGGCTGGCAGGCCCGATCTACTGGCTGTTTGGCGAGCAGAGGGACGGGTCGAGGTGAGGGCGCTGGTGAGCGGGAGCATCGGCCCAAGCATTTTAGTGCATGGGCCCTTAGAAGTTCACCGGGACTTGGAGGGCCCTGCCCATTCTCCCGCCCTGAATGACCGGTGGCGCCCCTAGTGGCCTGGGTGCCAGCGGGGTGGCAGGGTGAGTCCGGCGCTGGGGCTTGGGGGTCATCAATCCCCGGTGTTGTGGCGACAGGCCCATTGGGAGGGGCCCCTCAGGGGCCAACCTAGGGTTAGATATAGCCCCCAGGAGCCCGGCAGGCCCAATCCGCCTGCTGAGGGGCGAGCAGAGGGGCGGGCTGAGGTGAGTGCCCTGGCGAGCGGGAGCATGGGCCCAAGCGTTTTGGAGTGGGGGCCTTTGAAGTTCACCAGGGCTTGGAGGGCCCTGCCCGTTCTCTCACCTGGATGACCGGCAGCGCCCCTAGCGGCCCGGGTGATAGCGGGGCGGCAGGGAGAGTCCGGTGCTGAGGCTCGGGCTTCCCTATACCCGACGTTGCAGTGCCAGGCCCCTCGGAAGGGCCCCTCTGGGGCCGATGTAGGGTTAGAATTAGCCCTCAGGAGGCCGGCAGGCCCAATCCACCGTCTTGAGGCAAATGGAGTCGCGGTCCTAGGTGAGGGCGCTGGCGAGCGGAGCGTGGGCCCCAGCGTTTTGGTGCTGGGGGCCTTCAAAGTTCACCGGGGCTCAGAGGGCCTTGCCTGTTCTCCCGCCCAAAACGACCGGTGGCGCCCTAGCACCACTGGTGTCAGCGGGGCAGCAGGGTGAGTCCAGCATTACGACTCGAGGGTCCCCAATCCCCGGCGTTGTGGCGGCAGGCCCCTTCAGAGGGGCCCCTCTGGGGCCGACCTAGGATTAGAGTTAGCCCCCAGGAGGCCAGTAGGCCTGATCCGCCAGCTGTGCAGAGAGCGGAGGGGTGGGCTGAGGTGAGGGCGCTGGCGAGCTCCAGCGTGGGCCCCAGCGTTTTGGCGCGGATGGCCTTCAAAAGTCACCGGAGTCTCGAGGGCCCTGCCCATTCTCCCACCCTGAAGGACCAGAGACTCCCCAGCGGGCCCGATGTTGAGGGGTTGGCAGGGTGAGTCCGGCGCTGCAGCTCAGGTGTCCCCAATCCCCGGCTTGGTCACCAGTCCCCTTGGGAGGGGCCCCTCTGGGGCCAACCTAGGGTTAGGGTTAGCCCCCAGGAGGCCGGCAGGCCCCATACGCGAGCTGTGCAGCAAGCGGAGGGGTAGGCCTTGGTGAGGGCACTGGCGAGCTGGAAGGTGGTACCCAAAGTTTTGGCACCGGGGGCCCTGGAATGTCGCCGGGGACTCGGAGGGCCCTGCCCGTTCTCCCGCCCTGAATAAGTGGCGGCTCCCCTAGCAACCCGAGTGGTGGTGGGGCGGCAGGGTGGGTCTGGCGCTGAGGCTCGGGGGTCCCCAATGCCAGGCATTGCGGCACCAGGCCCCATGGGCGGGGCCCCTTGGGGGCCGAACTAGGGTAAAGGTTAGCTCCTGGAGGCCGGCAGGCACAATCCACAGTCTGGGGCGAATGGAGGCGTGGTCGAAGATCAGGGCGCTGGCGAGCAGGAGAGTGGGCCCCAGCGTTTTGGCGCTGGGGGCCTTCGAAGGTCACAGGGGCAGGGAGGGCCCTGCCCGTTCTCCTGCCCTGAATGATTGGTGGTACCCTAGCGGCCCGGGTGTGGGCGGGGCGGAACGGTGAGTCCAGCGTTGCGACTCGGGGGTCTCTAATCCCTGGCGTTCGGTGGCAGTCCCTTTGGGAGGGGCCCCTTGGGGGCCGACCTAGGGTTAGGGTTAGCCCCCAGGAGGCCGGCAGGCTCGATCCATCGGCTCTGTGGTGAATGGGGGGTGGGCCAAGGTGAGGTCGCTGGCGAACGGAAGCGTGGGCCCCAACATTTTGGCTCGGTGGGCTTTTGAATGTCGCAGGGGGCTCGGAGGGCCCTGCTCGTTCTCCCACCATGAAGGACGGGCGACGCCCCTAGCTCCCCGGGTGGCAGCGGGGTGGCAGGGTCAGTCTGGCACTGGTGCTTGGGTTTCCCCAATCCCCAGCGTTGCGGCGCCAGGCCCCTTGGGAGGGGCCCCTCGGGGACTGTCCTAGGGTTAGGTTAACCCCCAGGAGGCCAGCAGTCCCGATCCGCAGGCTGTGCAGTGAGCAGAGGGATTGACCGTGGTAGGGCGCAGTTGAGCAGTAGCGTGGTACCCAGTGTTTTGGCGTGGGGGGCCTTCTTATTTCACCGGAGGCTTGGAGGGCCCTGCCGGTTATCCTGCCCTGAATGCCCGGCGGCGCTCCAAGCGGCCCACGTAGCGGCGGGGCGGCAGGGTGAGCCCGGCGCTAGGGCTTGCGGGTCCCTAATCCCTGCCATTGTGGCACCAAGCCTCTTGGGAGGGGCCACTCTGGGGCCCATCTAGGGTTACCATGAGCCCCAAGGAGCCCGGGAGGCCGGATCCGCCAGCTGTGTGGCTAGAGGGGGGGCGGGCCGAGGTGAGGGCGCTGTAGAGCGGGAGCATGGGCCTCAGCGTTTTGGCGCGGGGGACCTATAAATGTCGCCGGGGGCTCGGAGGGCCCTGCCCGTTCCCCCACCCTGAATGACCGGTGGCGCCCCAAGTGGCCCGGGTGGCGGCGGAGGGGCAGGTTGACTACATCGCTGGGGCTTGGGGGTCCTCAATCTCCGGCGTCGTGGCGCCAGGCCCTTTGGGAGTGCCCTTCGGGGGCTGACCTAGGGTTAGGGTTAGCCCCCAGGAGGCCAGCAGGCCCGATAAGATGGCTGTGGGGTGAGCGGAGGGGTGGGCTGAGGTGAGGGCGCTGGGGAGCGGGATTGTGGGCCCCTGCATTTTGGCACTGGAGGCTTCAAATATCTCCGGTTTCTCCAGGGCCCTGTCCCTTTTCCTGTCCTGAATGACCGGCGGCGCCCCTAGCGGCCCGGGTGGCAGCGTTGTGGGAAGGTATGTCTGGCTCTGGGGCTTCGGGTCCGAGATCCCTGGCGTAGTGGCACCAGGACCCTTGGGAGGGGCCCCTGGGGGGCCGACCTAGGGTTAGGGTTAGCCCCCAGGAGACCGTCAGCCCCAATCCGCACACTGTGCAGCGAGCGGAGGTCTGGGCTGAGGTGAGGGCGCTGGGGAGTGGGAGCGTGGGCACCAGCGTTTTGGTGTGGGGAGCCTTTGAAGGTCACCGGTGGCTCAGAAGGCCCTGCCCTTCTCTCGCCCTCTATGACCGGCGGTGCCCCTAGCGGCCCAGGTGGGTACAGTGGGGCAGGGTGAGTCTGGCTCTGGGGCTCTGAGTCACCAATCCCCAGCATTGCAGAGCCAGGCCGCTTGGGATGTCCCCACAGGGCCAACCTAGGATTTTGGTTTGCTGCCAGGAGCCCGGCAGGCCTTATCCACCGGTTCTGAAGCAAGCGGAGGGGCGAGCCGAGGTGAGGGCACTGGCAAGCAGGATCCTGGGAGCCAACGTTTTTGCGCGGGGAGCCTTCAAAGGTCAGCGTGGGCTCGGAGGGCCCTGTCCGATCTCCTGCCCTGATTGACCGGCGGGGCCTCTAGCGGCTCGGGTGGCTGAAGGGCAGGAGGGTGAGTCCGGCACATGGGCTCGGGGTCCCCATCCCCAGCGTTGCGACGCCAGGCCCCTTGGGAAGGGCCCCTCGGTGGCCGACCTATGGTGAGGGTTAGCCTCAAGGAGCCCCACAGGCCCAATACACCACCTGTGCGTCGAGGGGAGAGTTGGGCCGAGGTGAGGGTGCTGGTGAACATGAGCCTGGACCCAAGCGTTTTGGTTTGGTGCACCTTCAAATGTCGGCAGGGGTTCGGAGGGCCCTCCCGTTCTCCCACCCTGAATGAATGGTGGAGCCCCTATCGGCCCGTGTGGGGCGGGGTGGCAGCTTGCATTCGGTGCTGGCGCTTGGGGGTCCCCAATCCCTGGCGTTGCAGCGCCAGGCCCCTTAGGAAGGGACCTTCAGGGGCTGTCCTAGGGTTAGGGTTAGGGCCCAGGTTCCGGCAGGCCCGAGTCGCTGGCTCTGCGAAGAGCGGAGGTGCGGGCCGAGTTGAGGGTGATGCAGAGCGAGACCGTGGTCCCCAGCGTTTTGGCACCCTGGGCCTTTGAATGTTGCCATGTCTCGAAGGGCCCTCCCCGTTCTCCTGCCCTGAATAACCAGCGGCGTGCTTGGTGGCTCTGTTGGCGGTGGGGCGTCAGGGTGAGTCCTGCGCTGTAGCTCAGGGATCCCCAATCCCCAGCGTTGAGGGGCCAGGCCCCTTGGGAGGGGCTCCTTGTGGGCTGACCTAGGGTTAGAGTTAGCACCCAGGAGGCTGGCAGGCCCAATCCTCTGGCTGGGCGGCGAGAGGTACACGGGCCGAGGTAAAAGCTCTGGCGAGCGGGAGCGTGGGCCCTGCATTTTGGTGCGGGAGGCTTCAAATGTCGCTGGTTTCTCCAGGGCCCTGTCCATTCTCCCGCGCTGAATGAGCGGCGGCGCCCCAAGTGGCCTGGGTGGCGATGGTGCTGCAGGGTGAGTCTGGCTCTGGGGCTCTGAGTCACCAATCCCCAGCGTTGCAGAGCCAGGCCCCTTGGGTTGTGCCCCACGGGGCCTACCTAGGATTTCAGTTAGCCCCCAGGAGCCTGGCAGGCACTATCCACTGGCTTTGCATCAAGCGGAGGGGCGGGCCGAGCTGAGGGCACTGGGGAGCAGGAGGAATGGAGCCAATGTTTTTGCGTGGAGGGCCTTCGAAGGTCAGCGGGGACTCCGGGGGCCCTGCCCATTCTCCCACCCTGATTGACCAGTGGTCTCTAGCGGCTCGGGTGGCTGAAGAGCAGCAGGGTGAGACCGGCACTTGGGCTCAGGGTCCCCATCCGCAGCGTTGTGATGCCAGGCCCCTGGGAAGTGCCCCTCGGTGGCCGAACTATGGTTAGGGTTAGCCCCCAGGAGGCCGGCAGGCCCGATACACCACCTGGGCGTCGAGCAGAGAGTTGGGCTGAGGTGAGGGTGCTGGTGAATATGAGCCTTGGCCCAAGTGTTTTGATTCGGGGCGCCTTCAAAAGTTGGCGGGGATTCGGAGGGCCCTGTCCATCCTCCCAAGGTAAATGAACAGCGGCGCCCCTAGCGGCCCAGGTGGGGAGGGGCGGCAGGGTGCATCCGGCGCTGGGGCTTGGGGGTCCCCAATCCCTGGCGTTGCGGCACCAGGCCCCTTGGGAGGGGCCCTTCGGGGGCCAACCTAGAGTTAGGTTTAGCCCCTAGGAGGCCAGCAGGCCCTATTCGACAGCTGTGTGGAGAGCAGAGTGGCAGACCTAGGTGAGGGCGCTGGTGAGTGGGAGGGTGGGCCTGGGCGTTTTGGAGTGGGGGGCCTTTGAAGGTCGCCATGTCTCGGAGGGCCCTGCCCGTTCTCCTGCCCTGAATGAACGGCAGCACCCCAAGCCCCCGAGTGGCGGCTGGGCGGCAGGTGAGTCAAGTGCTGAGGCTCAGGGTCCCCAATCCCCGGCGTTGTGGCGTCAGGCCCCTTGGGAGGGGCCCCTCGGGTCTGACCTAGGGTTATGGTTAGCCCCCAGGAGGCCGGCAGGCCCGATCTGCCTGCTGTGTGGGGAGCGGAGGGGTGGGCCGCGGTGAGGGCGCTGGGGAGTGGAAGCATGGGCACCAGCGTTTTGGCTCCAGGAGCCTTTGAAGGTCACCGGGAACTCGGAAGGACCTGCCACTTCTCTCACCCTGAATGACCGGCGGCGCCCCTAGCTGCCCGGGGGGCGACAGTGTGGCAGGTTGAGTCCGGCTCTGCGGCTCTGAGTCACCAATCCCAAGCATTGCAGAGCCAGACCCCTTGGGATGTGCCCCACGGGGCTGACCTAGGGTTATAGTTAGCCCCCAGGAGCCCGGCAGGCACTATCCACTGGCTCTGCAGCAAAAGGAGGGGCGGGCCGAGGTGAGGGCGCTGGGGAGCGGGAGCATGGGCACCAGCATTTTGGCACGGGGAGCCTTTGAAGGTCACCGGGGACTCCGAAGGCCCTGCCCTTCTCTCGCCCTGAATGACCTGCGGCGGCCCTAGAGGCCCGGGTGGCGACAGTGCGGCAGGGTCAGTCTGGCTCTGGGGCTCTGAGTCACCAATCCCCAGCGTTGCAGAGCCAGGCCCCTTGGGATGTGCCCCACGGGGCCGACCTAGGGTTTTCATTAGAACCAAGAGCCCGGCAGGCCCTATCCAACGGGTCTGAATCAAGCGGAGAGTTGGGCCAAGGTGAGGATGCTGGTGATCATGATCCTGGGCCCAAGCGTTTTGGTTCAGAACACCTTCAAAGGTCGGCGGGGGTTCGAAGGGCCCTGCCCGTTCTCCCACCCTGCACGAACGGCGGCGCCCCTAGCGGCCCGGGTCGTGAGGGGTGGCAGGGTGAGTCAGACCCTGCGGCTCAGGTATCTCCAATCCCCAGCGATGTGGCGCCAGGCCACTTGGGAGGGGCCCCTTGGATGACAACTTAGGTTTAGGTTTAGCCCCTAGGAACTCGGCAGGTCCTATTCGCCAGCTGTGTGGAGAGTGGAGTGGCGGACCGAGGTGAGGGCCCTGGTGTTTGGGAGCGTGGGCTCGGGCGTTTTGGCGCGGGGGGGATTCGAAGGTCACCGTGTCTCAGAGGGCCCTGCCCGTTCTCCCGCCCTGAATGAACGGCAGCACCCCAAGCCCCTGGGTGGCGGCTGGGCGGCAGAGTGAGTCAGGTGCTGAGGCTCAGGGTCCCCAATCCCCGGCGTTGCGACACCAGGCCCCTTGGGAGGGGCCCCTCGGGGGTCGATCTAGGGTTACAGTTAGCCCCCCAGAGGCCGGTGGACCCGATCAGCATCTGTGCGGCACGCGGCAGGGTGGGCCAAGGTGAGGGCACTGGCGAGCCTGAGCATGAGCCCAAGCATTTTAGCGTGGGGGGCCATCGAAGGTCGGCGGTGGCTTGGAGGGACCTGCCCATTCTTCCACTCTGAATGACCAGCGGGGCCCCTAGTGGCTCAGGTGGCTGAAGGGCAGCAGGGTGAGTCCGGCACTTGGGCTCGGTTGCCCTATCCCCAGCGTTGGGGTGCCAGGCCACTTGAGAAGGGCCCCTCGGGGGCCGACCTACAGTTAGGGTTAGCCCCCAGGAGGCTGGCAGGCCCTATACACCGCCTGTACATGGAGTGGAGAGTTGGGCCGAGGTGAGGGTGCTGGTGAACATGAGCCTGGGCACAAGCATTTTGGTTCTGGGCGCCATCGAAGGTGGGCGGGGGTTCGGAGGCCCCTGCCAGTTCTCCCACCCAGAATGAGTGGCGGCGCCCCTAGCGGGCCGTGTGGGGCAGGGCGGCAGGGTGCACCCAGCGCTGGGGCTTGGGGGTCGCCAATCCCCGGCGTTGCGCCACAAGTCTCCTTAGGAAGGGACCCTCAGGGGCCGTCCTAGGGTTAGGGTTAGCGCCCAGGAGGCCGGCAGGACCGATCCGCCGGCTGTGCGAGGAGTGGAGGTGTGGGCCGAGTTGAGGGGGATGCAGAGCGGGAGCGTGGGCCCCAGCGTTTTGGCACCCTGGGCCTTCGAGTGTTGCCACGTCTGAAAGGGCCCTGCCCATTCTCCTGCCCTGAATAACCAGCGGCGCCCCTAGCGGCTCCATTGGCAAGTCTCCTTAGGAAGGGACCCTCAGGGGCCGTCCTAGGGTTAGGGTTAGCCCACACAAGGCCGGCAGGCCGGATCCGCCCTCTGTGCAGGGAGCAGAGGGGCGGGCCAAGGTGAGGGTGCTGGGGAGCGGGAGCGTGGGCACAAGGGTTTTGGCGCGGAGAGCCTTCGAAGGTCGCCAGTGGCTCGGAGGACCCTGTCCATTCTTGCGCCCTGAATGACCAGCGGCGCCCCTAGTGGCCCGAGTGGCAGCAGGGAGGCAGGGTGAGTCTGGAGCTAGGGCTCGTGGGTCCCCAATCCCCAGCGTGGCATCACCAGGCACTTGGGAGTGGTCCCTTGGGGGCCTACCTAGGGTTAGGGTTAGCCCAAAGGAGGCCGGCAGGCCCATTCTGCTGGCTGTGCGGCGAGAGGAGTGGTGGGCAGAGGTGAGGGCGCTGGAGAGCGGGAGCGTGGGCCCAAGCGTTTTGGCGCGGGGGGCCTTCGAAAGTCGCCGGGGGCTCAGAGATCCATGCCCCTTCTCCCACCCTGAATGACTGGCGGCGCCCCTAGCAGCCCAGGTGGCAGCGGGGCAGCTGGGTGAGTCTGGTGCTCATGCTCGTGGGTCCCCAATCCCCGGCGTGGCGGAGCCAGGACCCTTGGAAAGGGCCCCTTGGGGGCCGACCTAGGTTTAGGGTTAGCCCCCAGGAGCCCAGCAGACCCTATCTGCCAGCTGTGTGTTCGAGCGGAGGGGCGGGCTGAGGTAAGGGCAATGGTGAGCGGGAGCGTGGGCCCAAGCGTTTTGGCGCAGGGGGCCTTCGAAGGTCATGGGGGGCTCGGAGGGCCCTGCCCCTTCTCCTGCCCCAAAGGACCGGCGGCGCCCCTAGCAGCCCAGGTGGCGGCGGGGTGGCAGTGAAAGTCCAGCACTGGGACTCGATTGTCCCCAATCCCCGGCGTGACGGCGCCAGTCCCCTTGGGAGGGGCTCCTCAGGGGCCGAACTAGGGTTAGGGTTAGCTCCCAAGAGGCTGGCAGGCCCGATCTGACGGCTGTGTGGCGAGCGGAGGGTGGGTCCCAGGTGAGGGCAATGGTGAGCGGGAGCATGGGCCCTAGCGTTTTGGCGTGGGTTGCCTTCGAAGGTCGCAGGGGGCACGGAGAGCCCTGCAAGTTCTCCCACTCTGAATGAGGATGGCGACCCTAGCGGGCCGGGTCTTGGCAGGGCAGCAGGGTGAGTCCGGCGCTGGTGCTCGGGGGTCCCCAATCCCCGGCGTGTTGGTGCCAGACCCCTTGGGAGGGGCCCCTCGACAGCCAACCTAGGGTTAGGGTTAGACCCCAGGAGGCCGCCAGGCCCGATCCGCTGGTTGTGCGGCTTGCGGAGGGGCTGGCCGAGGTGAGGGCACTGGTGAGCAGAAGCGTGGGCTGAAGCATTTTGGCACGGGGGGCCTTCAAATGTCACCGGTGGCTCGGAGGGCCCTGCCCGTTCTCCAACCTAGATGACCAGCGGCACCCCTAGCGGCCTGGGTGCTGGCGGGGCGGCAGGGTGTGTCCGGCAGTTTGGCTCGGGGGTCCCCAATCACCGGCGTGGCAGCGCCAGGCCCCTTTGGAGGGGCCCCTCGTGAGCTGACCTAGGGTTAGGGTTAGCCCCCAGGAGGCCGGTAGTCCTGGTCCGCCAGCTGTGCTGTAAGCAGAGGAGCGGGATGAGGAGAGGGTGCTGGCGAGCAGGAGCATAGACCCAAGCATATTGGTGCGGGGGCCTTCAAAGGTCGCCGGGGGCTCGGAGGGCCCTGCCAGTTCTACAGCCCTGAATGAGGACGGCCCCCTAGTGCGCTGGGTTGGGGCAGGGCAGCAGGGTGAGTTCAGCGCTGGTGCTCAGGGGTCCCCAATCCCCAGCGTGGCAGCGCCAGGCCCCTTGAGAGGGGCACCTCCTGAGCCGACCTAGGGTTAGGTTTAGCCCAAAGGAGGCCAACAGCACCGATCGACCGGCTGTGCTGCGAGCAGAGGGGCGGGCTGAGGTGAGCGCGCTGGGGAGCGGAAGCGTGGGTCCAAGCGTTTTGGCACAGGGGGCCTTTGAAGGGGGCTGGGGGCTCAGAGGGCCCTGCCCATTCTCCATCCCTCAATGAGGACGGCGCCCCTAGCGGGCTGGGTTGCGGCGGGGTGGCAGGGTGGGTCTGGCGCTGGTGCTCAGGGGTCCCCAATCCCCAGCGTGTTGGCGCCAGGCCCTTTGGTAGGGGCCTCTCGTGAGCTGACCTAGGGAAGGGTTAGCCCCCAGGAGGCCAGCAGGCCCCATCCACCAGCTGTGCGGATTATGGAGTGGCGGGCCAAGGTGAGGGCTCTGGCGAGTGGGAGTGTGGGCCCAAGTGTTTTTGCGCGGGGGGCCTTCCAAGGTCGCCGGGGGCTCAGAGGGCCCTGCCCGTTCTCCCGCCCTGAATGATAGTCGGCGCCCCTAGCAGCCCGGGTGGCTGCGGGGCGGCAGGGTGAGTTCGGCGCTGGTGCTTGGGGGTCCCCAAGCAGGGGCGTGGCAGCTCCAGGCCCCTTGGGAGGGGCCCGTCGGGGGCTGACATAGGGTTTGTGTTAGCCCCCAGGAGGCCAGCAGGCCCGATCTGCCAGCTGTGCGGCGTGCAGAGGGGCAGGCTGAGGTAAAGGTGCTGGAGAGCGGGAGCATGGGCCTAGGCGTTTTGGCACGGGGGCCTTCGAAGATCGAGGGTGGCTCGGAAGGCTCTGCACGTTCTCCAGCCCGGAATGACCGGCGGTGCTCCTAGCGGCCCTAGTGGTGGCGGGGAGGCAGGGTGCGTCTGGTGTTGCGGCTCGGGGGTCCCCAATCCCTGGCGTGGCAGTGCCAGGCCCCTTGGGACGGGCCCCTCTGGGGCCGACCTAGGGTTAGGGTTAGCCCCCAGGAGGATTGCAGGCCCGATCCGCCAGCTGTTCAGAGAGTGGAGGGTCGGGCTGACCTGAGGGCGCTGGTGAGTGGTAGCGTTGGCCCAAGCGTTTTGGCGAGGGGGCCTCGAAGTTCGCCGGGGGCTCGGAAGGGCCCTGCCTGTTCTCCCGCCCTGAATGACCGGTGGTGCCCCTAGTGGCCAGGGTGGCGGTGGGTCGGCAGGATGAGTCCGGAGCTCTGGCTCAGGGGTCCCCAATCCCCAGCATGGCGGCGCCAGGCCCCTTGGGAGGGGACCCTCTTGAGCCGACCTAGGGTTAGGGTTAGCCCCCAGGAGGCCGGCAGGTCTGATCCACCAGCTGTGAGTCGAGCGTAGGGGCGGGTCGAGGTGAGGGCACTGGCGAGCAGGAGCATGAGCCCAAGCGTTTTGGCGCGGCGGGCCTTCAAAGGTCGCCGTGGGTTCGGAGGGCCCTGCCCATTCTCCCGCCCTGAATGAGGACAGCACCCCTAGCGGGCCTGCTCACGGCGGGGTGGCAGGGTGAGTCTGGCGATGGGGTTCGGGGGTGTCCAATCCCCAGCGAGGTGGCGCCACGCACCTTGGGAGGGGCCCCTAGGGGGCCGACCTAGGTTTAGGGTTAGCCCACAAGAGGCTGGCAGGCCCAATCCTCCAGCTGTGCGCGAGCGGAGGGGCGGGCCAGGGGAGTGCGCTTGTGAGCGGGAGCGTGGGCCCAAGAGTTTTGGCATGGCCAGCCATCGAAGTCCCCCGGGGGCTCAGAGGGCCCTGCCTGTCTCCTGCCTGGAATGAGGACAGCGCTCCTAGTGGGCCAGGTCGAAGCGGGGTGGCAGGGTGAGTTCAGCGCTGGTGCTCGGGGGTCCCCAATCCCTGGTCTGGCGGCCCCAGTCCCCTTCGGAGGGGCCCCTCGTGAGCCGACCTAGGGATAGGGTTAGACCGCAGGAGGCCAGCAGGCCGGATCTGCCGGCCTTGCAGCGAGCGGAGTGGCGGGCTGAGGTGAACGCACTGGCGCGCGGGAGTGTGGCCCAGGCGTTTTGGCGCAGGAGGCCTTCGAAGTTCGCCGGGGGCTCGGAGGGCCCTGCCCGTTCTCCCGCCCTGAATGACCCGCAGCGCCCTAGTGGCCCGGGTGGCGGCGGGGTGGCAGGGTAAGTCTGGCGCTGGGGCTCGGGGGTCCCCAATCCCTGCCATGGCAGCAGCAGTCCCATTGGGAGGGGCTCCTTGGGGACCGACCCTGGGTTAGGGTACGGGTTAGGGTTAGGGTACAGTTTAGGGATATGGTACAGGTTAGGTTATGGTTTAGGGTTAGGGTTAGGGTACGGGTTAGGGAACGGGTTAGGGATAAGGATTGGGTACGGTGTAGGGTTAAGGTATGGGTTTGGGTATGGGTTCGGGTACAGGTTAGGGTTAGGTATGGGTAGGGTATGGATTAGGGTCGGGGTTAGAGATAGGGTACGGGTTAGGGTATGGGTTAGGGTTAAGGTAAGGGTACTGTTTAGGGTTAGGGTACGGGTTACGGTTTAGGGTTTAGGGTTACCGTTAGGGTACGGGTTAGGGTTAGCGTACGGGTAGGGTTAGGGTACGGGTTATGGTATGACTTAGGGTATGGGTTAGGGTCAGTGTTTAGGGTTTAGGGTTAAGGTTAGGATATGGGTTAGGGTACTTGTTAGGGTTACGGTTAGGTTTAGGGTACGGTTTAAGTTACGGGTTAGGGTACAGTTTAGCGTTAGGGTTAGGGTATGGGTTAGGGTACGGGTTAGAGTACGTGTTAGGGTTACAGTTAGGGTTAGGGTACAGGTTAGGGGTAAGGTTAGGGTACGGGTTAGATTTAGGGTTAGAGTACATTTTAAGGTTAGGTTTAGGGTTAGGTTACGGGTTAGGGGTAGGGTTAGCTGATGTGGTAGGGTTACAGGTAGGGTTAAGGGTATGGTTAGGGTCGGGGTAGGGTTAGGGTTTAGGGTTAGGGTTTGGGGTTTGGGGTTAGTGGTTAAGGTTAGGATTTAGTGTTTAGGGTTTCGGGATTAGGGTTAGGGATTAGGGTTTATGGTTTAGTGTTAATGTTAGGGTTTAGGGTTTAAGGATTAGTGTTTAGGGTGAGGTTAGGGTAGGGTTAGGTTTAGGGTAAGGGTTAGGTGTTAGGATTAGGATTAGGGGTTAAGGTTTAGGGTTTAAGGTTAGTGCTTAGGGTTTAGGGTTAGGGTTAAACCCCAGTAGGCCAGAAGGACGGATACGCCGGCTGTGCAGTGAGTGGAGGAGTGGGCCGAGGTGAGGGCACTGGCGAGCAGGAGTATGGTATCCAGCGTTTTGGTGCAGGGGGCCTTTGAACATCACTAGAGGCTCGGAGGGCCCTGCCCTTTCTCTCGCCCTGAATGACCGGCGGCGCCCCTAGCGGCCCGGGTGGTGGCGGGGTGACAGTGTGAGTCTGGCAGTGAGGTTTGGGGGTCCGCCATGCCATGCGTTGCAGCGCAAGGCCCCTTGGGAGGGGCCCCTCTGGGGCCGTCCTAGGGTTCGTGTTAGCACCTAGGAGTCCGGCAGGCATGATCCGCCAGCTGTGCGGTAGCGGAGGGCCAGGCCGAGGTGAGGGCGCTGGAGAGCTGGAGCGTGGGCCCAATAATTTTGGCGCGGGGGCCTTGGAAGGTCGCCAGGGGATTGCAGGGCCCTGCCCGTTCTCCCACCCTGAAGGAACATTGGCGCCCCTAGCGGCCTGTGTGGGGCGGGGCGGCAGGGTGCATCCGACGCTGGGGCTTGGGGGTCCCCAATCCCTGGTGTTGTGGCGCCAGGCCCATTAGGAAGGGACCCTCAGGGGCCATCCTAGGGTTAGGGTTAGTGCCCAGGAGGCCGACAGGCCTGATCTGCTGGCTGTGTGAGGAGAGGAGTTGCGGGCCGAGTTGAGGGCGATGGCGAGTGGGAGCGTGGGCCCCAGCGTTTTGGCACCTTGGGCCTTCGAATATTGCCATGGCTCATAGTGCCCTGCCCATTCTCCTGCCCTGAATAAGCAGCGGCACCCCTAGCGGATCCATTGGTGGTGGGGCGGCAGGGTGAGTCCCGCACTGCGGCTCGGGGATCCCCAATCCCCAGCGTTGCGGCGCCAGGCCCCTTGGGAGGGGCCCCTCAGGGGTCGATCTAGGGTTACGGTTACCCCCAGAAGGCCGGTGGACCCGATCAGCGGCTGTGCAACACGCGGAGGGTTGGGTCAAGGTGAGGGCGCTGGCGAGCCTGAGCATGAGCCCAAGTGTTTAGCACAGTGGGCCTTCGAAGGTCAGCGGGGGCTGGGAGGGCCCTGACCGTTCTCCTTCCCTGATTGACCGGTGGGCCCCTAGCGGCTCTGGTGGCTGAATGGCAGCAGGGTGAGTCTGGCACTTGGGCTCGGAGTCCCCATCCCCAGCGTTGCGACGACAGGCCCCTTGGGAGGGGTTCTTCGGGGGCCAACCTTGGGTTAGGTTTAGCCCCCAGGAGGCCAGCAGGTCCTATTCGCAACCTGTGTGGAGAGTGAAGTGGCGGACCGAGGTGAGGGCGCAGGTGATTGGGAGCGTGGGCCTGGGCGTTTTGGCGCGGGGGGCCTTCGAAGGTCACCGTGTCTCGGAGGGCCCTGCCCGTTCTACCGCCCTAAATGAAGGGCAGCACCCCAAGCCCCCGGGTGGTGGCTGGGCGACAGGGTGAGTCAGGTGCTGAGGCTCGGAGTCCCCCATCCCCGGCTTTGCGGCGCCAGGCCCCTTGGGAGGGGCCCTCGGGGGTCCATCTAGGGTTACAGTTAGCCCCCAGGAAACCGGTGGACCCGATCAGCGGCTGTGCGGCATGAGGAGGGTTCGGCCGAGGTGAGGGCGCTGGCGAGACTGGGCATGAGCCCAAGCCTTTTAGCGCGGGGGGCCTTCAAAGGTCACCATGTCTCAGAGGACCCTGCCAGTTCTCCCAACCTGAATGACCCGCGGTGCCTCTAGCAGCCCAGGTGGCGGCGGGGCGGTTTGTGAGTCCAGTGCTGGGGCTCGGGGGTCCCCAATCTACAGCGTTGCAGCTTCAGGCCCCTTGGGAAGGGCCCCTCGGGGGCCTACCTATGGTTAGATTAGCCCCCAGGAGGCCGGCAGACCCGATACACCACCTGTGCGTCGAGTGGAGAGTTGGGCCGAGGTGAGGGTGCTGGTGAACATGAGCCTGGGCCCAAGCGTTTTGGTTCGCGGCGCCTTTGAAGGTCAGTGCTGGTTCGGAGTGCCCTGCCCGTTCTCCCACCCTGAATGACCGGCGGCATCCCTAGTGGCCCAGGTGGCGACAGTGCAGCAGGGTGAATCCGGCTCTGGGGCTCTGAGTCACCAATCCCCAGCGTTGCAGAGCCAGGCCCCTTGGGATGTGCCCCACGGTGCCGACCTAGGTTTTCGGTTAGCCCCCAGGAGGCCGGCAGGCACTATCCACTGGCTCTGCAGCAAGCAGAGGGGCAGGCCGAGGTGAGGGCGCTGGCGAGCAGGAGCGTGGGAGCCAATTTTTTTGAGCGGGGGGACTTCAAAGGTCGCAGGGGAAACGGAAGGGCCTGCCAGATCTCCCACCTGAATGACCCGTGGCTCCCCTAGCCGCCCGGGTGGCGGCAGAGCGGCAGGTGAATCCGACACTGGGGATCGGGGGTCCCCAATCCACCATGTTGTGGCGCCAGGCCCCTTGGGAGGGGCCCCTCGGGGGCTGACCTAGGGTTAGCATGAGACCCCAGGACGCCAGCAGGCTCAATCTGCCAGCTGTGCGGGAAAGGAGTGGTGGATCGAGGTGAGATCTCTATGGAGCGGGAGCGTGGGCCCAAGCGTTTTGGCACGGGGGGGCCTTCGAATGTCTTCAGGGACTCGGCGGGCCCTACCTATTCTCCTCCCTGAATGACTGGCGACACACCTAGCTGCCCTGGTGGCAGCGGGGCAGCAGGGTGAATCAGGCGCTTCGGCTCTGTTATCTCCAATCCCCAGTGTTGCAGCGCCAGGCCCCTTGGCAGCGGCCCCTCAGGTGCCAACCTAGGGTTAGGTTTAGCCCCTAGGAGGCCGGCAGGCCATATTCGCCAGCTGTGTGGATAGCGGAGTGGCGGACCAAGGTGAGGGCGCTGGTGAGCGGGAGCGTGGGCCCGGGCATTTTGGCGCCGGGGGCCTTTGAAGGTCACCGTGTCTCAGAGGGCCCTGCCCTTTCTCCCTCCCTGAATAATAGCAGCACCCCAAGACCCCGGGTGGCAGCTGGGCGGCAGGGTGAGTCCAGCGCTGGGGCTCAGGGGTCCCCTATCTCCAGCGTTGCGGCGCCAGGCCCATTGGGAGGGGCCGTTCGGGGGTCAATCTAGGGTTACGGTTAGCCCCCAGAAGGCTGGTGGACCCGATCAGCAGCTGTGCAACACGCGGAGGGTTGCCCCGAAGTGAGGGCGCTGGCGAGCCTGAGCATGACCCCAAGCATTTTAGCGCAAGGGGCCTTCGAAGGTCAGCGGGGGCTCGGAGGGACCTGCCCGTTCTCCCGCTCTGAATGACCGGCGGGGCCCCTAGAGGCTCCGGTGCCTGAAGGGCAGCAGGGTGAGTCCGGCACTTGGGTTGGGGTCCCCATTCCCGGCGTTGTGGCGCCAGGCCACTTGGGAAGTGCCCCTCCGTGGCCGACCTACAGTTAGGGTTAGCCCCCAGGAGGCCAGCAGGCCCGATACACCGCCTGTGCATCGAGCAGAGAGTTGGGCCGAGGTGAGGGTGCTGGTGAACATGAGCCTGGGCCCAAGCGTTTTGGTTCGGGGCACCTTCGAACGTCGGTGGGGGTTCAAAGGGCCCTGCCCATTCTCCCACCCTGAACAAATGGCGGCGCCCCTCGCGGCACGTGTGGGGTGGGGCGGCAGGGTGCATCCAGCACTGGGGTTTGGGGGTTCCCAATCCCCGGCGTTGTGGCGCCAGACCCCTTAGGAAGGGACACTCAGGGGCCGTTCTACGGTTAGGGTTAGCGCCCAGGAGGCCGGCAGGCCCCATCCACCATCTGTGCGGCGAGCGGAGGTGCGGTCCGAGGTGAGGGGGCTGGGGAGCGGGAGCGTGGGCACCAGCGTTTTGGCACCTTGAGCCTTTGAATGTTGCCATGGCTCGGAGGGCCCTGCCCTTTCTCCTGAACTGAATAACCAGCGAAGCCCCTAGCGGCTCCGTAGCTGTGGGGTGGCAGGGTGAGTCCTGTGCTGTGGCTCGGGGATCCCCATTCCCCAGAATTGCGGGGCCAGGCCCCTTGGGAGGGGCTCCTCTTGGGCCGACCTAGGGATAGAGTTAGCACCTAGCAGGCCGGCAGGCCCAATCCTCTGGCTGGGTGGTGAGAGGTGGGCGGGCCGAGCTAAAGGCGCTGGGGAGCGGGATTGTGGGCCCCTGCATTTTGGTGCAGGAGGCTTCAAATATCGCTGGTTTCCCCAGGGCCCTGTCCCTTCTCCTGCCGTGAATGACCGGCGGGGCCCCTAGCGGCCTGGGTGGCAGTGTTGCGGCAGGGTGAGTCTGGCTCTAGGGCTTGGGGTCCCTGATTCCCAGCGTAGCAGCACCAGGACCCTTGGGAGGGGCCCCTGGGGGGCCGACCTAGGGTTAGGGTTAGCCCCAGCAGGCCAGCAGGCCCGATCCGCCTGCTGTGCGGGGAGCAGAGGGGCAGGCCAAGGTGAGGGCGCTGGGGAGTGGGAGCGTGGGCACCAACGTTTTGGCGCGGGGATCCTTTGAAGGTGACCAGGGACTCGGAAGGCCCTGCCCCTTCTCTCGCCCTGAATGACCGGCGATGCCCCTAGCAGCCTGGGTGTCCACAGTGTGGCAGGGTGAGTCTGGCTCTGGGGCTCTGAGTCACCAATCCCCACCATTGCAGAGCCAGTCCCCTTGGGATGTGCCCGACGAGGCCGACCTAGGGTTTCAGTTAGCCCCCAAGAGCACGGCAGGCCCTATCCACCGGGTCTGCATCAAGCGGAGGGGTGGGCCGAGGTGAGGGCGCTGGCGAGCAGGAGCATGGGAGCCTACGTTTTTGCCCTGGGGGCCTTCGAAATTCAGGGGGCCTTGGAGGGCCTGCCCGTTCTCCTGCCCTAATTGACCGGTGGGCCCCTAGCGGCTCAGGTGCCTGAAGGGCAGAAGGGTGAGTCCAGCACTTGGGCTCGGGGTCCCCATCCCCGGTGTTGTGGCGCCAGGCCACTTGGGAAGGGCCCCTCGGGGGCCGACCTACAGTTAGGGTTAGCACCCAGGAGGCCGGCAGGCCCGAGACACCACCTGTGCGTAGAGGGGAGAGTTGGGCCAAGGTGAGGGTGCTGGTGAACATGAGCCTAGGCCCAAGCGCTTTGGTTCTAGGCACCTTCGAATGTCGGCGGGGGTTCAGAGGGCCCTGCCAGTTCTCCCACCCTGAATGAATGGCGGCGTCCCTAGCAGCCCGTGTGGGGCGGGGCAGCAGCGGGCATCCGGCACTGGGGCTTGGGGGTCCCCAATCCCCGGCGTTGTGGCGCCAGGCCCCTTAGGAAGGGACCCTCAGGGGCCGTCCTAGAGTTACGGTTAGTGCCCAGGAGGCCGGCAGGCCTGAGTCGCCGGCTCTGCCAGGAGCGGAGGTGCGGGCTGAGTTGAGGGCAATGCAGAGCGGGAGTGTGGTCCCCAGCGTTTTGGCGCCCGGGGCCTTCAAATGTTGCCATGGCTCGAAGGGCCCTGCCCGTTATCCTGCCCTGAAGAACCAGCGGCGCCCTTAGCGGCTCTGTTGGCGGTGGGGCGGCAGGGTGAGTCCCGCAAGGTGGCTCGGGTATCCCCAATCCACAGCGTTGCGGGGCCAGGCCCCTTGGGAGGGGCTCCTCGTGGACCGACCTAGGGTTAGAGTTAGCACCCAGGAAGCCGGCCGGCCCAATCCTCTCGCTGGGCGGTGAGAGGTGTGTGGGCCGAGGTAAACGCTCTGGCGAGCGGGAGTGTGGGCCCCTGCATTTTGGCGTGGGAGGCTTCAAATATCGCTGGTTTCTCCAGAGCCCTGTCCGTTCTCCCGCCCTGAATGACCGGCGGCGCCCCTAGCGGCCCGGGTGGTGGCGGGGCCGCAGGGTTCATCTTGTGGTGGGGCTCGGATGTCCCCAATCCCTGGCATGGCAGCAACAGGCCCCTTGCGAGGGGCCCCTCTGGGGCCTACCTAGCTTTAAGGTTAACCCCCAGGAGGCCAGCAGACCGGATCTGCCAACTGTTCGGCGAGCGGGGGGCGTGCTGATGTGAATGCGCTGGCGAGCGGGAGCGTGGGCCCAAGCGTTTTGGCACGGGGGGCCTTCGAAAGTCTAGGAGGGCCCTGCCTGTTCTCCCGCCCTGTGAGGACGTTGCCCCTAGCAGGCCGGATCACAAAGGGGTGGCAAGATGAGTCCGTAGCTGGGTCTCGGGGGTCCCCAATCCCCAGCGTGGGATTGCCAGGCCCCTTGGGAGGGTTCCCTCTGGGCTGACCTACGGTTATGGTTAGCCCAAAGGAGGTCGGCAGGCCTGATCCGCCGGCTGTGCGGCGAGCGGAGGGATGGGCGGAGGTGAGGGCGTTGGCAAGCGGGAGCTTGAACCCAAGCGTTTTTGCGTGGTGGGCCTTCGAAGGTTGCCGTGGGCTCAGAGGGCTCTGCCCGTTCTTCCGCCCTGAAATAGGACAGCAACCCCAGCGAGTAGGGTCGCGGTGAGGCGGCAGGTTGAGTCCGGCGCTGGTGCTTGTGGGTCCCCAATCCCTGGCGCGGCGGCACCAGGCCCCTTGGGAAGGGCCCCTCGTGAGCAGTCCTAGGGTTAGAGTTAGACCCCAGGAGGCTGGCAGGCCTGGTCTGCCGGCTGTGCGGGGAGCAGAGGGGCGGGCCGAGGTGAGGGCGCTGGCGAGCGGGATCCTGGGCCCTAGGGTTTTGGCGCATGGGGCCTTTGAATGTCGCTGGGGGCTCAGAGGCACCTGCCTGTTCTCCCGCCCTGAATACCCGGTGGCTACCTAGCGGCCAGGGTGGCGGAAGGGCGGCAGGGTGAGTCTGGAACTGGGGCTCGGGGGTCCCCAATACCCGCCGTGGCACTGCCTGTCCCCTTGGGAGGAGTCCCTCGGGGGCCGACCTAGGGTTATTGTTAGCCCAAAGGAGGCTGGCAGTCCCGGTTCGCTGGCTATGCGGCATGCGGAGGGGCTGGCCTAGGTGAGGGCGCTGGTGAGCGGGAGCGTGGGCCCAAGCGTTTTGGCGTGGGGGCCTTTGAAGGTCGCCGGGGGCTTGGGAGGCCCAGCCCCTCCTCTCGCCCTGAAAGACTGGCGGCGCCCCTAGCGCCCGGGTTGCTGCGGGGTGGCAGGGTGACTCCGGCGCTGGGCTCGGGGGTCCCCAATCCCTGGCGTTGTGGCTCCAGGCCCCTTGGGAGGGGCCCCTTGGGGGCCGACTAGGGTTAGGGTTCGTCTCCAGGAGGCCGGCAAGCCCGGCGCTAAGTGGTTCTGGCAATGTAACAAAAATGCCATACACTTATCTGTAAACAATAACAGTGTACAGGAACCCTCTTAGCCCTAACATCATCCTTTGTGAATATGGAAGCCAGCCCCAAACTGGTCGTGGAAGTCTGATGAAAGGGCTAAGCACTTTTCTCTGAGTCACCACACTATACAGGGAAAGACCAATGTACATCATCTTTCACGAGTAGGAAGCATTAATGAAAAGGTTCTGGAATTTCGAGGACTCTGACCCATCCTTATTGGTAATAAGCCACCCTGTGCAGGAAAACACCTGCAACTCTCATCAGCCTCCTCAATCCTGATTCCGATTCAACTTTGTGTGTGTAGGACTAAGGAAATGTCCACATCTTATTGCTAAGAAAGAACGATGTCAGGGTAATGCCCTTCAAGTCACATCAGCCTTCCTGAAGATGGCAGCAGGAATCAACGTGGTTATGTTACCATGAGGTAAGGAAGATGAGCATATAAGTGAGAAACAACAGTGGGCAGGACCTCTCTTCAAATGAACAATATCTTTGCTTAATGTTGAATCCCTATGGTAAGTGGTTGTGGGCATTTGTGAGGTCAAAATCTTGAGTGTTTTGTAAAACCGCTTGGTCATTCACAGTTGAGACTAAGGTAGTTGGGGACTCCTAGGCAGTGATTTGTCCACTGTCAAAAATATGAAAAGATAAAAGAGACAGATGAGGTCTCCTCAGGCATTGTCCTTTATCCTCATCCTCCGTGAGGATGGCCATCTCTGGACAGCTCAGTGGCAGGGTCTCATTCACAGTGGGGGCATCTGTTCCTCACAGACATCTGGCAGGGAAATGGATTTGGTTCTCTGTGCCAGCCCAGCCACAGCTGAGTGTCACAGCACCCTCTCGTGGGCTCATAAGAGTTTCACTGTCACCAGGCAGGTCATTGTATTTGATAAACCACTGTGAGAGTTTGCAATTGCCTTCATCTGCAACCTCCTAGAAGCAAATGCAGGTCTCTGGTACCTTGTGAAGTCATGTGAAGGCATTGTGAGAAAGTGTCATTTTGCTTAAGAAAAACATGGCTGGGGCTCCTGGCTGGCTCAGCCAGTTAAGCATGTGCCTTTGGCTCATGTTATGATCTCAGGGTTCTGGGATCGAGCCCGGGCTCCCTGCTCAGCAGGAAAGGAAGTAGGGAAATAGCTTAGAACCCACAGAGAATGTGAATAAAGGGGAGTGAAATGGAATTTGGTCTGTGTTTTGCTTTAGGGATTGGAAGTTAGTTTTTTCTCAATTGTGATTGTTCTTGAAACAGAAAAGCTGTATTGGTTTTTTTTTAACTTTAATTTTTCTTCTAATAATAATTTTTTATTATGATATGTTAGTCACTATACAGTATTTCCTTAGTTTTTGATGTAGTGTTCCGTGATTCATTATTTGCATATAACACCCAGTGCTCCATGCAATATGTACCTTCCTTAATACCCATCACTGGCCCATCCCAATCCCCCACCCCTCTCCCCTCTGAAGCCCTCAGTTTGTTTCCCAGACTCCATAGTCTCTCCTGGTTCATTCCCCCTTCTGTTTAGGGTCCATTGTCTAAAAGGACAGACAGTGGAAGTTCACAAATATAAGATCGAAATTTAATTGTTCGTTATAGATGCCGCCAAGTAGTTCCCAGACATTTCATTCTACTGTAGTATTTCATCATACCTGTGCAGGTGCACGTGGAAGACAACTGATGCGTGCATACTGATAATAAAACAGGCCCCTCAGTAGTAGAATAATAGAGGATGCATATGTGTAAATTTATTCGACTACAGCTTCCATGCTTTCCCTTTGGTTCCTTATTATCTATGAAATTGGACAATTTTTGTTCTCTAGGCTTAAAACTCATTGTCAGTATTCAGAGTTTTCAATGCTGATCTTCTCCTGTATAAGTTACCAAAAACCTAAAATATGTATGAACTTTAAAAAACGCTATATTGAAAATGACAGCAGGGAAGTTCCATTTTGTGAATATTGTGTCAATGGATCTCTATTTTGACATCAGTGTTCATTAGAAATGATGACATTTCATGTGAGTATAAATATCAATGTGAAAAAGAAAAGGTAGGAAGAACCTTGAATGTTTAAGTAATTGCTGAAATGACAGGTGTGTGTGTGTGTGTGTGTGTGTGTGTGTGTGTGTGTGTGTGTAATTGATTTTCAGTGAATGGTTCAGCTTCTTGTAGGGCCTCCGAGAGCCCACAGTGAACCTTTCAATAAGTTGGTATCAATTTTCAGAACATGGGAATCTCTTAGTCCAATAGTCAATCAGGCAAGCTTTGAGGTCTTGAAGAGTTTCAGTCCTCAGCGATGGTGTTGCAGACCCTTGTGAGCAAACCCGAGGGTATGCTCAGAGCCCTCATTAGCTCGTACCAAGGTGCGACGATTTCAGACAGCATTTCCCAAAGAAGTACCTCTTGAGTCTCTGTCCTTGTCAGTTCCCTACACTTCCTTACACTAGTTATGTGATCAGTGTGTTTCAGGATAATCCCCACATGTGATTTTTGCTATTTCCTACTAGTCCTATCTGTTTCTCATCTTCTTCTTTTATGGTAGGGGTTGGGAAGCAACTTGTGTGGTGTAGGAAGAGGTATGGTAGTTGTCTGCCTTCAGAGGACCGAATGATGCCTAGAAATTGTACTGTAGTCTGAGGTCAATTATCCATCCTCTGAGAGTCAGGAATTCCATCACTTTACTTTGATGCTAGTCTGTTCTTCAAGCTGTCCTCAGAAATAAGGACGTCATCCATCTAGGGAATACTGGTTTGTGTGTATGTTTTCATTTTAGGAAAGGCCTTGCTGTTCCTGAAAATAATACTGTAGAGCACCCTTTCCTGTTCTTATTGGCCATCAGTCAATCTTTTGTGAAGTATTCGTTTGTAAATAGACTTTTTATGGTTGATGAGCAGGACTTCTTTATTGACAAGTCTTTGTCAGTGTGTGTATTGCAAATCTTTACTTCCCAGCCTGCGGTTCACTTTTTCATTTTCTTATGGCTATAAGATTAGGAGAAATGTCACATATTTATGAAGTCCCACTGAATTCTTTTAAATGGTTAGTGCACCCTATGTCCTACCCCAAGATTGACAGGTTCTACGTTTTCTTTCAGAAACTGTCCAATGGGAAGCTACACTCCATCTCAAATTTATAAATTGCATTTTTAATTCTAATAGGGTATTTATAGACTGTTTTGGATTTTCTATGTACACAATCGTATTATCTGTGAATAGTCACAATTATCCCCTCAATTCTTATACTTTTTGTTTTTCTTGCCTTCTAACACTGGTAAATTCTCCGATGCAACGTTGAATAGAGCAGCATTGTTTGAAGATTTTAATATACCTTTCTCAATATCTGACAGAAAAAGCAGTCAAAACATTGGTAACAAATGTGACCTAATTGACATATAGGGAACATTCCATAATAAGTGCAGAATACATTATTTTCAAGTGGTCATAGACTCTTTACCCAAATAGATGATAGGTGGGGCCACGAATCAAGTCTACAAATGTTAAACCCTGAAATTAACTAGATTCTATTCTTAGACCACAGGGAAATTGAGCCACAGTCGTAGCGAAAAGAAAACCAAGAAGTCCTTCAATGTTTAAAATTAAATGGAACTTTTCTACATATCCTAAAGGTCAGAGAGGGAATCTCAATGGAAATTCTGAACCTTTTCTACATGAGGGCTCACACACAATGATACTTTATTTGTGAAGAGCATTATAATAAGCTAGACAGGAGTTGAGCCTTAAGTCAGAGTTCTGCCTGCCCCAGCCACACCTGGCAGCCTTGGCCTGTGGTCCCCCTCAGCTGTCCTTTCTGGTGGCCCTGAGCTAAGGGGGTCAACATGGCCATATGGAAATGGGAAGCTCCCCACTCATAGTGATGACGGTGCCCCCTTCCCAGCTGCCCTTTTTTGGTGGCTCTGAGCTAAGGGGGTCAACATGGCCGTATGGAAATTAGAAGCTCCCCACTCTTAGTGATTACGTTGCTATCGTATCGTCCTTACCAGTCCAACAACATGATTTCTGAGTGAAATATGACACAAGAGTGACTTCTTGGCCTTCCTTCCGTTTGAAAATCATCTGGTGAGTCATCTGTTAGAAATATGGATACAACATGTGTTCTTTTTCTGTAAAAGAAATAGACCCAATAGCAATTATGGCTTCCTGAGTACCTGTTCTTGAGAGCCGTCATACTGGCTCTTTGTAGCATTCTGCCTCTTAAACTTCAAACTAGGGTGTAGATATTTTTAGGCACATTTTCAGGTGGTTAGAACGGGATTCAGATGATATGAGTCACAGAGGATTTTAGTGTCAGAAACCTAAGTGGGATCCCCAAATTACCTCCAAATCCCTTGCTGTTCCATACAGGGTACTATCTTCCTCTTATCTCTGGTATTCTCAATCTGGAAACCTATCAAGTATTAGGATTTTCTTGTCATGTGGACAACTGGAACAAATTCAGCGGGCCTTTTCACCTCTGCCCATGGTGATCATTAAGATCATTATCTCAGTAGAAGACCTCTGGGTAAGATACTCAAAGATCCTAAGGAATACAGACAGTATAATATTTCCCTGGTATTAAAGTTACTGAAACCAACTATCTTTTTTAGTCGATTCAGGCTCTGGTATGTTCAGAGGGTGCTGTAAAACAGGTCTGAATTAGTATTTAAAAACACTCAGCTCAGCCTCTTCTACAAAGTGAGCCAATGCTTATAAACATGGCTAAAATATTCCCTTACCTACGATGACTCCCCAGCCATCGTAGTGCTTATATGGTATGACTGTGACTTACTTTAGTCAACATTTGCAGAGAAAGAACGTAGTGCATCTAGGGGGCACTTCATGTTGAAATTAGTTTGAGACAACGAGCTACTGTGTTTTATTCTGCAGTCCAAGGGAATGGTGCCAGACATCTCTAAGGTGTCTAGCAGTTCTACAATTCTGATTTTAAGTGGTCTGTGTGCTTCAGAGATTCGGGCAGGAAAAGTGCAGGAGTCCAGAGACTGTGAACACTTCTGTTACCTGTGCTGACCATGGAGCAGGCAGCCTTCCGAGGACATCATTTTGATTTCTTGATACTCTTGTGAAAGGTGCTTTTGTCTCAAATTCCTCCTTTTAGGAGTAAGTATAGTGATAAAAGGAATTTTTATCTTATATCATCTGTGGGCCCTGATCCTGGGCTCCCAGGGAAGCTATCCTTTAACATTTTACCGGCTCAAAATGACTGGGCAAAACCTCAAAGCATGGGTCCTATTTCTGCCCCAAGCACATGTTGTACATCTGCTTCGAGAAGAAAACAATAACCAAAAAATGCCAACATAAATATAAGAAAAAATAAAGAACCTCTTTGGCTCCCATAAGATTAAAGTCATACTGACATGTACATACTGAAAACATAAGAAAGAGTCTCTCACTTTCTGGAATCTAAGAAGATCCTCATTGTGGTGTGTAACTCTGTACGTAAAACAAAACGGAACAAAATATATAACCCTGCCCCAAATGTTCCTTCCCCAGAGCACTCCCTTCTTGGTGAAGATTGTGTCTCCCAGGCAGCTGTCCTGACTTGGGTTTGAATAAAGGTCTCTTCCTTTCTCTCTAAAATGTTTTTAAAAGTTCATTCACGCAGTGTCGACAATAACAGTGTTTTCTATTTAAGTGAGAAATAAATGTTCCACTCTACCTACATTGGGAATAGACGAATTGAGGGTTTCTTTAGAAGAGTAAGTCTGCCTTCCAGAAAAGGCAAGGTCATTGGTCTATTGAGAATGAAGATAATTACTGCTAAACAACAAGTATGTGTTGCCCCTTTGCCCAGAAACCGAAGCAGGTGTGCAGGCTTTAGGTCAGCGGTGCCTACTTCTCCACAGCTGACAGCACTTCTCTGCTCTGGCTCCAAGACACCCGAAGTTTGGAACGTCAGCATCGGAGTCAGCGAGGCAGCTTGTCACACGACGCCTGTGTTCAGAGAAATCACAGGTATGTTTGGCAAAATGTCCTATCTATGTCAGGGCTGGAGGAAAAACCTCTCATTATCCCAAAACCTCCTGGGCTTTTCTCTTTTCTCTAGTTGAGCCACAAAGTAAAATTGAAGTAGCTGTCAGCATTCTGGGTTTGGTACAAGAATTACTTAGTTTCCCTGCAGGTAGAACTTTGCAGGGGATCACAATTTCTCTGTCCATTTATTGCTTACAAATGTATTTTGACCATCTGTTTCCTAGGAACCCTCTTTTATTAGAAAGGGAAGGTGAGATTCACTCTGTGCCTGTTTGTAACATCTAATTTGTTCCTTCATCTAACAATGTTTATTCAATTGGGCCTAAGATATGGTTGATTGGCCAGCATCTAGAGTTAGGTGGCTTTTTTTCATCTGATACAGACTTGGATGATGTCATTTGACAAAGGTGATGTTTCATCATTGATTAGTTTATTCATCAGAAGAGTTAAAATTAGGGTGGAGGGAAAATTGAAAATTATCCAAAGCGGCCTGTTCCTGTTTAAAAGTTGAGCTTGACTTTCTAGTTTTACTAAATGTATTATCTCGATATTTTGAGGTGCCATATTCACTCTGTTGTTTCTTTGGTGGTGGAGTCAGAAGGAGAGTCTGGGAAGTCTTTTGGATAGTGGCATGCTGGTGGCTTCAAGGGGCTTGGTGTCAGGAGCCTTGGGATGAAGTCTCCAACTGCTTGCCTGACCCTGGGTGCATCACCCAGAGGTTTTGTTTCCTCTTATGAATTTGCCAGCAGATAATGTTCTGCTTAAAGGGGAACCCTCCCATCCTGTTGGTGGGAATGCAAAGTTGTGCAGCCAGTCTGGGAAACAGTGTGGGGGTTCCTCAAAAAGTTAAACATTGAACAACCACATGATCCAGCAATTGCTCTCCTAGGTATTTACACAAAGGATACAGAAATGCAGATTCAAAGGGGGTCCATGCACCAGGATGTTTATGGCGGTAATGTCCACAGTAGCCAAACTATGGAGAGAATCCCAAAGTCCATGCATTGATGAGTGGATAAAGCATGTGGGATACATACATATATAATGGAATATGACCCAGCTTCAAAAAGAATGAAATCTTAACATTTGTAGGATGTGCCTGGAACTATAGTGTATTAAGAAAAGCAAAATCAGTGAGGAAAGACAAATATCCTATGCTCTCACGCTTGTGGAATTTCAGAAAAAAAACAGATGAACAGAGCTGAGGGGTGATGAGAGAGGCAAACCAGGAAATAGACTCAACCTTGGAGAACAAACTGAGTGTTGCTGCAGGACAAGGGTGTGGGGGGAAGAGTTAAATGGGTGAGGGGTATTAAGGAGGGCACATGTGATGAGCACCGGGTCTGTATGCAGGTGAGGAATCACTAAATCCTACCCCTGAAGCGAATATTCCATGGCATGTGAACTAACTGGAATTTAAGTAAAGAAGAAAGGAAAAAGTGTTCTGCTTCATGAAGAGTGAGGTAAAATTGTAGTGAATTGGGCTGTACTATTCTATAGATGAGAGTTGTAAAACACCCTGTTGTAGGATACACTAGTTTCTTATCACATAAGGAGTCCTCAGAAAGCTGCAATGAAAGATTCAGATCTCATAGCATGTTCATGTTCCACTGATATGTTACAGTTTGCACAGGTAGGAAAGAAGGTGGAGAGAAAGGCAACAGAAGGGGAAAGTAGGTGTGAACCTTTCATTAGTTAGCGTTATAGCTTTCTCATGGAAGCCTTGCGCCAGTGTGATTTTGGAAGAAGAGGAGGAATCCGGGAGCTTTGCAGGAGATGGGGGAGTTCCAGGACTGGGTAAAGCTGACAGGGGTCCCAGAGGAGAGCTGAATGCATTCTGCAGCAGGGTGTGGGCAGGGTGGGCTCCATGGGTGGCATTGGTCTCCTGGGTGAGAGTTGTGACAGGTGAGGGCTGTGTGCAAGTTCCTGGCTGAGGTCAAGTGAGGCACAGGTGGAGAGCTGGCAGAGAACCTTGTTCTGGGGCACCAGCCTCACCCAACACACACAGCCTCATCTTCTGTCCCTGTCACTCCAATTCAGACTTCTCCGAAGGTGAGTGAGAACACATCAAGAGCATTCTGAACAGAAGGGAAAGCATGTGCAAAGGCTCTGTGGCAGGAGAATTCCAGGTATGTCCAGGAGCAGCAAGAAGGCCCTTTGGCCACAGGAGACAGCTTAGGACATGAGCTCAGAGAGGTGACAGAGGGTGACAGAAAGTCATTCCAGGGCTATAACCCCATGAGACCCTGTTTCACTGGGCCATCCTGGCTACAGTGTTGGAACAGATGACAGAGGGTTGAAGATGGCAAGGCAGGTCAATGACGAAGCTTTTCCAGGAACTCAGGCACTGTGGACCAGACAGGTGGCCTTAGATGGAGTGGCTAGAACTATTCTGGGTCCATTTTGAAGATGGAGCTCACAGGATTTGCTGATGGGTTAGCTATTAGGAGCAGGAGAACGGAGGAATTGGGGTAACTCCCAGCTGTTGTGGGTTGTCTTGATCAAGGGGAAGGAGAGGGTTTCTCGGGGGGTAGGAGGTAGTCCGTGTTCCGCATGCTGAGGAAGGTGCCTTTCCCAGTGGATCTGCTGAGGTTTGTGTCTGGGAGAACCTCTCACATCTCCTCCCTCAGCAATGCTCAGGTACAAGTATCCCCCACTTTTTAAACGTTCACAGTAAGACACTGGGCTTTCTTGAAAGAACTGCGTTATTACCCAGCTTCAGTAACAGGAAGAGACCTGAAGAGGCTTTCCCTCTTATGAAAAAAGGTGAACAGTGAGAATCGCGTTCAGCATCTGTTTTGGGGAGAAGCACGACAGAGGGAGTGTGCACCCCAACCAGCTCCTTCGCTGGGAACCGCTCTCCGCATCCAGCCACCAGCACTTTGAATGGTGTCTGTGAGCCTCTGCTGTGCTTTATCTTCATTTATGCTGGGCCTCAGTTAGAAACTTGTGTGCTGAGGCCTACAAAATCCAAAGAGAAGGAATTTTGGTGTCGGAGCACACTGTCTAATTGTTTGTGTAAATTAATGGTTATTCCTTCTTGACACCATTTCTGCTGTGCAAGGTTTCTCAGAAGCCCTGTACTTTCAAAGAGCAGGGAAACCTATACCCCATGCTTCAGGGTTAGTTTTAGTCTCCATGCTGGACAGAACATTTCATGACTGTCTGATTTTCTCACTCAAACATTGAGACTTTGGCCACCTTCACTCGTTTTTACCACCCCATCCCCAAATCTGGCACCTACCAATCTGATCTCAGTATCTATGCGTTCAGTATTTGTTTATTCCACGTGGAATGTACATGAGAGCATCTGGAATTGGTCTTTCTGTGTCTGAGTTACTTGGCATAAGGCCCCCAAGGTCTATGTTTCCATGTCTGGGTCTTGAGAGTAATGTTGCAGTGAACGTGGGAGTTCATCTGTGTTTTTGAGGCAGCATTTTTGTGTTCTCCAAATCAATACTCAGTAGAGCCATTACTGGGTCATGGGGTAGTTGTATTTATTTTTTTCAGGAACCTCCATACCGTTTGTCACAGTGGCTGCACCAATTTCCATTCCCACCAACAGTGCACAGTGTCTCCTCGTTTGCACACCCTTGACCCCACCTGGTGTCTGTCTCTGGGTCAATTGCTGTTCCAACAGTTGTGAGAAGATAGCCGATTGTGGGTTTGACTGATGTTTCCCTGACAATGATTAGTGAAGTTGAACAACTTTTTCTGTCTGTTGGCACCTGTGTGCCATCTTTGGAAAGTATCTATTCACATATTCCTCCCATTTTTTTATATAGTTTTTTTTTTGTTTTGATTTCTATGAGTGTTGTGTGTATTTTGGATATTAGCCTCTTCTCACACATATGATTCG
Organism: Ursus arctos; assembly: GCF_023065955.2. Classification (NCBI taxonomy): domain Eukaryota; kingdom Metazoa; phylum Chordata; class Mammalia; order Carnivora; family Ursidae; genus Ursus; species Ursus arctos. The sequence goes on from NW_026623019.1 coordinate 31,891,347, forward strand.
CAGATATTTTTTTCTTATTGGGTCAGTGGTGTTTTAAGTTTTTGCTGGTTTCTTTTGCTGTGTGGAAGATTTCAGTTTGATGTTGTTCCACTTGTTTATTTGTGCTTTTGTTGCCTTTGCATTTGTTGTCCGATCTGAAGACTCTTTGCCAAAACCAATGTCGAGAGACTTAGTACCTGTGTCTTCTTGGAGGTTTATGGATTCAGGTCTTATGTTCAAATCATTCAAGCATTAAAAATTTTGTGTGTCGTGTAAGAAAGTGGCCCAGTTATATTCTTCTGCATTTAGTGTCCAGTTTGCCTGTTACCGCTCACTGAAGAGACAGTCCTTCCCTCATGGCATATCTTCTGCTGCTGTGTTGTAAGTTAGGATCATCTCCATGTGGGTAAGTTTCTGAGCTCTCTGTTCTGTTCCACTGACCTGGTGTCTGTGTTTATGCCAGTACCATCCTGGTTTGAAGACAACAGCTTTGTAATCTAGCTTGAAATCCAGGAGTGTGTTGACTGCACGTTTCTTTCTCCAGGTTGCTTTGGGTATTTGGGGTCTTTTGTGATTCCATACAACTTTGAGGACTGTTTTCTATTTCCTCGAATAATGCCACTGGAATTCAGATAGGGATTTCATCACATGTGTCGATTGCTTTGGGTACGATGGACATGTTCACATAATTAACTCTTCCAGTTAAGGAGCATGGTGTATGTTTCCATTTGTTTGTGTTGCCTTCCAAATCTTTGACCCATACATTCTGCCCCCCTCGACACACATATTTTTCATTTCTTTTCTGCCATGTGTTGAGTGTACTACGACTTTCTCATTCTTAGTTACTTTTATTTCTAGATTTTTTTTACGCAATTGTAAATGGCGTTGCATTTTTAATTTTTCTGTGCGTAAGTGGGTCATCATTATACAGAAATGCAAGAAGTTGGGTCATCTGGGTGGCTCCGTAAGTGAAGCGTCTACCTTCAGCTCAGGTCATGATCCCAGAGTTCTGGGATCGAGCCCTGTGTTGGGCTCCCCGCTTAGCAAGGGTCTGCTTTTCCCTCTTTCTGACACTCCCCCTGCTCATGCTTTTTCTCTTCCTGTCAAATAAATAAATAAAATCTGAAAAAAAAATAAAGACAACAGGTCTTTATATTGACTTTATATGCTGCAACTTTCTTGAATTTGTTTATTCTAACAGTATTTTTTTTTTGTGGAATCTTTCGGGATTTCATGTCATTTTCAAATAGTGACAGTTTTCCTGTATGGATTTCATATCTTTCTCTTTTTTTAAAATGATGTTAGTCACCCTACAGTACTTCATTTGTTTTTGATGTAGTGTTCCATGATTCATTGTTTTCATATAATACTAGTGCTCATTATGACACGTGCCCTCCTTTTTTTAAAAAGAGTTTATTTATTTATTCGACAGATATAGAAACAGCCAGCGAGAGAGGGAACACAAGCAGGGGGCGTGGGAGAGGAAGAAGCAGGCTCATAGCGGAGGAGCTTGATGAGGGGCTCAATCCCATAATGCCAGGATCACGCACTGAGCCGAAGGCAGGCGCTTAACCACTGTGCCACCCAGGTGCCCCCTGCCTTGTTAATTTTAACCATTCTAACTGGTGTAAGGTGGTATCTCATTGTCGTTTTGATTTGTATTTGCCTGATGGCAAGTGATGTGGAGCATTTTTTCATGTGTCTGTTGGCCATTTGTATGTCTTCTCTGGAGAAGTATCTCTTTGTGTCTTCTGCCCATTTTTGGGGTGTCGAGTTTGAGGAGTTCTTTATAGATCTTGGATACCAGCCCTTTATCTGTAATATCATTTGCAGATCTCTTCTTCGATTCCATAGGTTGCCTTTTTGTTTTGTTGATCGTTTGCTTTGCCGAGCGGAAGCTTTTTATCCTGATGAAGTGCCAATAGTTCATTTTTGCTTTTATTTCCTTTGCCTTTAGAGACCTGGCTTGCAAAGTTGTTGTGTCCAAAGTTGAAGAGTTCTTTTGATTTTGATATGAGACAGGAATCCATTATCTTATTTTCCTGACCAGGGTCTGTGACCGTGATTCCTAGCAGCTGCAAGGGGAGAGGAGGCCGGGGTGGTGCACACTTCCTAGACTTGTGGTCAGGACTAGTCTGGAGCCCACTGAAGTCAGCCACACCTGACACAGAAGGCACCCAGTCAGTGTAGCTGTGGGCACTGCTGCCATGGTACTTTCGGGCCGGCTCCATGCTGCCACCTCCTGCTTTTCATCATCATCTTCAAGGTCATGTGCCTCTGCTCTTGCCCCATGGCCTCCGGGGTATTGTCCGTCCTCCATCTGGTCCTCGTCCCTGTTGCCCTGTGCAGTCCGATGCCAGGGTAGCCTTCTCGAGACAAATATCTGGCCCTGATGGAACACTTCCATGGATCTCGTGTGATGCGAGGATGATGCCCTGCGCTGGAAGGGGGCTGCAGGTCCCCAATCAGGAGAGCCATGTCTCCCTTTTCAGCATGGCCTGCCCTCCCCTCAGTCTTCTTCAGGGAAGCTCTCCCATCTTCCTGAGATGACATCTCTGGACTGAAAAATGAATGTTATTTTACATACCTGTATGCCATAGTTCATTCATGGCATGTCTTTCAACCCCGTTAGTGAGTATTTTTTAGCAGTTCTGAAGGGCTGTCTGCTCAAGGAGGGGATGACCTGGGTGGGGCAGCTTTCCCTCTCATCTCCCTCAGCCTGTCTCTGAGCCCTGGGGCCAGCTGTCCCACTGAGGATTGAGGGACCCGAGCCAGCCCATCCTGAGCCCAGGATGTGTGTCAGCTGTGTAGACGGATGCCTGTCGGAGCGGTGGGCAGCTTGCATGGGCCAGGGGCAGGCAGTGTCTCCCTCTCATTCCCTCCCTCCCTTCCTCCCAGAGGTAGCTCAGAGCAGCCTTCACCCCCTGCATCTCGAGATCCCTTGACCTGTGCCTCCTGTGTTCGGCTGGTGACCTTGGAGTTTCGCATGGATTCTACCTCCCATACCCTATCCCATACTAGTTCCTGGATCAGGGGAGTGTCGGACCCTTGTCTGTTTTTGGTCTTCTTCCTGTCCTGCACCAAGCCCACCCACCGTTGCATCTTCCATGTATGTGCTTGGAAGCAAGCCCATCCACAGGGAACCTATTAGCCAAATGGATCCAGGCAATGAACATTGAAGTAGAGATCCAGGATCCATAATAAACCTGCTCTGAAACCTGTCCCAAAGTCTGTGACTCTCTCACACTGAAACAGAAACAATAATAGCTTTCTGGACTGTGAAGTGACATGTGTCTCTACTTCCAATCTTGAATGCATAGGTGCTGAGCCTGGACAGAAAAGGACCATGGCTCCCGTGGGCTGGGATCCACAGTTAGAACTCAGTGAAATCTGAATTTGAGTAATGGAGTGAATAATTATTGTAGAGTGAATCCTCCCAAGTAGGGCTTATGCACATTGCACAGGAAAAGCTTTTTCAAAGAGGTTCCTGAAAGAAAATTCTTTTTTAAAAATTTATTTTAATTCCATTAGAGCTAACATACAGTGTTACATTCGTTTCAGGTGTACAATAGAGTGATTCAGTAATTCTATATATTACTCAGTGGTCATCAAGAAAAGCGTCCTCTTAATCCCCTTCATCTATTTCACTCATCCCTCTATCCACCTCCTCTCTGGTAACCATCCGTTTGTTCTCTATTGTTAAGAGTTTGTATTTTGGTGTGTCTCCTTTTTCTCTTTTAGTCATTTATTTTTGTTTTTTTCTTAAATTCCCTATTAGAGTGACATCGTATGGGATTTGTCTTTCTCTGACTGACTGATTTTATTTAGGATAATACTCTCTAGCTCCATCCATGTGGCTGCAAATGGCAAGGTTTCATTCTTTTGCAAGCCGATTAATACTCCATTGTGTGTGTGTGTGTGTGTGTGTGTGTGTGTGTGTGTGTGTGAATACACACATCTATCATCTCATTTGTCAATTTTTCTACAGACATTTGGGTTGCTTCCATATTGTGATATTGTAAATAATGGTGCAAGACACATAGGGGTGCACGTATCCTTTTAAGTTACTGTTTTCCTATACTTTGGGTAAATACGAGTAGTGTGATTGTTGGATCGTAGGGTAGTTCTATATTTAATTTTTTGAGGAACCTTCATACTGTTTTCCACGGTGGCCACCACAGTTTGCATTCCCACCCACAGTTCACGAGGATTCCCCTTTATCCACATCCTCCCAACAGCTGCTCTTTGTTGTGCTTTTGATGTTAGCCATTCTGACAGGTTTGAGGTATTACCTCATTGTCCTTTGGATTTACATTTTCCTGATGATGGGTGATGGTGAACATCTTTTCACGGGACTCTTGGCCATTTGTATTTCTTCTTTGGAGAAATGTCTGTCCATGTCCTCTGCCTATTTTTTAACTGGATTATTTGTTTTTTGGGGATCGAGTAGTATCAGTTGTATATGTTTTGGACACTATCCCTTTATTGCATATGATCTTTGCAAATATCTTCTCCCTTTGAGTAGGTTGCCTTATTATTTTTACGTTTTCATTGTTCTTCTGCCGTGGGAAACTTTTTATTGTGCTGTATTCCCAATAGTTTATTTTTGCTTTCATTTCCTTTGCCTCAGGACACAGTCTAGAGAAACGTTGGTATGGTCCATGTCAAGAAGTTACTGTCTTCCCTCCTATAGGATTTTTATGGATTCAGGTCTTATATTGAGGTCTTGAAAATGTTTGTGTTTGTCTGTATTGTGTAAGAAAGCAGTCTAATTTCATTCTTTTGTGCGTAGCTGTCTAGTTTTCCCAACACCATTTGTTGTAGAGACCGTCCATTTCCCTTTTGATATCATTGCTTGCTTTGTATAAGATTCATGGACCACATAATTGTGGGTTTCTGTCTGAACTTGTATCCTGTTCCTTTGGTCGCTGTGTCTATTTTTGTGCCGTACTCTCTTGTTAGGATGACTTCAGCATTGTAGTATAACCTGAAATCTGAAATTGTGAGTCCTCCAGCTTTGTTTTTCTTTTCCACATTGCACTGTCTTTTCGGAATCTTTAGTGGTTCCATACAAATGTTTAGGATTGTTTATTCGAGGTCTTTTGTTCTTTAATTTAAATTCAGTTAGCCAACTTACAGTACATCATTAGTTTCAGATGTAGTCTTCAATAAATTTTCAGTCGTGTGTAACACCCAGTGCTCATTGTATCGTGTGACCTCCTTAATGCTACTCACCCAGATACGCCCCCCCCAACTTCTCCTCCAACTATCATCAGTTTCTTGCGATAGTTAAGAGTCCATCATGGGTTTTCTCCCTCTCTGATAACTTCCCATTCTATTTTCCCTTCCTTCCCCTATGGTCTTCTTCCTTGTTTCTGATATTCCACATAGGAGTGAAAGCATATGATCATTGTCTTTCTTTCATTGACTTATTCCACTCAGCATAATACCCTCCAGCTCCACCCAGGTCGGTGTGATGGTAAGTATTCATCCTTTCTGATGGCTGAGTAATATTCCATTATATATATGATCCACATCTTCTTTATCCATTCATCTATCCATGGTCATCTGCACTCCTTCCACACTTTGTCTATTATGGATATTGCTGTCCTGAACACTGGGGTGCATGTGTCCCGTCTTCACTACCTCTGTCTCTTTGGGGTAAATACCCAGTAGTGCAATTGCTGGGACATAGGGTAGCTTTATTTATAACTTCTTGAGGAAACTCTGTACCATTTTCAAGAGTGGCTGTACTGGACTGCATTCATACAGGGCTGTAAGAGGGTTCCCGTTTCTCCACATCCTCTCCAACATGTATAGTTTCATGTCTTCTTATTTTCAGATATTCGGCCTCGTGTGATATGGCATTTATAGGGGTTTAGATTTGCATTTCCCTGAAGCCAAGTGATATGAAGCATTTATGCATGTATCTTTTGGTCACCAGTACGTCATCATCAGTGAAATGACTTCCCATTTTAATCCATCTCAAGACCTAAAGCTGGGTAAGGCACTGAAGCTGGATGATGCCATCGGTTGGAAGTGTGGAGAATTTCAAAAGATCTCTGTGGAGAGCAAGTTTAAAGGTCAGTGTGAAGCTACTAATTGGATCTGGGGAGATCTCTGAAAGTGGGGGTTGCCTGGGATGGGCTGAGGGGGGCCCTCCGATTTTCCTATGAATCCTTGCTGCAGCCCCAACTGGACAGTTTCCTGCTCTGGGGCATGCTGAGTCCTCTAGTTGTGCAGAGGTGAGCCCAATGCCTGGTGCCTTGGAGGCAGGCAAACGGGGAGGGACCCTCAGCAGAAGACCCAGGGTTAGGTTAGGCATCAAGAGAAAGCAGGTCTGAACTGCCCAGTGCTCAGAGAACTCCCAGGCCGAGTGAGATGAGGGCACAATGGCGGGTGAGTGTGAGCCTTGGGGTTTCATCCGGAAGGGCCCACAAAGGTCGGGGTTCACCAGAAGGGGCTCTCAGGGGTGCCCCAATTCTCTTGCCCTGAATGCTGTGTTGTGCCACAAAATGGTACAGTTTACTGTGGGCTGCAGGCTGAGTCCTAAGGTGTGCTTGGGTGTCCCCAATTCCCCGGAGTGTGGTGCCAGGACCCTGGGGAGTGGCACCTCTGTGGGCAACCTAGGGTAAGGGTTAGGGTCCTGGAGCCCGGCAGGGACAATCAGCAGGCTGTGCGGCGAGCTCTGTGGAGGGCTGAGAGGAGGCCATGGGGGAGGGTGAGCATGGGCCTCAGGGTTGGGGCACGGTGGGCTGCCAAAGGATGGGGACGGGCTCCGGTGACCTCCCCAAATTCTCGTGCCCTGTAGTCTCCGTAGAGCTCCAAGGGGCACAGTTTCCTGTCGGGTGGCAAGCTGAGTCCTGCGGTGGGGCAAGGTATCCCAATTCCCTGGGGCTGCGGTGTAAGGCTCCTGGGGCGGCCCCCACACCTGTGGCCGACCTAGGGCTAGGGTTAGGCCCCAGGAGCCCCGCAGGCCCTATCTGCTGGCTGTATGGCTAGCTACACGGGCTGAGGTGAGGGTGTGGGGAGGGTGAGCGTGGGCCTCAGGGTTTGGGTGCGGGAGGCCGCTGAAGTTCACTGGTGGCTCAGGAGGGCCCTCCTGGTTCTCCAGCCCTGAATGCTCTATGGCCTCCCAAGGCGCACGGTTTCCTGCGGGGTGGCAGACTGAGTCCTGCTGTGGGGCTCAGGTGTCCCGAATTCCCGTGGCTGCGGCTCCAGGCTCCTGGGGAGGGGCCCCTCCACAGATGAACTAGGGTTAGGGTTGGGGCCCAGGAACCCCCCAGGCCAGATCTGCCCACTATGTGGCGAGCTCCGCCGCAGGCTGAGGTGAGGGTGCGGGGTGGGGTGAGCATGGGCTTCAAGGTTGGGTTTAGGGATCGCCGAAGTTCTCTGGGGGCTCTGGGGGCCCTCCTGGTTCTCCCACCCTGAATGCTCTACAGCCTCCCAAGGGGCACGGTTTCCTGCGGGCTGGCAGGCTTTGTCCTGCAGTGGGGCTCAGGTGTCCCCAGTACCTGGGGCTGTGGCACCGGGCCCCAGGGGAGGGGCCCTACCCAGCCCCCCTAGGGTCAGGTCTAGGCCCCAGGAACCCGGCAGGCCTGATCTGCTGGCTCTGCGACGAGCTCGGTGGTAAACTGAAGGGAAGGCGTGGGGCGGGATGAGCATGGGCCTCAGGGTTGGGGTGTATGGGGCCGCCGAGGATAGTTGGGGGCTCAGGGGAGCCCTACCAGTTCTCCTGCATGGGATGCTCTGCGGCGCCCCAAGGGGCATGGTTTCCTTAGGGGTGGCAGGCTGAGTCCCGTGGTGGGGCTCAGGTGTACCCAATCCCCGGGGTTAGGGTACGGATTAGGGTACGGGTTAAGGTTAGGGTATGGGTTACTGTTAGGTTATGGGTGAGGGTATGAGTTAGGGTTAGGGGAAGGAGAGGGTATGGGTTAGGGTTGGGTTTAGGGGTTAAAGGTTAGAGGTTATGGGTTAGGGTACAGATTAGGGTTTAGGGTACGGGTTAGGGTTTAGGGTTTGGGTTTAGGGTTAGGGTTAGGGTTTTAGTATGCGTTAGGTTTAGGGTACGGGTTAGGTTTAGGGTATGGGTTATAGTACTCATTAGGGTATGGTTTAGGGTACGGGTTAGGGTATGGTTTAGGGTTAGTTTTGGCGTACGGATTTGGGTACGGTTTAGTCTTCGGGTTAGGGTTAGGGTACGGGTTAGGGTACAATTTAGGGTTATGGTACAGTTTAGGTTATGGTTTAGGGTTAGGGTTAGGGTACGGGTTAGGGTAAAATTTAGGGTTATGGTACAGTTTAGGTTACGGTTTAGGGTTAGGGTTAGGGTACGGGTTAGGGAACGGGTTAGGGATAGGGATTGGGTACGGTTAAGGTTTAGGGTATGGGTTAGGGTACAGGTTAGGGTTATGTATGGGTAGGGTATGGATTAGGGTCCGGGTTAGGGATAGGGTACGGGTTAGGGTATGGGTTAGGGTACGGGTTAGGGTATGGGTTAAGGTTAAGGTAAGGGTACTGGTTAGGGTTAGGGTACGGGTTACGGTTTAGGGTTTAGGCTTACGGTTAGGGTACGGGTAGCGTTAGGGTACGGGTTATGGTACGAGTTAGGGTATGGGTTAGGGTCAGTGTTTAGGGTTTAGGGTTAAGGTTAGGATATGGGTTAGGGCACTTGTTAGGGTTACGGTTAGGTTTAGGGTACGGTTTAAGTTATGGGTTAGGGTACAGTTTAGGGTTAGAGTTTGGGTACGGGTTAGGTTATGGGTTAGAGTATGTGTTAAGGTTACGTTTAGGGTTAGGGTACAGGTTAGGGGTAAGGTTAGGGTACGGGTTAGAGTTAGGGTTAGAGAACTGGTTAGGGTATGGGTTAGGGTTAGGTTTAAGGTTAGGTTACGGGTTAGGGGTAGGGTTAGCTGAAGGGGTAGGTTTAGGGGGTAGTGTTAGGGGTATGGTAGGGGTCAGGGTAGGGTTAGGGTTTAGGGTTAGGGTTTGGGTTTTGGGGTTAGTGGTTAAGGTTAGGGTTTAGTGTTTAGGGTTTCGGGATTAGGGTTAGGGGTTAGGATTTAGGGTTTAGTGTTAATGTTAGGGTTTAGGGTTAAGGATTAGGGTTTATTGTTAGGTTTAGAGTAGGGTTAGGGTTAGGGTAAGTGTTAGGGGTTAGGGTTAGGATTAGGATTAGGATTAGGGGTTAAGGTTTAGGGTTTAAAGTTAGGGGTTAGGGTTTAGGGTTAGGGTTAAACCCCACTAGGCCAGCAGGACTGATGCGCCGGCTCTGCAGCGAATGGAGGAGTGGGCCTCGGTGGGGGCGCTGGCGAGCGGGAGTATGGTATCCAGCGTTTTGGCGCAGGGGGCCTTTGAACGTCACTAGAGGCTCGTAGGGTCCTGCCCGTTCTCTCGCCCTGAATGACCACTGGTGCCCCTAGAGGCCCGGGTGGTGGCGGGGTGGAAGTGTGAGTCTGGCAGTGAGGTTTGGGGGTCCCCAATGCCATGCGTTGCAGCGCAAGGTGCCTTGGGAGGGGCCCCTCTGGGGCCGTCCTAGGGTTCATGTTAGCACCTAGGAGTCCGGCAGACATGATCCGCCAGTTGTGCGGTAGCGGAGGGCCAGGCCGAGGTGAGGGTGCCAGAGAGCTGGAGCGTGGGCCAATAATTTTGGCGCGGGGGTCTTGGAAGGTCGCCGGGGGATTGGAGGGCCCTGCCCATTCTCCCACCCTAAAGGAACGTTGGCGCACCAGTGGCCTGTGTGGGGCGGGGCGGCAGGGTGCATCCGGCGCTGGGGCTTGGGGGTCCCCAATCCCCGGTGTTGCAGCGCCAGGCCCGTTAGGAAGCGACCCTCAGGGGCCATCCTAGGGTTAGGGTTAGCTCCCAGGAGGCCGACAGGCCCGATCTGCTGGCTGTGTGAGAAGTGGAGTTGCAGGCCTAGTTGAGGGCGATGGCGAGTGGGAGCGTGGGCCCCAGCGTTTTGGCGCCCTGGGCCTTCGAATGTTGCCAAGGCTCATAGCGCCCTGCCCATTCTCCTGCCCTGAATAAGCAGCGGCGCCCCTAGCGGATCCGTTAGTGGTAGGGCGGCAGGGTTAGTCACGCACTAGGACTCGGGGATCCCCAATCCCCAGCGTTGCGGCGCCAGACCCCTTGGAAGGGGCTCCTCCTGGGCCGACCTGGGGTTAGAGTTAGCCCCCAGGAGACCGGCGGGCCCAATCCTCTGGCTGGGCGGCGAGAGGTGGGCAGGCCAAGGTAAAGGCCCTGGCAAGCGGGAGTGTGGGCCCCTGCATTTTGGCGCGGGAGGCTTCAAATGTCACCGGTTTCTCCAGGGCCTATGGTGAGCCTGAGCATGAGCCCAAGTGTTTAGCGCAGTGGGCCTTCGAAGGTCGGCGGGGGCTGGGAGGGCCTTGACCATCCTCCTTCCCTGATTGACCGGTGGGCCCCTAGCGGCTCGGGTGGCTGAATGGCAGCAGGGTGAGTCTGGCACTTGGGCTCGGGGTCCCCATCCCCAGCGTTGAGACGACAGGCCCCTTGGGAGGGGCTCCTCGGGGGCCAACCTAGGGTTAGGTTTAGCCCCCAGGAGGCTGGCAGGCCCTATTCGCAACCTGTGTGGAGAGTGAAGTGGTGGACTGAGGTGAGGGCGCTGGTGATTGGGAGCGTGGGCCTGGGCGTTTTGGCACAGGGGGCCTTCGAAGGTCACCGTGTCTCAGAGGGCCCTGCCCGTTCTCCCGCCCTGAATGAAGGGCAGCACCCCAAGCCCCCGGGTGGCGGCTGGGCGACAGGGTGAGTCAGGTGCTGAGGCTCGGAGTCCCAAATCCCTGGCTTTGTGGCGCCAGGCCCCTTGGGAGGGGCTCTCAGGGGTCGATCTAGGGTTACAGTTAGCCCCCAGAAAACCGGTGGACCCGATCAGCGGCTGTGCGGCATGTGGAGGGTTGGGCCGAGGTGAGGGAGCTGGCGAGACTGAGCATGAGCCCAAGCGTTTTATCGCAGGGGGCCTTCGAAGGTCACCATGTCTTGGAGGGCCCTGCCAGTTCTCCCACCCTGAATGACCCACGGCACCCCTAGCGGCCCGGGTGGCGGCGGGGTGGCTTGTGAGTCCGGCGCTGGGGCTCGGGGGTCCCCAATCTACCGCGTTGCTGCTTTAGGGCCCTTGGGAAGGGCCCCTCGGGGGCCGACCTATGGTTAGATTAGCCCCCAGGAGGCCGGCAGACCCGATACACCACCTGTGCGTCGAGCAGAGAGTTGTGCCGAGGTGAGGGTGCTGGTGAACATGAGCCTGGGCCCAAGCATTTTGGTTCGGGGTGCCTTTGAAGGTCGGTGCTGGTTTGGAGCGCCCTGCCCGTTCTCCCACCCTGAATGACCAGCGGCGTCCCTAGTGGCCCGGGTGGCGACAGTGTAGCAGGGTAAATCTGGCTCTGGGGCTCTGAGTCACCAATCCCCAGCATTGCAGAGCCAGGCCCCTTGGGATGTGCCCCACGGTGCCGACCTAGGTTTTCGGTTAGCCCCCAGGAGCCCGGCAGGCACTATCCACTGGCTCTGCAGCAAGCAGAGGGGCGGGCTGAGGTGAGGGCGCTGGCGAGCAGGAGCGTGGGAGCCAACTTTTTGAGCGGGGGGCCTTCGAAGGTCGCAGGGGAAACGAAAGGGCCTGCCAGTTCTCCCACCTGAATGACCCGTGGCTCCCCTAGCGGCCCGGGTGGCGGCAGGGTGGCACGTGAGTCCGGCGCTGGGGCTCGGGGTCCCTCAATCCACCACGTTGTGGCACCAGGCCCCTTGGGAGGGGCCCTTGGGGGGCCGAACTAGGGTTAGGGTTAGCCCTCAGGAGGCCGGCAGGCCCAATCCACCCACTGTGCAGCGAGCAGAAGAGCGGGCCGAGGTGAAGGCACTGTGGAGCGGGAGTGTGGGCACCAGCGTTTTGGTGCCCTGGTCCTTCGAATGTTGCCATGGCTAGGAGGGCCCTGCCAGTTCTCCTGCCCTGAATAACCAGCGGCGCCCCTAGCAGCTCCATTGCTGGTGGGGCGACAGGGGGAGTCCTGCACTGCAGCTCGGGGATCTCCCATCCCTGGCATTGCGGCGCCAGGCCCCTCGGGATGGGCTCCTTGGGGGAAGACCTAGGCTTAGGGTCAGCCCCCAGGAGTCCGGCAGGCCCGATGGGCTGGCTATGCGGTCTGCGGAGCAGTGGCCCGAGGTAAGGGCGCTGGCGAGCAGGAGCGTAGGCCCAAGCATTTTGGCGCGGGGCGCCTTTGAATGTCTCTGTGGGTTTGGAAAGCCCTGCCCCTTCTTTCGCCATGAATAACTGGTGGCGCCCTTAGCGGCCCGGGTGTGGCAAGGCCGCAGGGTGAGTCCGGCACTGGGGCTCGGGGGTCCACATTACCTGGCTTGCGGAGCTAGGCCTCTTGGGCGGGTCCACTCGGGGGCCGACCTAGGCTTAGGGTTAGCCTAGCCCCCAGGAGGCCAGCAGGCCCTATTCGCTGGCTGTGTGGTGAGCTGATCAGCGGGCCGAGGTGAGGGCACTGGCGAGTGGGAGCGTGGGCCCAAGCGTTTTGGCGCAGGGGGACTTCGAAGGTCACCGGGGCTCGGAGGGCCCTGACCTTTCTCCCATCCTGAATGACCGTCGGCGCCCCTAGTGGCCCAGGAGGTGGCGGGGCGGCAGGGTGAGTCCTGCGCCGGTGCTCGGGGGTCCCCAATCCCTGGCATTACGGTGCCAGGCCCCTTGGGAGGTGCCCCTCGGGGACTGACCTAGGGTTAGAGTTAGACCCCAGGAGGCCAGCAGCCCCGATCGGCTGGCTGTGCAGTGTGCGGAGCAGCGGTCCGAGGTAAGGGCGTTCGCGAGCGGGAACGTGGGCCAAAGCATTTCGGTGTGGGTGCCTACCAAAGTCACCGGCGGCTCGGAGGGCCCTGCTTGTTCTTTCGCCCTGAATGACCTGCGGCGCCACTCGCGGCCCGGGTGTGGCGGGGCGGCAGGGTGAGTGCAGCACTGGGGCTTGGGGGTTCGAAATCCCTGGCGTTGTGGCTCCAGGCCACCTGGAAGGGTCCACTCGGGGCTGACCTAGGGTTAGCGTCAGCCCCCAGGAGGCCGGCAGGCCAGATCCACTGGCTGTGTGGTATGCGAGCGGAGGGCCGAGGTGAGGGCGCTGGCGAGCAGGAGCATGGGCCCAAGCGTTTTGACGTGGGGGGGCTTCGAAAGTCGCCGGGGGTTCGGAGGGCCCTGCCTGTTCTTCCCTGAATGACCGGTGGCGCCACTCAAGGCCCAGGTGGCATAGGGGCAGCAGGGTGAGTCCGGCGCTGGGGTTCGGGGGTCCCCAATGCCCAGCGTTGCAGCACCAGGCCCCTTTGGAGGGGCCCCTTGGGGCCTGACCACGGGTTAGGGTTATCCCTAGGAGGCCGGCAGGCCAGATCCACTGGCTGTGCGGTGTGCAGAGCAGCCGTCCGAGGTGAGGGCGCTGGCTAGTGGAAGCGTGGGCCTGGGCATTTTGGCGTGGTGGGCCTTTGAAGGTCGCCGTGTCTCGGAGCGCCCTGCCCGTTCTCCCGCCCTGAATGAACGGCAGCACCCCAAGCCCCCGGGTGGTGGCTCGGCATCAGGGTGAGTCCAGTGCTGAGGCTCGGGGTCCCCAATCCCCGGCCTTGCGGCGCCAGGCCCCTTGGGAGAGGCCGCTCGGGGTCGATCTAGGGTTACGGTTGGCCCCCAGGAGGCTGGTGGACCCGATCAGCGGCTGTGCAGCACGCAGAGGGTTGGGCCCAGGTGATGGCACTGGCAAACCTGAGCATGAGCCGAAGCGTTTTAGCACAGGGGGCCTTCAAATGTCAGCAGCGGCTCGGAGGGCCCTGCCTGTTCTCCTGCCCCGATTGACCGGTGGGCCCCTAACGGCTCGGGTGGCTGAAGGGCAGCAGGGTGAGTCTGGCACTTGGACTCGGGATCCCCATGCCCAGCGTTCCGATGCCAGGCCCCTTGGGAACACTCCTCGGGTGCAACCTATGCTTAGAGTTAGCACCCAGGAGGCCGGCAAGCCTGATACACCACCTGTGTGTCGAGCAGAGAGTTTGGCAGAGGTGAGGGTGCTGGTGAACATGAGCCTGGGCCAAAGTGTTTTGGTTCGGTGCGCCTTCAAAGGTCGGCGTGGGTTCGGAGGGCCCTGCCAGTTCTCCCACCCTGAATGAATGTCTGCGCCCCTAGCGCCCCGGGTGGTGACAGTGCACCAGGGTGAGTCCTGCTCTGGGGCTCTAAGTCCCCAATCCCATGCATTGCAGAGCCAGGCCCCTTGGGATGTGCCCCACGGGGCCGACCTAGGGTTTCGGTTAGCCCCCAGGAACCCAGCAGGCCCAATCCTCTGTCTGGGCAGCGAGAGGTGGGCGGGCCGAGGTAAAGGCGCTGGCGAGTGGGAGCGTGGGCCCCTGGATTTTGGCACGGTAGGCTTCAAATGTCGCCGGTTTCTCCAGGGCCATGTCCATTCTCCAGCCCTGAATGACCGGCGGCGCCCCTAGCGGGCCAGGTGGTGGCGAGGCAGCAGGGTGAGTCTTGCACTGGTGCTCGGGGGTCCCCAAGCCCCGGCGTGGCGGTGCCAGGCCCCTTGGGAGGGGCCCCTCGGGGGCCGATGTATGATTTGGGTTAGCTCCCAGGAGTCCGTCAGGCCCGATCAGCCAGCTGTGCGGTGAGCAGAGGGGCGGGCCGAGGTGAGGCTGCTGGTGAGCTGGAGCATGGGCCCAAGGGTTTTGGCGCAGGGAGACTTCGAAGGTCTCTGGGTGCTCTGAGGGCCCGGTCCGTTCTCCCGCCCTGATGACCGGTGGTGCCCCTATCGGCCAGGGTGGAGGCAGGGCGGCACGTTGAGTCCGGCTCAGGGGCTCGGGGATCCCCAATCCCCACGTTGAGGCGCCAAGCCCCTTGGGAGGGGCCCTCGTGGGCCGACCTATGGTTAGGTTTAGCCCCCAGGAGGCCGGCAGGCCCAATCCGCTGGCTGTGCGGCGAGCAGAGGGGCCGGCCGAGGTGAGGGCGCTGGCGAGCGGGAGCGTGGGCTCAACCGTTTTGGCGCGGGGGGTCTTCAAAAGTCACCAGAGGCTCAGAGGGCCCTACACGATCTCCCGCCCTGAATGACGCGCGGCGCCCCTAGCGGCCCGGGTGGCCTGGGGGCAGCAAGTTGAGTCTGGTGCTGTGGCTCAGGGGTACCCAATCCCCGGCGTTGTGGTGCCAGGCCTCTTGGGAGCCGACCTACGGTTAGGGTTAGCCCCCAGGAGGCCGGCAGGCCCGATCCGCTGGCTGTGCACTGAGCGGAGGGCGAGCTAAAGTGAGGGCGCTGGCGAGCGGGAGCATGGGCCCAAGACTTTTGGTGCTGTGGGCCTTCGAAAGACGACGGGACTCGGAGGGCCCTGCCCATTCTCCCGCACTGAATGTCTTACGGCACCCCTAGCGGCCCATGTGGTGGCGGGGCGGCAGGGTGAGTCCGGCGCTGGGGGTCGGGGGTTCCCAATCCACTGCATTGCGTGGCCAGGCCCCTTGGGAGGGGCCCCTCGGGGGCAGACCTAGGGTTAGGGTTACCCCCTGGAGGCTGGGAGGCCTGATCCGCCAGCTGTGCGTGAGCGGAGGGGCGGGCTGAGGTAAGGGCTCTGGCGAGCGGTAGCGTAGGCCCAAACGTTTTGGCGCGGTGGGCCTTTGAAGGTCTCTGGGGGCACAGAGGGCCCTACACGTTCTTCCGCCCTTAATGACCGGCCGCGCCCATAGTGGCCCGGGCGCCGGTGGGGCAGCAGGTGAGTCTGGTCCTGGGGCTCGGGGGTCCCCAATCCCCACATTTTGGCGCCAGGCCCCTTGGGAGGGTATCCTCGGGGGCCTCCCAAGGTGAGGGTTTCCCCAGGAGGCCGGCAGGCCCGATCCGCTGGCTGTGCAGCGAGCGGAGGGGCAGGCCGAGTTGTGGGCGCTGGCAAGCGGGAGCGTGGGCCCAAGTGTTTTGGCTTGGGGGGCCTTCGATTGTCGCCGGGGGCTCGGAAGGTCCTGCCCATTCTCCTGCCCTGAATGACCAGCCAGCGCGCCTAGCAGCCCAGGTTGCGGCAGGGCAGCAGGGTAGAGTCTGGCGCTGGGGCTCGGGGGTTCCCAGTCCCAGGCGTTGCGGCGATAGGCGCCTTGGGATGGGCCCCTCGATGGCCGACCTAGGGTTAGAGTTTGCCCCCAGGAGGCCGGCAGTCCCGATCCGCCCGCTCTGCAACGAGCGGAGGGGTGGGCCGAGATGAGGGTGCTGGCGAGCAGGAGCGTGGGCCGAAGCGTTTTGGTGCAGGGGGCCTTCGAAAGTCGTCGGGGGCTCAGAAGGCCCTACTCGTGGTCCCGCCCTCAATGACCGGTGGCGCCCCTAGCGGCCCGGGTGGCGGCGGGACGACAAGGTGAGTCCTGGCTGTTGCTTGGGGGTCTGGAAACCCCGGCGTTGCAGCGCCAGGTCCCTTGTGAGGGGTCCCTTAGGGGCCGACCTAGGGTTAGGGTTAGCCCCCAGGAGGCCGGTAGGCCCGATCCGCCGGCGGTTCGGCGAGCAGAGGGGCGGGCCAAGGTGAGGGCGCTGGTGAGCCGGAGCATGGGCCCAAGCGTTTTGGCGCGGGCGGCCTTCGAAGGTCGCCGGGGAGTGGAGGGCCCTGCATGTTCTCCCGCGCTGAGTGACTGGCGGCGCTAGCGGCCTGGGGGGCGGCGGTCCGGCAGGGTGAGTCCGGCGCTGGGGCTGGGGGTCCCCAATCCCCAGCGTTGCGGCTCTAGGCCCCTTGGGAGGGGCGCCTCGGGGCCCGACCTAGTGTTAGGGTGGGACTCCATGACGCCGGGAGGCCCGATCCTCCAGCTGTGCGTGGAGAGGAGGGGCGGGCCGAGGTAAGGGCACTGGCGATCGGGAGCGTGGGCCCAAGCTTTTTGGCGTGGGGGGCCTTCAAAGGTCTCTGGTGGCTCGGAGGGCCCTACCCGTTCTCCAGCCCTGAATGACTGGCAGCGACCTTAGCAGCCCGGGTGGCGGTGGGGCGGCAGGGTGTCTTCGGAGATGGGGCTCGGGGGTCCCCGATCCCCACATTGCAGCGCCAGGCCCCTTGGGAGGGGCTCCTCAGGGGCCAACCTAGGGTTAGGCTTAGCCCCCAGGAGGCCGGCAGGCCCGATCCACCCGCTGTGCAGCGAGTGGAGGGGAAGGCCAAGGTGAGGGCGCAGGCGAGCGGGAGTGTGGGCCCAAGCGTTTTGGCGTGGGGGGCCTTTGAAGGACGACGGGGGCTAGGAGGGCCCTGCCTATTCTCCTGCACTGAATGTACTGAGGTGCCCGTAGCGGACCGTGTGGCGGCGGGGCAGAAGGGTGAGTCAGCGCTTGTTCTCGGGGGTCCCCAATCCCTGGCATTGCGGCGCCATGCCCCTTGGGATGGGTCCCTTGGTGTCCAACCTAGGGTTTGAGTTAGCACCCAGGAGGCTGGCAGGACCGATCCGCTGGCTCTGCGACGAGCGGAGGGGTAGTTCGAGATGAGCGCGCTGGAGTGCAGGGCCGTGGGACCAGGCACATTGGCGTGGGGGGTCTTCGATGGTCGCAGGTGGCTCAGAAGGCCCTGCCCGTTCTCCTGCCCTGAATGAACGGCAGCGACCCTAGCGGCCCAGGTGGCGGCGGGGCAGCAGTGTGAGTCCGGCGCTGGGGCTTGGGAGTCCCCAATCCCCGGTGTTGCGGCGCCAGGCCCCTTGGGAGGGGCCCCTCAGGGGCCAACCTAGGGTTATGTTTAGCCCCTAGGAGGCCGGCAGGCCCTATTCGCCAGCTGTGTGGAGACTGGAGTGGCGGACCGAGGTGAGGGCACTGGTGAGTGGGAGCGTGGGCTCGGGTGTTTTGGCATGGGGGGCCTTTGAAGGTCGCCGTGACTCAGAGGGCCCTGCCCGTTCTCCCGCCCTGAATGAACGGCAGCACCCCAAACCCCCGGGTGGCGGCTGGGTGGCAGGGTGAGTCAGGTGCTGAGGCTCAGGATCCCCAATCCCCAGCTTTGCGGCGCCCGGCCCCTTGGGAGGGGCCCTTCGGGCGTCGATCTAGGGTTACGGTTAGCCAACAGGAGGCCGGTGAACCCAATCAGCGCTGTGCGGCACGCAGAGGGTTGGGCCTAAGTGAGGGCGCTGGCGAGCAGGAGCGTGGGAGACAACTTTTTTGAGCGGGGGGCCTTCGAAGGTCGCAGGGGAAATGGAAGGCACTGCCAGTTCTCCCAACTGAATGACCCGTGACGCCCCTAGCGGCCTGGGTGGCAGCAGGGCGGCAGGTGAGTCCAGCGCTGGGGCTCAGGGGTTCCCAATCCACCGCGTTGCGGCACCAGGCCCCTTGGGAGGGGCCCCTCGGGGGCTGACCCAGGGTTAGGGTCAGACCCCAGGACACCAGCAGGCTCAATCCGCCCGCTTTGCGGCGAAAGGAGTGGTGGGTCGAGGTGAGGTCTCTGTGGAGCAGAAGCGTGGACCCGGGCGTTTTGGTGCGGGGGCCTTCGAAGGTCACCGTGTCTCAGAGGGCCCTGCCCTTTCTCCCTCCCTGAATAATGGCAGCACCCCAAGACCCCGGGTGGCAGCTGGGCGGCAGGGTGAGTCCGGCGCTGGGGCTCTGGAGTCCCCAATCCCTGGTGTTGCGGCTCCAGGCCTATTGGGAGGGGCCGCTCGGGGGTCAATCTAGGGTTACGGTTAGCCCCCAGAAGGCCGGTGAACCCAATCAGCGGCTGTGCAACCCGTGGAGGGTTGCCCCGAGGTGAGGGTGCTGGCGAGCCTGAGCATGACCCCAAGCGTTTTAGCGCGGGGGGCCTTCGAAGGTCGGCGGGGACTCGGAGGGCCCTGCTGGTTCTCCCACGCTGAATGAATGGCGGTGCCCCTAGCGGCCCGTGGGGGCAGGGCGGCAGGGTGCATCCGGCGCTGGGGCTTGGGGGTCCCAATCCCCAGCGTTGTGGCACCAGGCCCCTTAGGAAGGGAACCTCAGGGGCCGTCCTAGGGTTAGGGTTAGCGCCCAGGAGGCCGGCAGGCCCGATCCACCAGCTGTGCGAGGAGCGGAGTTGTAGGCCGAGTTGAGGGCGATGGCGAGTGGGAGCGTGGGCCCCAGTGTTTTGGAGCGCTGGGCCTTGGAATGTTGCCATGGCTCGGAGGGCCCCGCCTATTTTCCTGCCCTGAATAAAGAGCGGCGCCCCTAGCGGCTTTGTTGGCGGTTGGGCGGCAGGGTGAGTCTGGCGCTGTCGCTTGGGGTCCCCATCCCCAGTGTTGCGACGCCAGGCCCCTTGGGAGGGGCCCCTCAGGAGCCAACCTAGGGTTAGGTTTAGCCCCAGGAGGCCGGCAGACCCTATTCGCAACCTGTGTGGAGAGTGAAGTGGCGGACCGAGGTGAGGGCACTGGTGATTGGGAGCGTGGGCCTGGGCGTTTTGGTGTGGGGGGCCTTCGAAGTTCACCATGTCTTGCAGGGCCCTGCCCATTCTACCGCCCTGAATGAACGGCAGCACCCCAAGCCCCCGGGGTGGCGGCTGGGCGGCAGGGTGAGTCAGGTGCTGAGGCTCGGGGTGCCCAATCCCCAGCGTTGCCGCACCAGGCCCCTTGGGAGGGGCCCTCGGGGGTCGATCTAGGGTTACGGTTAGCCCCCAGGAAGCCGGTGGACTGGATCAGCAGATGTGGGGCATGCGGAGGGTTCAGCTGAGGTGAGGGCGCTGGCGAGACTGAGCATGAGCCCAAGCTTTTTAGCGCGGGGGGCCTTCGAAGGTCAGCGGCGGCTCGGAGGGACCTGCCCGTTCTCCTGCTCTGAATGACCGGCGGGGTCCCTCGCGGCTCGGGTGGCTGAAGGGCAGCAGGGTGAGTCCGTCACTTGGGCTCGGAGTCCCCATCCCCGGCGTTGCGGCGCAAGGCACTTGGGAAGTGCCTCTCGGGGGCCGACCTACAGTTAGGGTTAGCCCCCAGGATTCTGGCAGGCCAGAAACACCGCCTGTGCTTCGAGCGGAGAGTTGGGCCGAGGTGAGGGTGCTGGTGAACATGAGTTTGGGCCCAAGCGTTTTGGTTTGGGGCGGCTTCGTAGGTCTGCTAGGGTTCAGAGGGCCCTGCGCTTTCTCCCACCCTGAATGAATGGCGGCGCCCCTAGCGGCCCGGGTGGGGCGGGGCGGCAAGTTGCATCCAGTGCTGGGGCTTGGGGGTCCCCAATCCTGGACTTGTGGGGCCAGGCCTCTTGGAAGGGGCCCCTCGGGGGCCAACCTAGGGTTAGGTTTAGCCCGTAGGAGGCCGGCGGGCCCTATTCGCCAGCTGTGTGGAGAGCGGAGTGGCGGACCAAGGTGAGGGCGCTGGTGAGTGGAAAGGTGGGCCTGGGCGTTTTGGCGCAAGGGGCCTTCGGAGGTCGCCATGTCTCGGAGGGCCCTGCCCGTTCTCCCGCCCTGAATGAAGGGCAGCACCCCAAGCCCCCGTATGGCGGCTGGGCAGCAGGATGAGTCAGGTGCTGAGGCTCGGGATCCCCATTCCCCAGCGTTGTGGCACCAGGCCCCTTGGGAGAGGCCACTCGGGGTCGATCTAGTGTTAAGGTTAGCCTCCAGGAGGCCGGTAGACCCAATCAGCTCCTGTTCGGCACGTGGAGGGTTTGGCCGAGGTGAGGGCGCTGGCGAGACTGAGCATGAGCCCAAGTGTTTTAGCGTGGGGGGCCTTAGAAAGTCAGTGGGGTCTCGGAGGAACCTGCCCGTTCTCCCGCTCTGAATGACCAGCGGGGCACCTACGGCTCGGGTGGCTGAAGGGCAGCAGGGTGAGTCCGGCACTTGGGCTTTGGGTCCCCATCCCCAGCGTTGCAGCCCCAGGCCACTTGGGAGCGCCCCTGGGGGGCCGACCTAGGGTTAGGGTTAGCCCTCAGGAGGCCGGCAGGCCCAATCCGCCCGCTGTGCAGTGAGCGGAGGGGCGGGCCAAGGTGAGGGCGCTGGGGAGTGGGAGTGTGGGCACCAGCATTTTGGTGCCCTGGGCCTTTGAATGTTGCCCTGGCTCAGAGGGGCATGCCCCTTCTCCTGGCTGAATAACCAGCAGCGCCCCTAGCGGCTCCGTTGCTGGTGGGGCGACGGGGGTAGTCCCGCACTGCGGCTCGGGGATCCCCAATCCCGGCGTTGTGGCGCCAGTCCCCTTGGTATGCGCCCCTAGGGGGCAGTCCTATGCTTAGGCTTATTCCCCAGGAGGCCGGCAGGCCCAATTGGCTGGCTGTGCGGTCTGCAGAGCAGCGGTCCGAGGTGAGGGCACTGGCGAGCGGGAGCGTGGGCCCAAGCTTTTTGGCGCGGGGGGCCTTCAAAGGTCGCCGGGGCTTGGAGGGCCCTGACCATTCTCCCATCCTGAATGACCGGCCGCGCCCCTGGCGGCCCAGGAGGCGGCAGGGCGGCAGGGTGAGTCCGGCGCTGGTGCTCGGGGGTCCCCAATCCCCGGCGTTGCGGCGCCAGGCCCCTTGGGATATGCCCCTCGGGGACCAACCTAGGGTTAGGGTTAGACCCCAGGAGGCTGGCAGCCAGGATTGGCTGGCTGTGTGGTGTGCGGAGCAGCGGTCCAAGGTAAGGGCGTTGGCGAGCGGGAGTGTGGGCCAAAGCGTTTCGGCGTGGGGGCCTATGAAATTGCCGGGGACTCAGAGGGCCCTGCCCGTTCTTCCACCCTGAATGACCGGCGGCGCCACTTGCGTCCTGGGTGTGGCGGGGCGGCAGGGCGAGTACGGGACTGGGGCTCGGGCGTTCGAAATCCCTGGCGTTGTGGCACCAGACCACCTGGGAGAGTCCACTCGGGGCCGACCTAGGGTTAGGGTTAGCCCCCAGGAGGCCGGCAGGCCTGATCCGCGGGCTCTGCCGCATGGGGAGGGGCTAGCGGAGGTGAGGGCACTGGCGAGCGGGAGCATGAGCCCAAGAGTTTTCGCGTGGGGTTTTCAAAGTTCGCTGGGGGCTCGGAGGGCACTGCCTGTTCTCCTTCCCTGAATGACCAGTGGCGCCCATAGAGGCCAGGGTGGAGGCAAGGCTGAAGGGTGAGTCCGGCGCTAGGGATCCGGCATCCCTTATCCCTGGCGTGGCGACGCCAGGCCCCTTGGGAGGGGCCCCTCGGGGGCCGACATAGGGTTTGGAGTTAGCTCCAGGGAGGCCTACAGGCCTGATCCACCGGCTGTGTGGCGTGTGGAGGGGCTGGCTGAGGTGAAGGCGCTGGCGAGTGGGAGCATGGGCCCAAGCTTTTTGGCGAGGGGGCCTTCGAAGGTCACCTGGGGCTCTGAGGGCCCTGCCCGATCTCCCGCCCTGAATGACAGGCGACGCCCCTAGCACGCCGGATCCCGGCGGGGGTGGCAGGGTGAGTCAGGCACTGTTGCTCGCAGGTGCCCAATCCCCGGCGTGGTGGCGCCAGGCCCCTTGAGAGGGGCCCATCATGAGCCCACCTAGGGTTAGTGTTAGCCCCCGGGAGGCCAGCAGGCCCGATCCACCGGCTGTGCGGCCAGTGGAGGGGCGGGCTGAGGTGAGCGCGCTGGCGCACGGTAGGGTGGACCCATGCGTTTTGGCTCAAGGGGCCTTTGAAGGTCGCCGGGGGCTTAGGAGGCTGTGCCCGTTCTCTCGCCCTGAAAGACTGGCGGCCTCCCTAGCAACCCGCGTTGCTGCGGGGCGGAAGGGTGACTCCGGCGCTGGGCTTGGGGGTCCCCAATCCCCGGCGTTGTGGCACCAGGCCCCTTGGGAGGGGCCCCTCGGGGGCCCACCTAGGGTTAGGGTTTGTCCCCAGGAGGCTGGCAAGCCCGGCGCTAAGTGGCTCTGGCAATGTAACAAAAATGCCATACACTTATCTGTAAGAAATAACAGTGTACAGGAACCCTCTTAGCCCTAACATCATCCTTTCTGAATATGGAAGCCAGCCCCAAAGTAGTCGTGGAAGTCTGACAAAAGGGCTAAGCACTTTTCTCTGAGTCACCACACTATACAGGGAAAGACCAATGTACATCATCTTTCACGAGTAGGAAGCATTAATAAAAAGGTTCTGGAATTTCGAGGACTCTGACCCGTCCTTATTGGTAATAAACCACCGTGTACAGGAAAACACCTTCAACTCTCATCAGCCTCCTCAATCCTGATTCGGATTCAACTTTGGGTGTGTAGGACTAGGGAAATGTCCACATCTTATTGCTAAGAAAGAACGATGTCAGGGTAATGCCCTTCAAGTCACATCAGCCTTCCTGAAGACGGCAGCAGGAATCAAGGTGGTTATGTTACCATGAGGTAAGGAAGATGAGCATATAAGTGAGAAACAACAGTGGGCAGGACCTCTCTTCCAACGAACAGTATCTTTGCTTAATGTTGAATCCCTATGGTAAGTGGTTGTGGGCATTTGTGAAGTCAAAATCTTAAGTGTTTTGTAAAACCTCTTGGCCATTCACAGATGAGACTAAGGTAGTTGGGGACTCCTAGGCAGTGATTTGTCCACTGTCAAAAATATGAAAAGATAAAAGAGACAGATGAGGTCTCCTCAGGCATTGTCCTTTATCCTCATCCTCCGTGAGAATGGCCATCTCTGGACAGTTCAGTGAGAGTTTGCAATTGCCTTCATCTGCAACCTCCTAGAGGCAAATGCAGATCTCGTACCATGTGAAGTCATGTGAAGGCATTGTGAGAAAGTGTCCTTTTGCTTAAGAAAAACATGGCTGGGGCTCCTGGCTGGCTCAGCCAGTTAAGCATGTGCCTTTGGCTCAGGTTATGATCCCAGGGTTCTGGGATCGAGCCCGGGCTCCCTGCTCAGCTGGAAAGGAGGTAGGGAAATAGCTTAGAACCCACAGAGAATGCGAATAAAGGGGAGTGAAGTGGAACTTGGTCTGTGTTTTGCTTTAGGGATTGGAAGTTAGTTTTTTCTCAATTGTGATTGTTCTTGAAACAGAAAAGCTGTATTGGTTTTTTTTTACCTTTAATTTTTTACTACTAATAAGTTTTTATTATGATATGTTAGTCACTATACAGTATTTCCTTAGTATTTGATGTAGTGTTCTGTGATTCATTATTTGCATATAACACCCAGTGCCCCATGCAATATGTACCTTCCTTAATACCCATCACTGGCCCATCCCAATCCCCCACCCCTCTCCCCTCTGAAGCCCTCAGACTGTTGCCCAGCGTCCATAGGCTCTCGTGCTTCATTCCCCCTTCTGTTTAGGGTCCATTGTCTAAAGGGACAGACAGTGGAAGTTCACCAAATATAAGATCGAAATTTCATTGTTCATTATAGATGCCACCAAGTAGTTCCCAGACATTTCATTCTACTGTAGTATTTCATTATACCTGTGCAGGTGCACGTGGAAGACAGTTGATGCATGTATAGTGCTAATAAAACACGCCCCTCTGTAGTAGAATAATAGAGGATGCATATGTGTAAAATTATTCGACTACAGCTTCCATGCTTTCCCTTTGGTTCCTTATTATCTATGAAATTGGACAATTTTTGTTCTCTAGGCTTAAAACTCATTGTCAGTATTCAGAGTTTTTCAATGCTGATCTTCTCCTGTATAAGTTACCAAAAACCTAAAATATGTATGAACTTTAAAAAACGCTATATTGAAAATTACAGCAGGGAAGTTCCATTTTGTGAATATTGTGTCAATGGATCTCTATTTTGACATCAGTGTTCATTAGAAATGATGACATTTCATGTGAGTATAAATATCAATGTGAAAAAGAAAAGGTAGGAAGAACCTTGAATGTTTAAGCAATTGGTGAAATGACAGGTGTGTGTGTGTGTGTGTGTGTGTGTGTGTGTGTGTGTGTGTGTGTGTAATTGATTTTCAGTGAATGGTTCAGCTTCTTGTAGGGCCTCCGAGAGAGCCCAGGTGAACCTTTCAATGAGTTGGTATCTGTTTTCGGAACATGGGAATCTCTTAGTCCAATAGTCAATCAGGCAAGCTTTGAGGTCTTGAAGAGTTTCAGTCCTCAGCGATGGTGTTGCAGACCCTTGTGAGCAAACCCTAGGGTATGCTCAGAGCCCTCATTAGCTGATACCAACGTGTGACGATTTCAGACAGCATTTCCCAAAGAAGTGCCTCTTGAGTCTCTGTCCTTGTCAGTTCCCTACACTTCCTTACACTAGTTATGTGATCAGTGTGTTTCAGGATAATCCCCACATGAGATTTTTGCTATTTCCTACTAGTCCTATCTGTTTCTCATTTTCTCCTTTTATGGTAGGGGTTGGGAAGCAACCTGTGTGGTGTAGGAAGGGGTGTGGTAGTTGTCTGCCTTCAGAGGACCGAATGATGCCTAGAAATTGTACTGTAGTTTGAGGTCAATTGTCCATCCTCTGAGCGTCAGGAATTCCATCACTTTACTTTGATGCTAGTCCCCTTTCTCCACATCCTCTCTGACTTTTTTTTATTTCCTGTCTTGTAAATTTTTTTTCAAGATTTTATTTATTTATTCCACAGAGATAGAGACAGCCAGCGAGAGAGGGAACACAGGCAGGGGGGAGTGGGAGAAGAAGAAGCAGGCTCATAGCAGAGGAGCCTGATGTGGGGCTCGATCCCATAATACCAGCATCACCCCCTTAGATGAAGGCAGACGCTTAACCACTGTGCCACCCAGGTGCCCCCTGCCTTGTTAATTTTAACCATTCTAACTGGTGTAAGGTGGTATCTCATGGTCGTTTTGATTTGTATTTGCCTGATGGCAAGTGATGTGGAGCCTTTTTTCATGTGTCTGTTGGCCATTTGTATGTCTTCTCTGGAGAAGTATCTCTTTGTGTCTTCTGCTCATTTTTGGGTGTCGAGTTTGAGGAGTTCTTTATAGATCTTGGATACCAGCCCTTTATCTGTAATATCATTTGCAGATCTCTTCTTCGATTCCATAGGTTGCCTTTTTGTTTTGTTGATCGTTTGCTTTGCCGTGCAGAAGCTTTTTATCTTGATGAAGTGCCAATAGTTCATTTTTGCTTTTATTTCCTTTGCCTTTAGAGACCTATCTTGCAAGAAGTTGTTGTGTCTAAGTTTGAAGAGTTCTTTTGATTTTGATATGATACAGGAAACCATTATCTTTCTTTCCTGATTGTATTCGATTCCTCTGTCTTTCTTGTTTAGTCTAGCTAAGTTTGTCAGTTTTGTTTATCTTTCCAAAAAAAGCAGCTCTCATTTTCATGGTTTTTATTTTTTTGTCTTTTTAGTCTCTGTTGGATGTATTTATGCATTCCTTTTTGTTATTTCCTTATTTCTACTAATTTGGGGCTTTGTTTGTTGTCTTATTTTCTACTTCTTTGCCACATAAATCAGGTTGTTTATTGGAGAGCATTCTCATGGAATGATGAAGACTTGAATTTCTATGAAGGTCCCCAGTAGAGCTACTTTTGCTGCGTCCCGTAAGTTTTTGTAGGTTGTATTTTTCATCAGTGACCAGGTACTTCTAATTTTTTTTTCTTCTTTGACTGTTGGTTGTTCAGTAGCATGTTGTTAAATCTCCACATATTTTTTTAAGATTATTTTAGTATCTCACAGAGAGTGAGACAGCGAGAGAGGGAATGCAAGCAGGGGGTTGGGAGAGGGAGAAGCAGGCTTCCCATTGAGCAAGGAGCCTGATTCTGGGCTAGATCCCAGGATCCTGGGATCACGACCTGAGCTGAAGGCAGATCCTTAAGATTGAGCCACCCAGGTCCCCCAATCTCCACCTATTTTTGACTCTCCCATTTTTTCTTGAGACTGATTTCTAGTTTCATATCATTGTGGTTGGACAAGATTTGAAGCAGTAGGTGAAGAGAGCATTCAGATGAAAGGTTTGATTCCTGGAGGGTTTTCTGAGGGCAGACCATGAGTTCCGTGGGGACGGAGGAAGGTTTTGTGAGACGGGGGGTGGGGTTAACCCTTGTTAGAATTACTGACTGCTACCATGCAGGCTGTGTGCTACCATTCACACCGTAGTCCTGATGGACTTGTACTTCATTAGAAATATTTTCTAGGAGGTGTAGGAATAGCCTTCTCTAAAAGAAAGGTGCCATGTGAGTTCATGCAATGACCCCAGGTCAGCAACAAGGATGTATGGCATTGTGGGGGATCAGAACCAGGCTTTCTGTGTGAAGTGAAAGAAATAGTTTATGGTGAGCTCCATGACCATACTTGAGGTCCCAGGTGACCCACTGGGTGTTGGGTTCTGTGGATCTGTCTCATCAGGTGCTGTGGAATTCAGGGACACCCTCCTGTCTGTGGATTTGTGTGGAGACAGGTAGACATCAGTGTCTGGCCAGGCACGAGGGTTGCACTGGACCACCACCAGAGGTGCAGTGTGCAGGGGAGCCACTGCTTGGTTTCCACGAAAGCTGACCAGGGTCTGTGACCCTGATTCCTAGCAACTGCAAGGGGAGAGGAGGCCGGGGGTGGTACACACTTCCTAGACTTGTGGTCAGGACTAGTCTGGAGCCCACTGAAATCAGCCACACCGGGCACAGAAGGCACCCATTCAGTGTAGCTGTGGGCACTGCTCCCATGGCACTTTCGGGCTGACTCCATGCTGCCACCTCCTGCTTTTCATCATCATCTTCAAGGTCATGTGCCTCTGCTCTTGCCCCATGGCCTCCGGGGTATTGTCCGTCCTCCATCTGGCCCTCGTCCCTGGTGCCCTGTGCAGTCCGATGCCAGGGTAGCCTTCTCGAGACAAACATCTGGCCCTGATGGAACACTTCCATGGATCTCATGTGATTGAGGATGATGCCCTGCCCTGGAAGGGGGCTGCAGGTCCCCAATCAGGAGAGCCATGTCTCCCTTTTCAGCATGGCCTGCACTCCCCTCAGTCTTCTTCAGGGAAGCTATCCCCACTTCCTGAGATGACAGCTCTGAACTTAAAAATGAATGTTATTTTACATATCTCTATGCCTTAGTTCATCCATGGCATGTCTTTCAACGCCGTTAGTGGGTTGTTTTTTTTTTTTTTTTTTTTTTTTTTAGCAGTTCTGAAGGGCTGTCTGCTCATGGAAGGGATGACCTGGGTGGGGCAGCTTTCCCTCTCATCTCCCTCAGCATGGCTCTGAGCCCTGGGGCCAGCTGTCCCACTGAGGATTGAAGGATCCGAGCCAGCCCATCCTGAGCCCAGGCTGTGTCAGCTGTGTAGACGGATGCGTGTCGGAGTGGTGTGCAGCTGGCATGGGCCAGGGGCAGGCAGTGTCTCCTCATTCCTTCCCTCCCTTCCTCCCAGAGGTAGCTCAGAGCAGCCTTCACCCCCTGCATCTCCAGATCCCTTGACCTATGCCTTCTGTGTTCAGCTGGTGACCTTGGAGTTTCACATGGATTCTTCCTCCTGTACCCTCTCCCGTAGCAGTTCCTGGATCAGGGGAGGGTCGGACTCTAGTCTGCTTTTGGTCTTCTTCCTGTCCCGCACCAAGCCCACCCACCGTTGTATCTTCCATATATGTGCTTGGAAGCAAGCCCATCCACAGAGAACCTATTAGCCAAATGGATCCAGGCAATGAACATTGAAGTAGAGATCCAGGATCCATAATAAACCTGCTCTGAAACCTGTCCCAAAGTCTGTGACTCTCTCACACTGAAACAGAAACAATAATAGCTTTCTGGACTGTGAAGTGACATGTGTCTCTACTTCCAATCTTGAATGCATAGGTGCTGAGCCTGGACAGAAAAGGACCATGGCTCATGTGGCCTGGGATCCACAGTAAGAACTCAGTGAAATCTGAATTCGAGGCATAGAGTGAATAATTATTGTAGAGTGAATCATCCCAAGTAGGTCTTATGCACATTGCACAGGAAAAGCTTTTTCAAAGAGGTTCCTGAAAGAAAATTCTTTTTTAAAAATTTATTTTAATTCCAGTAGAGCTAACATACAGTGTTACATTCATTTCAGGTGTACAAGAGAGTGATTCAGTAATTCTATATATTACTCAGTGGTCATCAAGAAAAGTGTCCTCTTAATCTGCTTCATCTATTTCACTCATCCCTCTATTCACCTCCTCTCTGGTAACCATCCGTTTGTTCTCTCTTGTTAAGAGTTTGTATTTTGGTGTGTCTCCTTTTTCTCTTTTATTTATTTATTTTTGTTTGTTTCTTAAATTCCCCATTAGAGTGACATCGTATGAGATTTGACTTTCTCTGACTGACTGATTTCAGTTAGGATAATACTCTCTAGTTCCATCCATGTGGCTGCAAATGGCAAGGTTTCATTCTTTTTCAA
Source organism: Ursus arctos (assembly GCF_023065955.2). NCBI lineage: Eukaryota > Metazoa > Chordata > Mammalia > Carnivora > Ursidae > Ursus > Ursus arctos. The sequence continues at coordinate 31,920,387 of NW_026623019.1, forward strand.
GCCGAGTAATACTCCATTGTGTGTGTGTGTGTATATGTGTGTGTGTGTGTGAATACACACATCTGTCATTTCATTTGTCAATTTTTCTTCAGACACTTGGGTTGCTTCCATATTGTTATATTTTAAATAATGGTGCAAGAAAAATAGGGGTGCATGTATCCTTTTAAGTTACTGTTTTCCTAGCCTTTGGGGAAATACCAGTAGAGTGATTGTTGGATCGTAGGGTAGTTCTATATTTAATTTTTTGAGGAACCTTCATACTGTTTTCCACGGTGGCCACCACAGTTTGCATTCCCACCCACAGTTCGTGAGGATTCCCCTTTATCCACATCCTCCCAACACCTGCTCTTTGTTGTGCTTTTGATGTTAGCCATTCTGACAGGTTTGATGTAATACCTCATTTTCCTTTGGATTTACATTTTCCTGATGATGCGTGATGGTGATTATCTTTTCATGGGACTGTTGGCCATTTGTATCTCTTCTTTGGAGAAATGTCTGTCCATGTCTTCTGCCTATTTTTTTTAAAGATTTTATTTATTTATTTGACAGAGATAGAGACAGCCAGCGAGAGAGGGAACACAAGCAGGGGGAGTGGGAGAGGAAGGAGCAGGCTCATAGCGGAAGAGCCTGATGTGGGGCTCGATCCCATAACGCCGGGATCACGCCCTGAGCCGAAGGCAGACGCTTAACCGCTGTGCCACCCAGGCGCCCCATCTGCCTATTTTTTAAATGGATTATATGTTTTTTTGGGTTCAGGTAGTATCAGTTCTATATGTTTTGGACACTATCCCTTTATTGAATATGATCATTGCAAATATCTTTTCCCTTTCAGTAGGTTGTCTTATTATTTTTACGTTTTCATTGTTCTTCTGCCGTGTGGAAACTTTTTATTTTGCTGTATTCCCAATAGTTTATTTTTGCTTTCATTTCCTTTGCCTTAGGAGACAGTCCAGAAAAACGTTGGTATGGTCCATGTCAAGAAGTTACTGTCTTCCCTCCTGTAGGATTTTTATGGATTCAGGTCTCATATTGAGGTCTTGAAACTGTTTTGTGTTTGTCTGTATTGTGTAAGAAAGCAGTCTAATTTCATTCTTTTGTGCGTAGCTGTCTAGTTTTCCCAACACCATTTGTTGTAGTGACTGTCCGTTTCCCTTTTGATATCGTTGCTTGCTTTGTGGAAGATTCATGGACCACATAATTGTGGGTTTCTGTCTGAACTTGTATCCTGTTCCTTTGGTCGCTGTGTCTATTTTTGTGCCATACTCTCTTGTTAGGATGACTGCAGCTTTGTAGTATAACCTGAAATCTGAAATGGTGAGTCCTCCAGCTTTGTTTTTCTTTTCCACATTGCACTGGCTGTTCAGTATCTTTAGTGGTTCCATACAAACGTTTAGTATTGTTTATTCAAGGTCTTTTATTCTTTAATTTAAATTCAATTAGCCAACTTACAGTACACCATTAGTTTCAGATGTAGTCTTCAATAAATTTTCAGTCGTGTGTAACACCCAGTGCTCATTGTATCCTGTGGCCTCCTTAATGCCACTCACCCAGTTACCCCCCCCCAAATTCTCCTCCAGCAATCATCAGTTTGTTGCGATAGTTAAGAGTCTATCATGGGTTTTCTCCCTCTCTGATGACTTCCCATTCTATTTTCCCTCCCTTCCCCTATGGTCTTCTTCCCTTTTTCTGATATTCCACATAGGAGTGAAAGCATATGATCATTGCCTTTCTTTCATTGGCTTATTCCACTCAGCATAATACCCTCCAACTCCACCCAGGTCGGTGTGATGGTAAGTACTCATCCTCTCTGATGGCTGAGTAATATTCCATTATATATATGATCCACACCTTCTTTATCCATTCATCTGTCGATGGTCATCTGCACTCTTTCCACAGTTTGTCTATTATGGATATTGCTGCTATGAACACTGGGGAGCATGTGTCCCAACTTCACTACCTCTGTCTCTTTGGGGTAAATACCCAATAGTGCAATTGCTGGGACATAGGGTAGCTTTATTTATAACTTCTTGAGGAAACTACGTACCATTTTCAAGAGTGGCTGTACTGGACTGCATTCATACAGGGGTGTAAGAGGGTTCCCGTTTCTCCACATCCTCTCCAACATGTGTAGTTTCATGTCTTCTAATTTTTAGATATTCGGCCTCTTGTGATATGGCATCTATAGGGGTTTAGATTTGCATTTCCCTGAAGCCAAGTGATATGAAGCATTTATGCATGTATCTTTTGGTCACCAGTACGTCGTCATCAGTGAAATAACTTCCCATTTTAATCCATCTCAAGACCTAATGCTGGGTAAGGAACTGAAGCTGGATGATGCCATCAGTTGGAAGTGTGGAGAATTTCAAAAGATCTCCGTGGAGAGCAAGTTTAAAGGTCAGTGTGAAGCTACTAATTGGATCTGGGGAGATCTCTGAAAGTGGGGGTTCCCTGGGATGGGCTAAGGGGGGCCCTCCAATCTTCCTGCTATGAATCCTTGCTGTAGCCCCAAATGGACAGTTTCCTGCTGTGGGGCAGGCTGAGTACTCTAGTCGTGCAGAGGTGAGCCCAATGCCTGGTGCCTTGGAGGCAGGCAAACGGGGAGGGATCCTCAGCAGAAGACCCAGGGTTAGGTTAGGCATCAAGAGAAAGCAGGTCTGAACTGCCCAGTGCTCAGAGAACTCCCAGGCCGAGTGAGATGAGGGCACAAGGGCGGGTGAATGTGAGCCTTGGGGTTTCATCCAGAAGGTCCCACAAATGTCGGAGTTCACCAGCAGGGGCTCTCAGGGGGTACCCCAATCCTCTTGCCCTGAATGCTCTGTTGTGCCCCAAAATGGTACAGTTTCCTGTGGGCTGCAGGCTGAGTCCTACGGTGGGGCTTGGGTGTCCCCAATCCCTCAGAGTGGGGTGCCAGGACCCTGGGGAGGGGCCCGTCTGTGGCCAACCTAGGGTAAGGGTTAGGGTCCAGGAGACCGGCAGCGCCAATCTGCAGGCTGTGCGGTGAGCTCCGTGGAGGGCTGAGATGAGGTCATGGGGGAGAGTGAGCATGGGCCTCAGGGTTGGGGCACGGGGGATGCCAAAGCTGAGGACAGGCTCCGGGGGCCTCCCCAAGTTCTCGAGCCCTGTATGCTCCATAGAGCCCCAAGAGGCACAGTTTCCTGCGGGGTGGCAGGCTTTGTCCTGCAGTGGGGCTCAGATGTCCCCAGTCCCCGGGGCTACGGACCGGGCCCCGGGGGAGGGCACTCCCCAGCCGACCTAGGGTCAGGGCTACGCCCCAGGAACCCGGCAGGCCTGATCTGCCGGCTTTGCGACGAGCTCGGTGGCAGGCTGAAGGGAAGGCGTGGGGTGGGATGAGCGTGGGCATCAGGGTTGGGGTGTAGGGGGCCGCTGAGGATCGCTGGGGGCTCAGGTGGGCCCTACCAGTTCTCCTGCACGGGATGCTCTGTGGCGCCCCAAGGGGCATGGTTTCCTGAGGGGTGGCAGGCTGAGTCCCGTGGTGGGGTTCAGTTGTACCCAATCCCCAGGGTTAGGGTACAGATTAGGGTACGGGTTAGGGTTAGTGTATGGGTTACTGTTAGGGTACGGATGAGGGTAGGGGTTAGGGTTAGGGTAAGGTGAGGGTACGGGTTGGGGTTGGCTTTAGGGGTTACAGGTTAGGGGTTATGGGTTAGGGTACGGATTAAGGTTTAGGGTATGGGATAGGGATTAGGGTTTGGGTTTAGGGTTAGGGTTAGGGTTGGAGTTTGGGTTAGTGTTAGGGTATGGGTTAGGGTTAGTGTACGGGTTAGGGTAGGCATTAGTTACGGTTTAGGGTACGGGTTAGGGTACGGTTTAGGGTACGGGTTAGCGTACGGGTTAGGGTACGGTTTAGGGTATGGTTTAGGGTTAGGGTATGGGTTAGGGTTATGGTACGGGTTTGGTTACGGTTTACGGTTAGAGTTAGGATACGAGTTAGGGAACAGGTTAGGGATAGGGTACGGTTAAGGTTTAGGGTATGGGTTAGGGTACATGTTAGGGTTAGGTATGGGTTAGGGTATGGGTTAGGTTCCGGGCAGGGATAGGGTACGGGTTAGCGTATGGGTTAGGGTACGGGTTAGAGTACGGTTTAGGGTACGGTTTAGGATTAGGGTACGGGTTAGGGTTATGGTAGGGGTTTGGTTACAGTTTAGGGTTAGAGTTAGGATACGAGTTAGGGAACAGGTTAGGGATAGGGTACGGTTTAGGGTTAGGGTACAGGTTAGGGTACATGTTAGGTTTAGGTACTGGTTAGGGAATGGGTTAGAGTCCGGGTTAGGGATAGGGTACGGGTTAGCGTATGGGTTAGAGTACGGGTTAGGGGTAGGGTTAGCTGAAGGTGTAGGGTTAGGGGTAGGGTTGGGGGTAGGGTAGGGTAGGGGTCGGGGTAGGTTTAGGGTTTAGGGTTAGGGTTTGGGGTTTGTGGTTAGCGGTTAGGGTTAGGGTTTAGAATTTAGGCTTTAGGGTTTAGTGTTAGGGATTAAGGTTTAGGGATTAGTGTTAGGGTTAGGGTTTAGGGTTTAAGGTTTAGGGGTTAGGGTTAGGGTAAGGGTTAGGGTTTAGGGTTAGGGTTAGGGTTAGGGGTTAGGGTTTAGGGCTTAGGGTTAGGGGTTAGGGGTTAGGGGTTAGGGTTAGGGTTAGACCCCAGTAGGCCAGCAGGCCCGATCCGCCTGCTGTGCCACGAGTGGATGGTCGGGCCGAGGTGAGGGCGATGGTGAGCGGGAGTGTGGGCCCCTGAGTTTTGGCGTGGGGGGTCTTCGAAAGTCGCCGGGGGCTCGGAGAGACCTGCCCATACTCCTGCCCTGAATGACCAGCGGCGCCCTTAGCAGACCGGGTGGCGGCGTGTCAGCAGGGTGAGTGAGGTGCTGGGGCACGGTATCCCCAATCCCTAGCATTGCTGCGCCAGGCCCCTTGTGAGAGGCCCCTCAGGGGCCCACCTAGTATTAGTGTTAGCCCCCAGGATGCCTGCGGGCCAAATCCGCCAGCTCTGCAACGAGCGGAGGGATGGGCCAAGGTTAGGGCACTGGGGAGCAGGCTCATGTGAGCCAGAGTTTTTGCGTGGGGGGGGCCTTCGAAGGTCCCAGGGGAATCGGAGGGCCCTGCCCGTTCTCCCTTCCTGAATGACTGGCAACGCCCCTAGCACCCTGGGTGCTTGCGGGGTGGCAGAGTGAGTCCAACACTGGGGCTCGGGGATCCCAAATCCCCGGCATTGCGGTGCCAGGCTCTTTGGAAGTGGCCCCTCGGGGGCCGACCTAGGGTAAGTGTTAGCCCCCAGGAGTCCAGCAGGCCTGTTCCGCCAGCTCTGAGGCAGGTGGAGGGGCAGGCCGAGGTGAGGGTACTGGCTAGAGGGAGTGTGGGCCCAAGCGGTTTGGCGTGGGGGGCCTTCGAAGGTCTCTGGGGGCTTGGAGGGCCCTGCCCGTTCTATCGCCCTGAAAGACTGGCGGCGCCCCTAACAGCCCCCGTTGCGGCGGGGCGGAAGGGTGACTCCGGCGCTGGGCTCGGGGGTCCCCAATCCCCGGCGTTGTGGCACCAGGCCCCTTGGGAGGGGCCCATCGGGGGCCCACCTAGGGTTAGTGTTAGTCCCCAGGAGGCCGGCAAGCCTGGTGGTAAGTGGTTCTGGCAATGTAAAAAAAAATGCCATACACTTATCTGTAAGAAATAACAGTGTACAGAAACCCTCTTAGCCCTAACATCATCCTTTCTGAATATGGAAGCCAGCCCCAAAGTGGTCGTGGAAGTCTGACGAAAGGGCTAAGCACTTTTCTCTGAGTCACCACACTATACAGAGAAAGACCAATGTACATCGTCTTTCACGAGTAGGAAGCATTAATGAAAACGTTCTGGAATTTTGAGGACTCTGACCCATCCTTTTTGGTAATAAACAACCGTGTACAGGAAAACACCTTCAACTCTCATCAGCCTCCTCAATCCTGATTCGGATTCAACTTTGGGTGTGTAGGACTAGGGAAATGTCCACATCTTATTGCTAAGAAAGAACGATGTCAGGGTAATGCCCTTCAAGTCACATCAGCCTTCCTGAAGACGGAAGCAGGAATCAAGGTGGTTATGTTACCATGAGGTAAGGAAGATGAGCATATAAGTGAGAAACAACAGTGGGCAGGACCTCTCTTCCAACGAACGATATCTTTGCTTAATGTTGAATCCCTATGGTAAGTGGTTGTGGCCATTTGTGAGGTGAAAATCTTAAGTGTTTTGTAAAACCTCTTGGTCACTCACCGTTGAGACTAAGGTAGTTGGGGACTCCTAGGCAGTGATTTGTCCACTGTCAAAAATATGAAAAGATAAAAGAGACAGATGAGGTCTCCTCAGGCATTGTCCTTTATCCTCATCCTCCGTGAGGATGGCCATCTCTGGACAGCTCAGTGACAGGGTCTCATTCACAGTGGGGGCATCTGTTCCTCACAGACATCAGGCAGGGAAATGGATTTGTTTCTCTGTGCCAGCCCAGCCACAGCTGAGTGTCACAGCACCCTCTCGTGGGCTCATAAGAGTTTCAATGTCACCAGGCAGGTCATTGTATTTGATAAACCACTGTGACAGTTTGCAATTGCCTTCATCTGCAACCTACTAGAGGCAAATGCAGATCTCTGGTACCATGTGAAGTCATGTGAAGGCATTGTGAGAAAGTGTCCTTTTGCTTAAGAAAAACATGGCTGGGGCTTCTGGCTGGCTCAGCCAGTTAAGCATGTGCCTTTGGCTCAGGTTATGATCCCAGGGTTCTGGGATAGAGCCTGGGCTCCCTGCTCAGCAGGAAAGGAGGTAGGGAAATAGCTTAGAACCCACAGAGAATGTGAATAAAGGGGAGTGAAATGGAATTTGGTCTGTGTTTTGCTTTAGGGATTGGAAGTTAGTTTTTTCTCAATTGTGATTATTCTTGAAACAGAAAAGCTGTATTGGTTTTTTTTTACCTTTAATTTTTTTCTACTAATAATTGTTTATTATGATATGTTAGTCACTATACAGTATTTCCTTAGTTTTTGATGTAGTGTTCCGTGATTCATTATTTGCATATAACACCCAGTGCTCCATACAATATGTACCTTCCTTAATACCCATCACTGGCCCATCCCAATCCCCACCTCTCTCCCCTCTGAAGTCCTCAGTTTCTTTCCCAGAGTCCATAATCTCTCGTGGTTCATTCCCCCTTCTGTTTAGGGTCCATTGTCTAAAGGGACAGACAGTGGAAGTTCACCAAATATAAGATCGAAATTTCATTGTTCATTATAGATGCCGCCAAGTAGTTCCCAGACATTTCATTCTACTGTAGTATTTCATTATACCTGTGCAGGTGCACGTGGAAGACAATTGATGCATGTATAGTGGTAATAAAACACGCCCGTCAGTAGTAGAATATAGAGGATGCATATGTGTAAAATTATTCGACTACAGCTTCCATGCTTTCCCTTTGGTTCCTTATTATCTATGAAATTGGACAATTTTTGTTCTCTAGGCTTAAAACTCATTGTCAGTATTCAGAGTTTTTCAATGCTGATCTTCTCCTGTATAAGTTACCAAAAACCTAAAATATGTATGAACTTTAAAAAACGCTATATTGAAAATTACAGCAGGGAAGTTCCATTTTGTGAATATTGTGTCAATGGATCTCTATTATGACATCAGTGTTCATTAGAAATGATGACATTTCATGTGAGTATAAATATCAATGTGAAAAAGAAAAGGTAGGAAGAACCTTGAATGTTTAAGTAATTGGTGAAATGACATGGTGTGTGTGTGTGTGTGTGTGTGTGTGTGTGTGTGTGTAATTGATTTTCAGTGAATGGTTCAGCTTCTTGTAGGGCCTCCGAGAGAGCCCAGGTGAACCTTTCAATGAGTTGGTATCTGTTTTCAGAACATGGGAATCTCTTAGTCCAATAGTCAATCAGGCAAGCTTTGAGGTCTTGAAGAGTTTCAGTCCTCAGCGATGGTGTTGCAGACCCTTGTGAGCAAACCCTAGGGTATGCTCAGAGCCCTCATTAGCAGGTACCAACATGTGACGATTTCAGACAGCATTTCCCAAAGAAGTACCTCTTGAGTCTCTGTCCTTGTCAGTTCCCTACACTTCCTTACACTAGTTATGTGATCAGTGTGTTTCAGGATAATCCCCACATGAGATTTTTGCTATTTCCTACTAGTCCTATCTGTTTCTCATTTTCTCCTTTTATGGTAGGGGTTGGGAAGCAACCTGTGTGGTGTAGGAAGTGGTGTGGTAGTTCTCTGCCTCAGAGGACCGATGATGCCGAGAAATTGTACTGTAGTTTGAGGTCAATTGTCCATCCTCTGAGTGTCACGAATTCCATCACTTTACTTTGATGATGTCTGTTCTTCAAGCTGTCCTCAGAAATAAGGACGTCATCCATCTAGGGAATACTGGTTTGTGTGTATGCTTTCATTTTAGGAAAGGCCTTGCTGTTCCTGAAAATAATACTGTAGAGCACCCTTTTCTGTTCTTATTGGCCATCAGTCAATCTTTTGTGAAGTATTCATTTATAAATAGACTTTTTATGGTTGATGAGCAGGAATTCTTTATTCACAAGTCTTTGTCAGTGTGTGTATTGCAAATCTTTACTTCCCAGCCTGCGGTTCACTTTTTCATTTTCTTATGGTCATAAGATAAGGAGAAATGTCACATTTTTATGAAGTCCCACTGAATTCTTTTAAATGGTTAGTGCACCCTATGTCCTACCCCAAGATTTACAGGTTCTACATTTTCATTCAGAAACTGTCCAATGGGAAGCTACAATCCATCTCAAATTTATAAATTACATTTTTATTCTAATAGTGTATTTATAGACTTTTGAATTTTCTATGTACACAATCGTATTATCTGTGAATAGTCACAATTATCCCCTCAATTCTTATACTTTTTGTTTCTCTTGCATTCTAACACTGGTAGATTCCGATGCCACGTTGAATAGAGCAACATTGTTTGAAGATTTTAATATACCTTTCTCAATATCTGACAGAAAAAGCAGACAAAACATTGGTAAAAATGTGACCTAATTGACATATAGGGAACATTCCATAATAAGTGCAGAATACATTATTTTCAAGTGGTCATAGACTCTTTACCCAAATAGATGATAGGTGGGGCCACGAATCAAGTCTACAAATGTTAAACCCTGAAATTAACTAGATTCTATTCTTAGACCACAGGGGAATTGAGCCACAGTCATAGCGAAAAGAAAACCAGGAAGTCCTTCAGTGTTTAAAAATTACATGGAACTTTGCTCCATATCCTAAAGGTCAGAGAGGGAATCTCAATGGAAATTCTGAACCTTTTCTACATGAGGGCTCACACACAATGGCACTTTCTTTGTGAAGAGCATTATAATAACCTAGACAGGAGTTGAGCCTTAAGTCAGAGTTCTGCCTGCCCCAGCCACACCTGGCAGCCTTGGCCTGTGGTCCCCCTCAGCTGTCCTTTCTGGTGGCCCTGAGCTAAGGGGGTCATCATGGCCATATGGAAATGGGAAGCTCCCCACTCATAGTGATGGCGGTGCCCCCTCCCCAGCTGCCCTTTCTGGTGGCTCTGAGCTAAGGGGGTCAACATGGCCGTATGGAAATTAGAAGCTACCCACTCTTAGTGATGACGTTGCTCTCGTATCGTCCTTACCAGTCCAACAATATGATTTCTGAGTGAAATATGACGCAAGAGCGACTTCTTGGCCTTCCTTCAGGTTTGAAAATCATCTGGTGAGTCATCTATTAGAAATATGGATTCAACATGTGTTCTTTCTTCTGGAAAAGAAATAGACCTAATAGCAATTATTGCTTCCTGAGAACCTGTTCTTGAGAGACATCATACTGGCTCTTTGTAGCATTTTGCCTCTTAAACTTCAAACTAGGGTGTAGATATTTATAGGCACATTTTCAGACGGTTAGAAAGGGACTCAGATGATATGAGTCACAGAGGATTTTAGTGTCAGAAACCTAAGTGGGATCCCCAAATTGACTCCAAATCCCTTGTTGTTCCATACAGGGTGCTATTTCCCTCTTATCTCTGGTCGTCTCCATCTGGAAACCTATCAAGTATCAGATTTTCTTGTCATGTGGACAACTGGAATGAATTTAGCGGGCCTTTTCACATCTGCCCATGGTGATCATTAAGATCATTATCTCAGGGGAGGACCTCTGGGTAAGATACTCAAAGATCCTAAGGAATACAGACAGTATAATATTTTTCTGGTATTAAAGTTACTGAAACCAACTATCTTTTTTAGGCGACTCAGGCTCTGGTATGTTCAGAGGGTGCTGTAAAACAGGTCTGAAATAGTATTTAAAAACACTCAGCTCAGCCTCTTCTACAAAGTGAGCCAATGCTTATAAACATGGCTAAAATATTCCCTTACCTACGATGACTTCCCAGCCTTCGTAGTGTTTATATGGTATGACTGTGACTTACATTAGTCAACATTTGCAGAGAAAGAACTTAGTGCATCCAGGGGGCACTTCATGTTGAAATTAGTTTGTGACAACGAGCTACTGTGTTTTATTCTGCAGTCCAAGGGAATGGTGCCAGACATCTCTAAGGTGTCTAGCAGTTCTACAATTCTGATTTTAAGTGGTCTGTGTGCTTCAGCGATTTGGGCAGGAGAAGGGCAGGAGTCCAGAGACTGTGAACACTTCTGTTAACTGTGCTGACTATGGAGCATGCAGACTTCCGTGGGCATCATTTTGATTTCTTGGTACTCTTGTGAAAGGTGCTTTTGTCCCAAATTCCTCCTTTTAGGAGTAATTATAATGATAAATGGAATTTTTATCTTATATCATCTGTGGGCCCTGATCCTGGGCTCCCAGGGAAGCTATCCTTTAACATTTTACCCGGCTCAAAATGACTGGGCAAAACCTCAAAGCATGGGCCCTATTTCTGCCCCAAGCAAATGTTGTACGTCTGCTTCGAAAAGAAAACAATAACCAAAAAATGCCAACATAAATATAAGAAAAAATAAAGAACCTCTTTGGCTCCCATAAGATTAAAGTCATACTGACATGTACATACTGAAAACATAAGAAAGAGTCTGTCACTTTCTGGAATCTAAGAAGATCCTCATTGTAGTGTGTAACTCTGTACGTAAAACAAAACAGAAAAAAATATATAACCCTGCCCCAAATGTTCTTTCCCCGGAGCACTCACTTCTTGGTGAAGATTGTGTCTCCCAGGCAGCTGTCCTGACTTGGGTTTGAATAAAGGTCTCTTCCTTTCTCTCTAAAATGTTTTTAAAAGTTCATTCACGCAGTGTCGACAATAACAGTGTTTTCTATTTAAGTGAGAAATAAATGTTCCACTCTAGTTGCATTGGGAATAGACGAATTGAGGGTTTCTTTAGAAGAGTAAGTCTGCTTTCCAGAAAAGGCAAGGTCATTGGTCTATTGAGAATGAAGATAATTACTGCTAAACAACAAGTATGTGTTGCCCCTTCGCCCAGAAACCGAAGCAGGTGTGCAGGCTTTAGGTCAGAGGTGCCTTCTTGTCCCCAGCTGACAACACTTCTCTGCTCTGGCTCCTAGACACCCGAAGGTTTGAACATCAGCATCTGAGTCAGCAAGGAAGCCTGTCACAGGACGCCAGTGTTCAGAGAAAGCACAGGTATGTTTGGCAAAATGTCCTATCTATGTCAGGGCTGGAGGTAAAACCTCTCATTATCCCAAAACCTCCTGGGCTTTTCTCTTTTCTCTAGTTGAGCCACAAAGTAAAATTGAAGTAGCTGCCAGCATTCTGGGTTTGGTGCAAGAATTACTTAGTTTCCCTGCAGGTAGAACTTTGCAGGGGATCACAAATTCTCTGTCCATTTATTGCTTACAAATGTATTTTGACCATCTGTTTCCTAAGAACCCTCTTTTATTAGAAAGGGAAGGTGAGATTCACTCTGTGCCTGTTTGTAACATCTAATTTGTTCCTTCATCTAACAGTGTTTATTCAATTGGGCCTAAGATATGGTTTAGTGGCCAACATCTAGAGTTAGGTGGTTTTTTTTCATCTGATACAGACTTGGATGATGTCATTTGACAAAGGTGATGTTTCATCATTGCTTAGTTTATTCATCAGACGAGTTAACATTAGGATGGAGGGGAAATTGAAAATTATCCAAAGCGGCCTGTTCCTGTTTAAAAGTTGAGCTTGACTTTCTAGTTTTACTAAATGTATTATCTCGATATTTTGAGGTGCCATATTCACTCTGTAGTTTCTTTGGTGGTGGAGTCAGAAGGAGAGTCTGGGAATTCTTTTGGATAGTGGCATGCTGGTGGCTTCAAGGGGCTTGGCGTCAGGAGCCTTGGGGTGAAGTCTGCAACTGCTTGCCTGACCCTGGGTGCATCTCACAGAGGTTTTGTTTCCTCTTATGAAATTGCCCACAGATAATGTTCTGCTTAAAGGGGAACCCTCCCATCCTGTTGGTGGGAATGCAAAGTTGTGCAGCCAGTCTGGGAAACAGTGTGGGGGTTCCTCAAAAAGTTAAACATTGAACAACCACATGATCCAGCAATTGCTCTCCTAGGTATTTACCCAAAGGATACAGAAATGCATATTCGAAGGGGGTCCATGCACCATGATGTTTATGGCAGTAATGTCTGCAGTAGCCAAACTATGGAGAGAATCCCAAAGTCCATGCACTGATGAATGGATAAAGCAGATGTGGGATACATATATATAATGGAATATGACCCAGCTTCAAAAAGAATGAAATCTTACCATTTGCAAGGATGTGGATGGATCTAGAGTGTATTAAGCTAAGCAAAATCAGTGAGGAAAGACAAGTATCCTATACTCTCACACTTCTGGAATTTCAGAAAAAAAACAGATGAACAGAGTAGAGGGGTGATGAGAGAGGCAAACAAGGAAATAGACTCAACCGTGGAGAACAAACTGAGTGTTGCTGCAGGACAAGGGTGTGGGGGGAAGTGTTAAATGGGTGAGGGGTATTAAGGAGGGCACTTGTGATGAGCACCGGGTAGTGTATGCAGGTGAGGAATCACTAAATCCTACCCCTGAAGCGAATATTCCATGGCATGTGAACTAACTGGAATTTAAGTAAAAGAAGAAAGGAAAAAGTGTTCTGCTTCATGAAGAGTGAGGTAAAATTGTAGTGATTTGGGCTGTACTATTCTATAGAGGATAGATGTAAAACACCCTGTTGTAGGATACAATAGAGTCTTATCACATAAGGAGTCCTCAGAAAGCTGCAATGAAAGATTCAGATCTCAGAGCATGTTCGTGTTCCACTGATATCTTACAGTTTGCACAGGTAGGAAGGAAGGTGGAGGGAAAGGCAACAGAAGGGGAAAGTAGGTGTGAACCTTTCATTAGTTAGCGTTATAGCTTTCTCATGAAAGACTTGCACCGGTGTGATTTTGGAAGCAGAGGGGGAATCCGGGAGCTTTGCAGGAGACAGGGGAGTTCCAGGACTGGGTAAAGCTGACAGGGGTCACAGAGGAGAGCTGAATGCATTCTGCAGCATGGTGTGTTCAGGGTGGGCTCCAGGGGTGGCTGTGGGTCTCCTGTGTGAGAGTTGTGATAGGTGAGGGCTGTATGCAAGTTCCTGGCTGAGGACAAGTGAGGCACAGGCGGAGAGCTGGCAGAGAACCTTCTTCTGAGCCACCAGCCTCACCCAACACACACAGCCTCATCTTCTGTCCCTGTCACTCCAATTCAGATTTTTCCGAAGGTGAGTGAGAACACATCAAGAGCATTCTGAACAGAAGGGAAAGTATGTGCAAAGGCTCTGTGGCAGGAGAATTCCAGGTATGTCCAGGAGCAGCAAGAAGGCCCTGTGGCCACAGGAGACAGCTTAGGACATGAGCTCAGAGAGGTGACAGAGGGCGACAGAAAGCCATTCCAGGGCTATAACCCCATGAGACCCTGTTTCACTGGGCCATCCTGGCTACAGTGTTGAGAACAGATGACAGAGGGTTGAAGATGGCAAGGCAGGTCAATGACGAAGCTTTTCCAGGAACTCAGGCACTGTGGACCAGACAGGTGGCCTTGAAAGGAGTGGTTAGACCTATTCTGGGTCCATTTTGAAGATGGTGCTCACAGGATTTGCTGATGGGTTAGCTATTAGGAGCAGGAGAACGGAGGAATTGGGGTAACTCCCAGCTGTTGTGGGTTGTCCTGATCAAGGGAAAGGAGAGGGTTTCTTGGGGGGTAGGAGGTAGTCTGTGTTCTGCATGCTGAGGAATGTGCCTTTCCCAGTGGATCTGCTGAGGTTTGTGTCTGGGAGGACCTTTCACATCTCCTCCATGATCAATGCTCAGGTACAAGTATCCCCCACTTTTTAAATGTTCACAGTAAGACACTGGGCTTTCTTGAAAGAACTGCGTTATTACCCAGCTTCAGTAAGAGGAAGAGACCTGAAGAGGATTTCCCTCTTATGAAAAAAGGTGAACAGTGAGAATGGCGTTCAGCATCTGTTTTGGGAAGAAGCACGACAGAGGCGGCGTGCACCCCAACCAGCTCCTTTCTCTGGGAACCGCTCTCCGCATCCAGCCCCCAGCACTTTGAATGGTGTCTGTGGGCTTCTGCTGTGCTTTATCTTCATTTATGCTGGGCCTCTGTTAGAAACTTGTGTCCTGAGGCCTAAGAAAAGCCAAAGAGAAGGAATTTTGGAGTCTGAGCACACTGTCTAATTGTTCGTGTAAATGAATGGTCATTCCTTCTTTACACCTTTTCTGCTGTGCAAGGTTTCTCAGAAGCCCTGTACTTTCAAAGAGCAGGGAAACCTATACCCCATGCTGCGGGGTTAGTTTTAGTCTCCATGCTGGACAGAACATTTCATGACTGTCGGATTTTCTTACTCAAACATTGAGACTTTGACCACCTTCACCCGTTTCTACCACCCCATCCCCGAATCTGGCACCTACCAATCTGCTCTCAGTATCTATGCGTTCAGTATTTTTTTAGTCCATGTGGAATGTACATGAGAGCATCTGGTATTGGTCTTTCTGTGTCTGAGTTACTTGGCATAAGGCCCCCAAGGTCTGTGTTTCCATGTCTAGTTCTTGTGAATAATGCTGCAGTGAACGTGGGAGTGTATCTGTCTTTTTGAGGCAGCATTTTTGTGTTCTTCAAATCAATACTCAATAGAGCCATTACTGGGTCATGGGGTAGTTTATTTATTTTTTCAGGAACCTCGATACTGTTTGTCACAGTGGCTGCACCAATTTCCTTTCCCACCAACAGTGCACAGTGTCTCCTCGTCTGCACACCCTTGACCCCACCTGGTGTCTGTCTCTGGGACAATTGCTGTTCCAACAGTTGTGAGAGGATACCGATTGTGGGTTTGACTGATGTTTCCATGACGATGATTAGTGATGTCAAACAACTTTTTCTGTCTGTTGTCACCTGTGTGCCATCTTTGGAAAGCATCTATTCACATATTCCTCCCATTTTTTTATATAGTTTTTTTTTTGTTTTGATTTCTATGAGTGTTGTGTGTATTTTGGATATTAGCCTCTTCTCACACATATGATTCGCAGATATTTTTTCTTATTGGGTCAGTGGCCTTTTAAGTTTTTGCTGGTTTCTTTTGCCGTGTGGAAGATTTCAGTTTGATGTTGTTCCACTTGTTTATTTTTGCTTTTGTTGCCTTTGCATTTGGTGTCCGATCTGAAGACTCTTTGCCAAAACCAATGTCGAGAGACTTAGTACCTGTGTCTTCTTGGAGGTTTATGGATTCAGGTCTTATGTTCAAATCATTCATCCATTAAAAATTTTGTGTGTGGTGTAAGAAAGTGTCCCAGTTATATTCTTCTGCATTTAGTGTCCAGTTTGCCTGTTACCACTCACTGAAGAGACAGTCCTTCCCTCATGGCATATCTTCTGCTGCTGTGTCGTAAGTTAGGATCATCTACGTGTGGGTAAGTTTCTGAGCTTTCTGTTCTGTTCCACTGACCTGGTGTCTGTGTTTATGCCAGTACCATCCTGTTTTGATGACAACAGCTTTGTAATCTAGCTTGAAATCCAGGAGTGTGTTGACTGCACCTCTTTCTCCAGGTTGCTTTGGGAATATGGGGTCTTTTGTGATTCCATACAACTTTGAGGACTGTTTTCTATTTCCTCGAATAATGCCACTGGAATTCAGATAGGCATTTAATCACATCTTTCGAATGCTTTGGGTATGATGGACATGTTCACATAATTAACTCTTCCAGTTAAGGAGCATGGCGTATGCTTCCATTTGTTTGTGTTGCCTTCCAAATCTTTGACCCATACATTCTGCCCCCCTCGACACACATGTTTTTCATTTCTTTTCTGCCATGTGTTGAGTGTACTATGTCTTTCTCATTCTTGGTTACTTTTATTTCTAGATTTTTTTATGCAATTTTAAATGGCGTTGCTTTTTTAATTTCTCTGTGCGAAAGTGTGTCGTCAGTATACAGAAATGCAAGAAGTTGGGTCATCTGGGTTGCTCCATAAGTGAAGCGTCTACCTTTAGCTCAGGTCATGATCCCAGAGTTCTGGGATTGAGCCCCGTGTTGGGCTGCCCGCTTAGTGAGGGTCTGCTTTTCCCTCTTTCTGGCACTCCCCCTGCTCGTGTTTTTTCTCTTCCTGTCAAATAAATAAATAAAATCTGAAAAAAATAAAGACAAGAGGTCTCTGTATATTGACTTTATATCCTGCAGCTTTCTTGAATTTTTTTATTCTAACAGTTTTTGTGTGTGTGTGTGTGTGGAATCTTTCGGGATTTCATGTTATTTGCAAATTGTGACAGTTTTCCTGTATGGATTTCATATCTTTCTCTTTTTTTAAAATTGTTATTCACCCTGCAGTACTTCATTTGTTTTTGATGTAGTGCTCCATGATTCATTGTTTGCATAAACACCTAGTGCTCATTATGACACGTGCCCTCCTTTTTTTTAAAAGAATTTATTTATTTATTCAACAGAGATAGACACAGCCAGAGAGAGAGGGAACACAAGTAGGGGGAGTGGGAGAGGAAGAAGCAGGCTCACAGCAGAGGAACCTATTGTGGGGCTCGATCCCATAATGCAGGGATCACACCCTGAGCAGAAGGCAGACGCTTAACTGGTGTGCTACCCAGGCGCCCCAACACGTGCCCTCCTTAATACCCATCACCAGGATAACCCATTCCCCTTCCCCTCCCTTTCTGCAACCTTCAGTTTGTTTCCCAGTGTCAGTAGTCTCTCATGGTTCATCTCCCCCTCTCATTCCCCCCCTTCACATTTCCCTTCCTTCTTCTAATGTCCTCCATGCTATTCCTTCCATTCCACATAGGAGTGAAACCATATGATAATTGTCTTTCTCTGCTTGACTTAATTTCACTTAGCATAATCCCCTCCTGGTCCATCCACGTTGGTGCAAATGGTGGGTATTCATCCTTTCTGATGACTGAGTAATAGTCCATTGTATAGATGAACCACATCTTCTTTGTCCATTCATCTGCTGAACGACATCTTGGCTCCTTCCACAGTTTGTATATTATGGACATTGCTGCTATGAACATTGGGATACAGGTGCCCCTTTTTTCATTACTCTGTGTCTATGGGGTAAATACCCAGTAGTGCAATTGGTGGGTCATAGGATAGCTCTGTGTTTAAAGTCTTGAGGATCCTCCATATTGTTTTTCAAAAGTGGCTGTACCAGCTTGAATTCTCATGAGTGGTGTAAGAGGGCTCCGCTTTCTCCACATCCTCTCTGACATTTTTTAATTTCCTGTGTTGTTAATTTTTTTTCAAGATTTTATTGATTTATTCCACAGAGATAGAGACAGCCAGCGAGAGAGGGAACACAAGCAGGGGGAGTGGGAGAGGAAGAAGCAGGCTCATAACGGAGGACACTGATGTGGGGCTCGATCCTATAATGCCAGGATCACGCCCTGAGCCGAAGGCAGATGCTTAACCACTGTGCCACCCAGGTGCCCCCTGTCTTTTTAATTTTAACCATTCTAACTGGTGTAAGGTGGTATCTCATTGTCGTTTTGATTTGTATTTGCCTGATGGCAAGTGATGTGGAGCATTTCTTCATGTGTCTGTTGGCCATTTGTATGTCTTCTCTGGAGAAGTATCTCTTTGTGTCTTCTGCCCATTATTTGGGTGTCTAGTTTGAGGAGTTCTTTATAGATATTGGATACCAGCCCTTTATCTGTAATATCATTTGCAGATATCTTCTTCGATTCCATAGGTTGCCTTCTTGTTTTGTTGATCTTTTACTTTGCCGAGCAGAAGCTTTTTATCCTGATGAAGTGCCAATAGTTCATTTTTGCTTTTATTTCCTTTGACTTTAGAGACGTGGCTTGCAAGAAGTTGATGTGTCCAAGGTTGAAGAGTTGTTTTGATTTTGATATGAGACAGGAATCCATTATCTTTCTTTCCTGATTGTATTCGAGTCCTCTGTCTTTCTTGGTGAGTCTAGCTAAGTTTGTCAGTTTTGTTTATCTTTCCAAAAAAGGCAGGTCTCATTTTCATTGGTTCTTTTCTTTTTTAGTCTTTTTAGTCTCCGTTGGATTTATTTATGCATTCCATTTTGTTATTTCCTTATTTCTACTAATTTGGGGCTTTGTTTGTTGTTTTATTTTCTACTTCTTTACCAAATAAATCAGGTTGTTTATTGGAGAGCATTCTCATGGATTGATGAAGACTTGAATTTCTATGAATGTCCCCCATAAAGCTACTTTTGCTGCATCCCATAAGTTTTTGTAGGTTGTCTTTTTCATCAGTGTCAAGGTACTTCTAAATTTTTTTTGATTTCTTCTTTGACTGTTGGTTGTTCAGTAGCATGTTGTTAAATCTCCACATATTTTTTTAAGATTATTTATGTATCTGACAGAGAGTGAGACAGCGAGAGATGAACGCAAGCATGGGGGTGGGAGAGGGAGAAGCGGGCTTCCCACTGAGCAATGAGCCTGATTCGGGGCTAGATCCCAGGATCCTGGGATCAGGACCTGAGCTGAAAGCAGATCCTTAACGACTGAGACACCCAGGCCCCAAAAATCTCCACCAATTTTTGACTGTCCCATTTTTTTCTTGAGACTGATTTCTAGTTTCATATCATTGTGGTTGGACAAGATTTGAAGCAGAAGGTGAAGAGAGCATTCAGATGAAAGGTTTGTTTCCTGGAGGGTTTTCTGAGGGTAGACCATTATTTCAGTGGGGATGGAGGAAGGTTTTGTGAGTCGGGGGGTGGGGTTAACCCTTGTTAGAATTACTGACTACTACCATGCAGGCTGTGTGCTACTGTTCACACCATAGTCCTGATGGACTTGTACTCCATTAGAAATATTTTCTAGGAAGTGTAGGCATAGCCTTCACTTAAAGAAAGGTGCCATGTGGGTTCATGGCATGACCCCAGGTCAGCAACCAGGATGTATGGTATTGTGGGGGATCAGAACCAGGCTTTCTGTGGGAAGTGACAGAAATAGGGTATGGTGAGCTCCATGGCCATAGGTGAGGTCCCGAGTGACCCCCTGTGTGTTGGGTTCTGTGTATCTGTCTCATCAGGTGCTGTGGAATTCAGGGACACCCCCCTGTCTGTGGATTTGTGTGGAGAAAGGTAGACATCAGTGTCTGGCCAGGCACAAGGGTCGCACTGGACCACCACCAGAGGTGCAGCGTGCGGGGGAGCCACTGCTTAGTTTCCACGAAAGATGACCAGGGTCTCTGACCGTGATTCCTAGCAGCTGCAAGGGGAGAGGAGGCCGGGGGTGGTGCTCACTTCCTAGACTTGTGGTCAGGACTAGTCTGGAGCCCACTGAAGTCAGCCACACCTGGCACAGAAGGTACCCAGTGAGTGTTGCTGTGGGCACTGCTCCCATGGTACTTTCGGGCCGGCTCCATGCTGCCACCTCCTGCTTTTCATCATCATCTTCAAGGTCATGTGCCTCTGCTCTTGCCCCATGGCCTCCGGGGTATTGTCCGTCCTCCATCTGGCCCTCGTCCCTGGTGCCCTGTGCAGTCCGATGCCAGGGTAGCCTTCTTGAGACAAACATCTGGCCCTGATGGAACACTTCCATGGATCTCATATATTGCGAGGATGATGCCCTGCACTGAAAGGGGGCCGCAGGTCCCCAATCAGGAGAGCCATGTCTCCCTTTTCAGCATGGCCTGCCCGCCCCTCAGTCTTCTTCAGGGAAGCTCTCCTCCCTTCCTGAGATGACAGCTCTGAACTTAAAAATGAATGTTATTTTACGCATCTCTATGCCTTAGTTCATTCATGGCATGTCTTTCAACCCCATTAGTGGGTTTTTTTTAGCAGTTCTGAAGGGCTGTCTGCTCAAGGAGGGGATGACCTGGGTGGGGCAGCTTTCCCTCTCATCTCCCTCAGCATGTCTCTGAGCCCTGGGACCAGCTGTCCCACTGAGGATTGAGGGACCCGAGCCAGCCCATCCTGAGCCCAGGCTGTGTCAGCTGTGTAGACGGATGCGTGTCGGAGTGGTGGGCACTGGCATGGGCCAGGGGCAGGCAGTGTCTCCCTCTCATTCCTTCCCTCCCTTCCTCCCAGAGGTAGCTCAGAGCAGCCTTCAACCCCTGCATCTCCAGATCCCTTGACCTATGCCTCCTGTGTTCAGCTGGTGACCTTGGAGTTTCGCATGGATTCTACCTCCCGTACCCTCTCCCGTAATAGTTCCTGGATCAGGGGAGGGGTCGGACTCTTGTCTGCTTTTGGTCTTCCTGCCCCGCACCAAGCCCACCCACCTTTGCATCTTCCATGTATGTGCTTGGAAGCAAGCCCATCCACAGGGAACCTATTAGCCAAATGGATCCAGGCAATGAACATTGAAGTAGAGATCCAGGATCCATAATATACTTGCTCTGAAACCTGTCCCAAAGTCTGTGACTCACACTGAAACAGAAACAATAATAGCTTTCTGGACTGTGAAGTGACATGTGTCTCTACTTCCAATCTTGAATGCATAGGTGCTGAGCCTGGACAGAAAAGGACCATGGTTCCTGTGGGCTGGGAGCCACAGTAAGAACTCAGTGAAATCTGAATTCGAGGCATAGAGTGAATAATTATTGTAGAGTGAATCCTCCCAAGTAGGGCTTATGCACATTGCACAGGAAAAGCTTTTTCAAAGAGGTTCCTGAAAGAAAATTCTTTTTTAAAAATTTATTTTAATTCCAGTAGAGCTAACATACAGTGTTACATTCGTTTCAGGTTTACAATAGAGTGATTCAGTAATTCTATATATTACTCAGTGGTCATCAAGAAAAGCATCCTATTAATCCCCTTCATCTATTTCACTCATCCCTCTATCCACCTCCTCTCTGGTAACCATCCCTTTGTTCTCTATTGTTAAGAGTTTGTATTTTGGTGTGTCTCCTTTTTCTCTTTTAGTTATTTATTTTTGTTTGTTTTTTAAATTCCCCATTAGAGTGACATCGTATGGGATTTGTCTTTCTCTGACTGACTGGTTTTAGTTAGGATAATACTCTCTAGCTCCATCCATGTGTCTGCAAATGGCAAGGTTTCATTCTTTTTCAAGCCGAGTAATACTCCATTGTGTGTGTGTGTGTCTGTGTGTGTGTGTGTGTGTGTGTGTGTGTGTGTGAATACACACATCTATCATCTCAATTGTCAATTTTTCTACAGACACTTGGGTTGCTTCCATATTGTGATATTGTAAATAATGGTGCAAGAAACATAGAGGTGCACGTATCCTTTTTACTTACTGTTTTCCTATTCTTTGGGTAAATACGAGTAGTGTGATTGTTGGATCGTAGGGTAGTTCTATATTTAATTGTTTGAGGAAACTTCATACTGTTTTCCACGGTGGCCACCACAATTTGCATTCCCACCCACAGTTCGCGAGGATTCCCCTTTATCCACATCCTCCCAACACCTGCTCTTTGTTGTGCTTTTGATGTTAGCCGTTCTGACTGGTTTGAGGTATTACCTCATTGTCCTTTGGATTTACATTTTCCTGATGATGGGTGATGGTGAACATCTTTTCACGGGACTGTTGGCCATTTGTATTTCTTCTTTGGAGAAATGTCTGTCCATGTCTTCTGCCTATTTTTTAACTGGATAATTTGTTTTATTGGGGTCGAGTAGTATCAGTTGTATATGTTTTTGACACTATCCCTTTATTGCATATGATCTTTGCAAATATCTTCTCCCTTTGAGTAGTTTGTCTTATTATTTTTACGTTTTCATTGTTCTTCTGCCATGTGGAAACTTTTTATTTTGCTGTATATCCAATAGTTTATTTTTGCTTTCATTTCCTTTGCCTCAGGACACAGTCTAGAAAAACGTTGGTATGGTCCATGTGAAGAAGTGACTGTCTTCCCTCCTGTAGGATTTTTATGGATTCAGGTCTCATATTGAGGTCTTGAAACTGTTTTGCGTTTGTCTTTATTGTGTAAGAAAACAGTCTAATTTCATTCTTTTGTGCGTAGCTGTCTAGTTTTCCCAACACCATTTGTTGTAGAGACTGTCCTTTTCCCTTTTGATATCGTTGCTTGCTTTGTGGAAGATTCATGGACCACATAATTGTGGGTTTCTGTCTGAACTTGTATCCTGTTCCTTTGGTCGCTGTGTCTATTTTTGTGCCGTACTGTCTTGTTAGGATGACTGCAGCTTTGTAGTATAACCTGAAATCTGAAATTGTGAGTCCTCCAGCTTTGTTTTTCTTTTCCACATTGCACTGGCTGTTTGGAATCTTTAGTGGTTCCATACAATGTTTAGGATTGTTTATTCGAGGTCTTTTGTTCTTTAATTTAAACTCGGTTAGCCAACTTACGGTACATCATTAGTTTCAGATGTAGTCTTCAATAAATTTTCAGTCGTGTGTAACACCCAGTGCTCATTGTATCGTGTGACCTCCTTAATGCTACTCACCCAGTTACCCCCTCCAAATTCTCCTCCAACAATCATCAGTTTCTTGCGATAGTTAAGAGTCCATCATGGGTTTTCTCCCTCTCTGATGACTTCCCATTCTATTTTCCCTTCCTTCCCCTATGGTCTTCTTCCTTGTTTCTGATATTCCACATAAGAGTGAAAGCATATGATCATTGTCTTTCTTTCATTGACTTATTCCACTCAGCATAATACCCTCCAGCTCCACCCAGGTCGGTGTGATGGTAAGTACTCATCCTTTCTGATGGCTGAGTAATATTCCATTATATATATGATCCACATCTTCTTTATCCATTCATCTATCCATGGTCATCTACACTCCTTCCGCAGTGTGTCTATTATGGATATTGCTGCTATGAACACTGTGGTGCATGTGTCCCGTCTTCACTACCTCTGTCTCTTTGGGGTAAATACCCAGTAGTGCACTTGCTGTGACATAGGGTAGCTTTATTTATAACTTCTTGAGGAAACTCCGTACCATTTTCGAGAGTGGCTGTGCCGGCCTGCATTCGTACAGGGCTGTAAGAGGGTTCCCGTTTCTCCACATCCTCTCCAACATGTATAGTTTCATGTCTTCTTATTTTTAGATATTCGGCCTCGTGTGATATGGCATCTATAGGGGTTTAGATTTGCATTTCCCTGAAGCCAAGTGATATGAAGCATTTATGCATGTATCTTTTGGTCACCAGTACGTCATCATCAGTGAAATGACTTCCCATTTTAATCCATCTAAAGACCTAAAGCTGGGTAAGGCACTGAAGCTGGATGATGCCGTCGGTTGGAAGTGTGGAGAATTTCAAAAGATCTCCGTGGAGAGCATGTTTAAAGGTCAGTATGAAGCTACTAATTGGTTCTGGGGAGATCTCTCAAAGTGGGGGTTGCCTGGTATGGGCTGAGGGTGGCCCTCCGATTGACATGAGGGCACAAGGGCCGGTGAGTGTGAGCCTTGGGGTTTCATCCGGAAGGGCCCACAAAGGTCGGGGTTCACCAGAAGGGGCTCTAGGGGTGCCCCAATTCTCTTGCCCTGAATGCTCTGTTGTGCCCCAAAATGGTACAGTTTACTGTGGGCTGTAGGCTGAGTCCTACGGTGGGGCTGGAGTGTCTCCAATCCCCTAGAGTGGGGTGCCAGGACCCTGGGGAGGGACCCTTCTGTGCCCAACCTAGGGTAAGGGTTAGCGTCCAGAAGCCTGGCAGGGACAATCTTCAGGCTGTGCAGCGAGCTCTGTGGAGGGCTGAGAGGAGGCCATGGGGGAGGGTGAGCATGGGCCTCAGGGTTGGGGCACGGGGGGCTGCCAAAAGTGGGGATGGACTCCGGGGCCTCCCCAAGTTCTCATGCCCTGTAGGCTCCGTAGAGCCCAAGGGGCATGGTTTCCTGTCGGGTGGCAAGCTGAGTCCTGCGGGGGGGGCACAGGTATCCCAATTTCCCGGGGCTGCGGTGTAAGCCTTCTGGTGAGGCCCCCACACTCACAGCCAACCTAGGGCCAGGGTTAGGCCCCAGGGGCCCCGCAGGCCCAATCTCCTGGCTGTATGGCGAGCTACACGAGCTGTGGTGAGGGTGTGGAGAGGGTGAGTGTGGGCCTCAGGGTTGGGGTGTGGGAGGCCGCCGAAGTTCGCTGGTGGCTCAGGAGGCTCCTCCTGGTTCTCCCGCCCTGAATGCTCTATGGCCTCCCAAGGTGCACGGTTTCCTGCGCGGTGGCAGACTGAGTCCTGCTGTGGGGCTCAGGTGTCCCGAATCCCCGCAGCTGTGGCTCCAGGCTCCTGGGCAGGGGCCCCTCCACAGATGAACTAGGGTTAGGGTTGGGGCCCAGGAACCCCGCAGGCCAGATCTGCCCACTATGTGACAAGCTCGGCTGCGGGCTAAGGTGAGGGTGCAGGGTGAGGTGAGCATGGGCTTCAAGGTTGGGTTTAGGGATCGCCGAAGTTCGCCGGGGGCTCTGGGGGCCCTCCAGGTTCTCCCGCGCTGAATGCTCTACAACCTCCCAAGGGGCACGGTTTCCTGCAGGCTGGCAGGCTTTGTCCTGCAGTGGGGCTCAGGTATCCCCAGTCCCTGGGGCTGCGGCACCGGGCCCCAGGGGAGGGGCCCTACCCAGCCGACCGAGGGTCAGGTCTAGGCCCCAGGAACCCGGCAGGCCTGATCTGCCGGCTCTGCGACGAGCTCGGTGGCAAGCTGAAGGGAAGGCGTGGGGCAGGATGAGCGTGGGCCTCAGGGTTGGTGTGTAGGGGGCCGCCGAGGATCACTGGGGGCTCAGGGGGGCCCTACAAGTTCTCCTGCACGGGATGCTCTGTGGCGCCCCAAGGGGCATGTTTTCCTGAGGGGTGGCAGGCTGAGTCCCGTGGTGGGGCTCATGTGTACCCAATCCCCGGGGTTAGGTTACGGATTAGGGTACTGGTTAAGGTTAGTGTATGGGTTATGGTTAGGGTATGGGTGAGTGTAGGGGTTAGTGTTAGGGTAAGGAGAGGGTACAGGGTAGGGTTGGGTTTAGGGGTTACAGGTTAGAGGTTATGGGTTAGGGTACAGATTAGGTTTTAGGATACGGGTTAGGGTTTAGGGTTTGGGTTTAGGTTTAGGGTTAGGGTTGGAGTACGGCTTAGGTTTAGGGTATGGGTTAGGGTTAGGGTACGGGTTAGGGTACGCATTAGGGTACGGTTTAGGGTACGGGTTAGGGTACAGTTTAGGGAAAGTGTTGGTGTACGGAAATGGGTACAGTTTAGGGTACAGGTTAGGGTTAGGGTACGGGTTAGGGTTAGGGTACAGTTTAGGGTTATGGTACAGGTTAGGTTACGGTTTAGGGTTAGGGTTAGGGTACAGGTTAGGGATCGGGTTAGGGATAGGTATAGGGTATGGTTTAGGGTTAGGGTATGGGTTAGGGTACGGGTTAGGGTACAGGTTAGGTTTAGGTATGGGTTAGGGTATGGGTTAGGGTCCGGGTTAGGGATAGGGTACGGGTTAGGGTATGGGTTAGTGTACGGGTTAGGGTATGGGTTAAGGTTAAGGTAAGGGTACTGTTTAGGGGTAGGGTTATGGTTAGGGTACGGGTTAGGGTTAGGATATGGGTAGGGTTAGGGTACGGGTTATGGTATGAGTTATGGTATGGGTTAGGGTCAGGGTTTAGGGTTTAGGGTTAAGGTTATAGTACGGGTTAGGGTACTTGTTAGGGTTATGGTTAGGTTTAGGGTACGGTTTAAGTTACGGGTTAAGGTACAGTTTAAGGTTAGGGTTACGGTACGGGGTAGGGTATGGGTTAGAGTACATGTTAGGGTTATGGTTAGGGTTAAGGTACAGGTTAGGGTTAGGGTTAGGGTATGGGTTAGAGTTAGGGTTAGAGTACAGGTTAGGGTACGGGTTAGGGGTAGGTTTAGGGATAGGTTACGGGTTAGGGGTAGGGCTAGCTGAAGGGGTAGGGTTAGGGGTAGGGTTAGGGGTATGGTTGGGGTCGGGGTAGGGTTAGGGTTTAGGGTTACGGTTTGGTATTTGGGGTTAGTGGTTAAGGTTAGGGTTTAGTGTTTAGGGTTTCGGGATTAGGGTTAGGGGTTAGGGTTTGGGGTTTAGTGTTAATGTTACGGTTTAGGGTTAAGGATTAGGGTTTAGGGTTAGGTTTATGGTAGGGTTAAGGTTAGGGTTAGGATTAGGGGTTAAGGTTTAGGGTTTAAAGTTAGGGGTTAGGATTAGGGTTAGGTTTAGACCCCAGTAGGCCAGCAGGACCGATGTGCCGGCTGTGCGGCGAGCAGAGGAGGGGGCCGAGGTGAGGGCGCTAGCGAGCGGGATTATGGTATCCAGCGTTTTGGCCCATGGGACCTTTGAATGTCGCTAGAGACTCAGAGGGCCCTGCCTGTTCTCCTGCCCTGAATAACCGACGGCGCCCCTAGCGGCCCGCGTGATGGCGGGGTGGCAGTGAGAGTCTGGCACTGCGGTTTGGGAATACCCAATGCCATGCGTTGCAGTGCAAGGCCCCTTGGGAGGGGCCCCTCTGGGGCTGTCCTAGGGTTAGTGTTAGCACCCAGGAGTCCGGCAGGCATGATCCGCCAGCTGTGCGGTAGAGGAGGGCCAGGCCGAGGTGAGGGTGCCACGGAGCTGGAGCGTGGGCCCAAGCATTTTGGCGCGGGGGGCCTTGGAAGGTCGCTGGGGTTTAGAAGGCCCTGCCGGTTCTCCCTCCCTGAATGGCCAGTGGCGCCCCTAGCGGCCCGGTGGGTGGCAAGGCGGCATGGTTCGTAAGGCGCTGGGGCTCGTGGGTCCCCAATCCCTGGCGTTGCTGCACCAGTCCCCTTGGGAGGTTCCCCTCGGGGGCCAACCTAGGGTTAGGGTTAGCCCCCAGGAGGCTGGCAGGCCTGATCTGCTGGCTGTGTGAGGAGAGGAGTTGGGGGCCGAGTTGAGGGCGATGGCGAGTGGGAGCTTGGTCCCCAGCACTTTGGCGCCCTGGGCCTTCGAATGTTGCCATGGCTCATAGTGCCCTGCCCATTCTCCTGCCCTGAATAAGCAGCTGCGCACCTAGCGGATCCGTTGGTGGTGGGGCGCCAGGGTGAGTCCCGCACTGCGGCTCCGGAATCCCCAATCCCCAGTGTTGTGGTGCCAGGCCCCTTGGAAGGGGCTCCTCCTGGGCTGACCTAAGGTTAGCGTTAGCTCCCAGGAGGCCGGCAGGCCCAATCCTCTGGCTGGGCAGCGAGAGGTGGGAAGGCCGAGGTAAAGGCCCTGGCAAGCGAGAGCGTGGGCCCCTGCATTTTGGCGCGGGAGGCTTCAAATGTGGCAGGTTTCTCCAGGGCCCTGACCGTTCTACCACCCTGAATGACCGGCAGCGACCCTAGTGGCCCATGTGGCGACAGTGTGGCAGGGTGAGTCCGGCTCTGGGGCTCTGAGTCACCAATCCCAAGCGTTGCAGAGCCAGGCCCCTTGGGATGTGCCCCACGGGGTCAACCTAGGGTTTCGGTTAGCCCCCAGGAGCCTGGCAGGCACTATCCACTGGCTCCAGCAAGCGGAGGGGCGGGCCGAGGTGAGGGCGCTGGGGAGCAGGAGCGTGGGAGCCAACTTTTTTGAGCGGGGGGCCTTCGAAGGTCGCAGGGGAAATGGAAGACCCTGCCAGTTCTCCCACCTGAATGACCCGCGGCGCCTCTAGCGGCCCGGGTGGCGGCAGGGCAACAGGTGATTCCGGTGCTGGGGCTCGGGGGTCTCCAATCCACCGCGTTGCTGCACCAGGCCCCTTGGGAGGGTGCCCTCGGGGGCTGACCTAGGGTTAGGGTCAGACCGCAGAACGCCAGAAGGCTCAATCCGCCAGCTGTGCGGCGAAAGGAGTGGTGGGTCGAGGTGAGGTCTCTGTGGAGCGGGAGCGTGGGCCCAAGCGTTTTGGCATGGGGGGCCTTCGAATGTCTTCGGGGACTTGGCGGGCCCTACCCATTCTCCTCCCTGAATGACCGGCGACGCACCTAGCTGCCCTGGTGGCGGCGGGGCGGCCAGGTGAGTCAGGCGCTTTGGCTCTGGTATCTCCAATCCCCAGCGTTGTGGCGCCAGGCCCCTTGGGAGCGGCCCCTCGGGTGCCAACCTAGGGTTAGGTTTAGCCACTAGGAGGCTGGCAGGCCCTATTCACCAGCTGTGTGGATAGCGGAGTGGCGGACTGAGTTGAGGGCGCTGGTGAGCGGGAGCGTGGGCCCGGGCGTTTTGGCACCTGGGGCCTTCGAAGGACACCGTGTCTCGGAGGGCCCTGTCCTTTCTCCCTCCCTGAATAATGGCAGCACCCCAAGACCCCGGGTGGCAGCTGGGCGGCAAGGTGAGTCCAGCGCTGGTGCTCAGGGGTCCCCAATCCCCGGCGTTGTGGCGCCAGGCCCATTGGGAGGGGCCGCTCGGGGGCCAATCTAGGGTTGCGTTTAGCCCCCAGAAGGCCAGTGGACCCAATCAGCAGCTGTGCAACTAGCGGAGGGTTGCCCTGAGTTGAGGGCGCTGGCGAGCCTGAGCATGACCCCAAGCATTTTAGCGCGGGGGGCCTTCGAAGGTCAGCGGGGGCTCGGAGGGCCCTGCCATTTCTCCTACCCTGAATGAATAGCGGCGCCCCTAGGGGCCCGTGTGGGTTGGGGCGGCAGGGGGATCCCCAATCCCCGGCGTTGCAGCGCCAGGCCCCTTAGGAAGGGAACCTCAGGGACCATCCTAGGGTTAGGGTTAGCGCCCAGGAGGCCGGCAGACCAGATCTGCCGGCTGTGCAAGGAGTGGAGGTATGGGTCGAGCTGAGGGCGATGGCGAGCGAGAGGTTGGGCCCCAGCGTTTTGGTGCGCTGGGCCTTGGAATGTTGCCATGGCTTGGAGGGCCTTGCCCCTTCTCCTGCCCTGAATAAACAGCGGCGCCCTAACGGCTCCTTTGGCGGTGGGGCGAGAGGGTGAGTCCCGTGCTGCGGCTAGGTGTCCCCATCCCCAGTGTTGCGACGCCAGGCCCCTTGGGAGGGGCCCCTCGGGGGTCAACCTAGGGTTCGGTTTAGCCCCCAGGAGGCTGGCAGGCCCTATTCGTAACCTGTGTGGAGAGTGAAGTGGCGGACTGAGGTGAGGGCGCTAGTGATTTGGAGCGTGGGCCTGGGCGTTTTGGCGTGGGGGGCCTTCGAAGGTCACCGTGTCTCGGAGGGCCCTGCCCGTTCTCCCGCCCTGAATGAACAGCAGCACCCCAAGCGCCGGGGTGGTGGCTGGGCAGCAGGGTGAGTCACGTGCTAAGGCTCAGGGTCCCCATTCCCCGGTGTTAAGGTGCCAGGCCCCTTGGGAGGGGCCCTCGGGGGTCTATCTAGGGTTACGGTTAGCCCCCAGGAAGCCGGTGGAACCGATCAGCTGCTGTCCAGCACGCGGAGGGTTGGGCTGAGGTGAGGGCGCTGGCGAGACCGAGCATGAGCCCAAGTGTTTTAGTGCGGGGGGTCTTCGAAGGTCGGTGGGGACACGGAAGGCCCTGCCCATTCTCCTGCCCTGAATAACCAGTGGCGCCCTTAGCGGCTCCGTTAGCGGTGGGGCGGCAGGGGGAGTCCCGCGCTGCGGCTCGGGGATCCCCAATCCCCAGCGTTGCGGGGCCAGGCCCCTTGGGAGGGGCTCCTTGCAGGCCAACCTAGGGTTAGAGTTAGCACCCAGGAGGCGGCAGGCCCAATCCTCTGGCTGGGCGGCGAGAGGTGCGTGGGACGAGGTAAAGGCTCTGGCGAGCGGGAGTGTGGGCCCCTGCATTTTGGCGGGAGGCTTCAAATGTCGCCGGTTTCTACAGGGCCCTGTCCATTCTCCCGCCCTGAATGACCGGCGGCACCCCTACCGGCCCGGGTGGCGACAGTGCGGCAGGGTGAGTCTGGCTCTGGGGCTCTGAGTCACCAGTCCCCAGCATAGCAGAGCCAGGCCCCTTGGGATGTGCCCCACGGGGCTGACCTAGGGTTTTGGTTAGCCCCAGGAGCTTGGCAGGCCCTATCCACCTGCTCTGAATCAAGCGGAGGGGCGGGGGAGGTGAGGACGCTGGAAGCAGGAGCATGGGAGCCAACGTTTTTGCGCGGGGGGCCTTCAAAGGTCAGCGGGGGCTCGGAGGTCCCTGCCCGTTCTCCTGTCCTGATTGACCGGTGGTCCCCTAGCGGCTTGGGTGGCTGAAGGGCAGCAGGGTGAGTCCGGCACTTGGGCACGGGGTCCCCATCCCCAGCGTTGCGTCACCAGGACCCTTGGGAAGGGCCCCTCGAGGGCCGACCTATGGTGAGGGTTAGACCCCAGGAGCCACGCAGGCCCGATACATCACATGCGCATCGAGCAGAGAGTTGGGCCGAGGTGAGGGTGCTGGTGAACATGAGCCAGGGCCCAAGGGTTTTGGTTCAGGGCGCCTTCGAAGGTCGGTGGGGGTTCGGAGGGCCCTCCAGTTCTCCCACCCTGAATGAATGGCGGCGCCCCTAGCTGCCCGTGTGGGGCGGGGCGGCAGCGTGCGTCCGGCGCTGGGGCTTGGGGGTCCGCAAACCCCGGCATTGCGGCGCCAGGCCCCTTTGAAGGGATCCTCAGGGGCCGTCCTAGGGTTAGGGTTAGCGCCCAGGAGGCCGGCAAGCCCGAGTTGCCGGCTGTGCGAGGAGCGGAGGTGCGGGCCGAGTTGAGGGTGCTGGTGAACGTGAGCGTGGGCCCCAGCGTTTTGATTCGGGGCGCCTTCGAGCATAGACGGGGGTTCGGAGGGCCCTGCCCACTCTCCCACCCTGAATGAACAGCGGCGCCCCTAGCGGCCCGGGTGCGGAGGGGCGACAGGGTGCATCTGTCGCCTGGGCTTGGGAGACCCCAATCCCCAGCGACGCGGCGCCAGGCCCCTTGGGAGAGGCCCCTTGGGGGTAACCTAGGTTTAGGATTAGCCCCCAGGAGGCCGACAGGCCCTATTCGCCAGCTGTGTGGAGAGTGGAGTGGCGGACCGAGGTGAGGGCGCTGGTGAGTGGGAGGGTGGGTCTGCCGTTTTTGCGCGGGGGGGCCTTCGAAGGTCGGCCTGTCTCGGAGGGCCCTGCCTGTTCTCCCGCCCTGAATGATCGGCAACACCCCAAGCCCCCGGGTGGCGGCTGGGCGGCAGGGTCAGTCAGGTGCTGAGGTTCGGGGTCCCCAATCCCCGGCGTTGCTGCGCCAAGCCCCTTGGGAGTGGACCTTTGGGGATCGATCTAGGGTTATGGTTAGCCCCCAGGAGGCCGGTGGACCCGATCAGCGGCTGTGCGGCACGCGGAGGGTTGGGACGAGGTGAGGGCACTGGCTAGACTGAGCATGAGCCCAAGCTTTTTAGTGCGGGGGGCCTTCGAAGGTCGGCGGGGCCTCAGAGGGACCTGACCGTTCTCCCGCTCTGAATGACTGGCGGGGCCCCTAGTGGCTCGGGTGGCTGAAGGGCAGCAGGGTGAGTCCAGCACTTGGGCTCGGGTTCCCCATCCCCGGCGTTGCGGCGCCAGGCCACATGGGAAGGGCCCCTCAGGGGGCCGACCTACAGTTAGGCTTAGCCCCCAGGAGGCCGGCAGGCCCGATACGCCACCTGTGCGGCCAAGCAGAGAGTTGGGCCGAGGTGAGGGTGCTGGTGAACATGAGCCTGGGCCCAAGCGTTTCGGTTCGGGGCACCTTCGAAGGTCGGCGGGGGTTCGGAGGGCCCTGGCATTTCTCCCACCCTGAATGAATGGCGGCGCCCCTAGCGGCCCGTGTGAGGCGGGGCGCCAGGTTGCATCCAGCACTGGGTCTTGGGGATCCCCAATCCCCGGCTTTGCGACGCCAGGCCCCTTGGGAAGGGCCCCTCGGGGGCCGACCTATGGTTAGGGTTAGCTCCCAGGAGGCCGGCCGGCCCTGGGCCTTCGAATATTGCCTTGGCTCGAAGGGCCCTGCCCATTCTCCTGCCCTGAATAACCAGCGGCGCCCTTAGCGGCTCCGTTGGCGGTGGTGCAGCAGGGGGAGTTCCGTGCTGCGGCTCGGGGATCCCCAATCCCCAGCGTTGCGGGGCCAGGCCCCTTGGGAGGGGCTCGTAGGGGGCCGACCTAGGGTTAGAGTTAGCACCCAGGAGGCGGCAGGCCCAATCCTCTGGTTGGACGGCGAGAGGTGCGTGGGACGAGGTAAAGGCTCTGGCGAGCGGGAGCGTGGGCCCCTGCATTTTGGCAGGAGGCTTCAAATGTCGCCGGTTTCTCCAGGGCCCTGTCCTTTCTCCCGCCCTGAATGACCGGCGGTGCCCCTAGCGGCCCGGGTGGCGACAGTGTGGCAGGGTGAGTCCGGTTCTGGGGCTCTGAGTCACCAATCCCCAGCGTAGCAGAGCCAGGCCCCTTGGGATGTGCCCCACGGGGCCGACCTAGGGTTTTGTTTAGCCCCAGGAGCTTGGCAGGCCCTATCCACCGGCTCTGAATCAAGCGGAGGGCGGGCCGAGGTGAGGGCGCTGGGAGCAGGAGCATGGGAGCCAACGTTTTTGCGGGGGGGGCCTTCGAAAGTCAGCAGGGGCTCGGAGGTCCCTGCCCGTTCTCCTGTCCTGATTGACCGGTGGTCCCCTAGCGGCTTGGGTGGCTGAAGAGCAGCAGGGTGAGTCCGGCACTTGGGCACGGGGTCCCCATCCCCAGCGTTGCGTCGCCAGGACCCTTGGGAAGGGCCTCTCGGGGGCCAACCTATGGTGAGGGTTAGACCCCAGGAGCCCCGCAGTCCCGATACATCACCTGCGCATCGAGCGGAGAGTTGGGCCAAGGTGAGTGTGCTGGTGAACGTGAGCCAGGGCCCAAGGGTTTTGGTTCGGGGGGCCTTCGAAGGTCGGTGGAGGTTCGGAGGGCCCTGCCAGTTCTCCCACCCTGAATGAATGGCAGCGCCCCTAGCGGCCCGTGTGGGGCGGGGCGGCAGCGTGCGTCCGGCGCTGGGGCTTGGGGGTCCGCAATCCCCGGCGTTGAGGCGCCAGGTCCCTTAGGAAGGGATCCTCAGGGGCCGTCCTAGGGTTAGGGTTAGTGCCCAGGAGGCCGGCAGGCCCGAGTCGCCAGCTGTGCGAGGAGCAGAGGTGCGGGCCGAGTTGAGGGTGCTGGTGAACCTGAGCGTGGGCCCAAGTGTTTTGATTCGGGGCGCCTTCGAGCATAGACGGGGGTTCGGAGGGCCCTGCCCGCTCTCCCACCCTGAATGAATGGCGGCGCCCCTAGCGGCCCGTGTGGGGCGGGGCGGCAGCGTGCGTCCGGCGCTGGGCCTTGGGGGTCCGCAATCCCCGGCGTTGCGGCGCCAGGCCCCTTAGGAAGGGATCCTCAGGGGGCATCCTAGGGTTAGGGTTAGCGCCTAGGAGGCCGGCAGGCTCAAGTCGCCAGCTGTGCGAGGAGCGGAGATGCGGGCCGAGTTGAGGGTGCTGGTGAACATGAGCCTGGGCCCAAGCGTTTTGTTTCGTGGCACCTTCAAATGTCGGCAGGGGTTCGGAGGGCCCTGGCAGTTCTCCCACCCTGAATGAATGGCGGTGCCCCTAGCGGCCCGTGTGAGGCGGGGCGGCAGGGTGCATCTGGCGCTGGGGCTTGGGGGTCCCCAGTCCCCGGCTTTGCGACTCCAGGCCTCTTGGGAGGGTCCCCTCGGGTGCCGACCTAGGGTTAGGGATAGCCCCCTGGAGGCTGGCACGCCCTATCACCTGACTGTGAGGCGAGTGGAGGAGTGTGCCGAGGTGAAGGCACTGGTGAGCGGGAGCATTGGCCCAAGCATTTTGCTGCGGGGGTCCTTCGAAAGTCGCCGGGGACTCGGAGTGCCATGCCCTTTCTCCCGCTCTGAATGACCGGAGGGACCCTAGAGGCTCGGGTGGCTGAAGGGCAGCAGGGTGAGTCCGGCACACTTCCTCGGGGTCCCCATCCTCAGCGTTGCGGTGCCCGGCCACTCGGGAAGGGCCTCTCGGGGGCCGACCTACAGTTAGGGTTAGTCCCTAGGAGGCCGGCAGGCCCGATACACCACCTGTGCGTCGAGCAGCGAGTTGGGCCGAGGTGAGGGTGCTGGTGAACATGAGCCTGGGCCCAAGCATTTTGGTTCGGGGCATCTTCGAAGGTCGGCGGGGGTTCAGAGGGCCCTGCCCGTTCTCCCACCCTGAATGAATGGCGGCGCCCCTAGCGGCCCGTGTGCGGTGGGGTGGCAGGGTGCATCCGGCGCTGGGGTTTGGGGGTCCCCAATCCCCGGCTTTAAAACTCCAGGCCCCTTGAGGCGCCGACCTACACTTATGGTTAGCCCCCAGGAGGCTGGCAGGCTTGATACACCACATGTGCGGCAAGCGGAGTGGTGGGCCGAGGTGAGGGTGCTGGTGAACATGTGCCTGGGCCGAAGCGTTTTGGTTCGGGGTGCCTTCGAAGGTCAGAGGGAGTTCGGAGGGCCCTGCCAGTTCTCCAACACTGAATGAATGGTGGCGACCCTAGTGGCACGTGTGTTGCGGGGCGGTAGTGTGCATCCGGAGCTGGGTCTCGGGGGTCCCCAATGCCCGGCTTTGTGGCGCCAGGCCCCTTAGGAAGGGACCCTCAGGGGCCGTCTTAGGGTTAGGGTTGGCACCCAGGTGGCCGGCAGGCCCAATCTGCCGCCTGTGCGATGGGCGGAGGGGCGGTCCGAGGTGAGGGCACTGGGGAGCGGGAGCGTGGGCACCAGCGGTTTGGCGCGGGGGGCCTTTGAAGGTCGCAGGGGGCTCGGGAGGCCCTGCCCCTTCTTTCACCCTGAATCAATGGTGGCGCCCACAGAGGCCTGGGTGGCGACAGTGCAGCAGCGTGAGTCTGGCTCTGGGGCTCTGAGTCACCAATCCCAAGCGTTGCAGAGCCAGGCCCCTTGGGATGTGCCCCACGGGGCCGACCTAGGGTTTCGGTTAGCCCCCAGGAGCCCGGGAGGCACTATCCACCGGCTCTGAATCAAGCAGAGGAGCAGGCCGAGGTGAGGGCACTGGCGAGCAGGAGCGTGGGAGCCAACTTTTTTGCGCGGGGGGCCTTCGAAGGCCGCAGGGGAAACGGAGGGCCCTGCCAGTTCTCCCACCCTGAATGAACCGAAGCACCCCTAGCAGCCTGCGTGACGGCGGGGGCGGCAGGTGAATCCGGCGCTGGGGCTTGGGGGTTACCAATCCACTGCGTTGCGCCGCCAGGCCCCTTGGGAGGGGCCCGTCGGGGGCTGACCTATGGTTAGGGTTAGCCCCCAGGACGCTGGCAGCTTCAATCGGCCAGCTGTGCGGCGAATGGAGTGGTGGGTCGAGGTGAGGCCTCTGTCGAGCGGGAGCGGGAGCCCAAGCGTTTTGGCGCCAGGGGTCTTCGAATGTCTCCGGGGACTCACCTGGCCGTGCCCAATCTCCTCCCTGAGTGACCGGCAGCGCCCCCAGCAGCCCAGGTGGTGGCGGGGCGGCAGGGTCAGTCAGGCGCTGCGGCTCGGGTATCCCCAATCCCCAGCGTTGCTGCGCCAGGCCCCTTGGGAGGGCCCCTCGGGACCAACCTAGTGTTAGGTTTAGCCCCTAGGAGGCCTGAGGCCCTATTCGCCAGCTGTGTGGAGACTGGAGTGGCGGACCGAGGTGAGGGCGCTGGTGAACAGGAGCGTGGGCCCCGTTGTTTTGGCCCGGGGAGCCTTTGAAGGTCTCCGTGTCTTGGATGGCTCTGCCCATTCTCCCACCCTGAATGAACGGCACCACCCCAAGCCCCCGCGTGGCGGCTGGGTGGCAGGATGAGTCCAGTGCTGAGGCTTGGGGGTCCCCAATCCCCAGCGTTGTGGCACCAGGCCCCTTGGGAGGGGCTGCTCGGGGTGGATCTAGGGTTTCGGTTAGCCCCCAGAAGGCCAGTGGACCCGATCAGCGGCTGTGCAAAACGCGGAGGGTTGGGCCGAGGTGAGGGCGCTGGCGAGCCTGAGCATGAGCCTATGCGTTTTAGCGCGGGGGGCCTATGAACATCAGCGGATGCTCGGAGGGCCCTAACCATTCTCCTACACTGATTGACCGGTGTGCCCCTAGCGGCTCGGGTGGCTGAAGGGCAGCAGGGTGAGTCCGGCACTTGGGCTCGGGTTCCCCATCCCCGGCGTTGCGGCGCCAGGCCACATGGGAAGGGCCCCTCAGGGGGCCGACCTACAGTTAGGCTTAGCCCCCAGGAGGCCGGCAGGCCCGATACGCCACCTGTGCGGCCAAGCAGAGAGTTGGGCCGAGGTGAGGGTGC
The DNA here is from genome assembly GCF_023065955.2 of Ursus arctos. NCBI lineage: Eukaryota > Metazoa > Chordata > Mammalia > Carnivora > Ursidae > Ursus > Ursus arctos. The sequence continues at coordinate 31,956,792 of NW_026623019.1, forward strand.
TGGTGAACATGAGCCTGGGCCCAAGCGTTTCGGTTCGGGGCACCTTCGAAGGTCGGCGGGGGTTCGGAGGGCCCTGGCATTTCTCCCACCCTGAATGAATGGCGGCGCCCCTAGCGGCCCGTGTGAGGCGGGGCGCCAGGTTGCATCCAGCACTGGGTCTTGGGGATCCCCAATCCCCGGCTTTGCGACGCCAGGCCCCTTGGGAAGGGCCCCTCGGGGGCCGACCTATGGTTAGGGTTAGCTCCCAGGAGGCCGGCCGGCCCTGGGCCTTCGAATATTGCCTTGGCTCGAAGGGCCCTGCCCATTCTCCTGCCCTGAATAACCAGCGGCGCCCTTAGCGGCTCCGTTGGCGGTGGTGCAGCAGGGGGAGTTCCGTGCTGCGGCTCGGGGATCCCCAATCCCCAGCGTTGCGGGGCCAGGCCCCTTGGGAGGGGCTCGTAGGGGGCCGACCTAGGGTTAGAGTTAGCACCCAGGAGGCGGCAGGCCCAATCCTCTGGTTGGACGGCGAGAGGTGCGTGGGACGAGGTAAAGGCTCTGGCGAGCGGGAGCGTGGGCCCCTGCATTTTGGCAGGAGGCTTCAAATGTCGCCGGTTTCTCCAGGGCCCTGTCCTTTCTCCCGCCCTGAATGACCGGCGGTGCCCCTAGCGGCCCGGGTGGCGACAGTGTGGCAGGGTGAGTCCGGTTCTGGGGCTCTGAGTCACCAATCCCCAGCGTAGCAGAGCCAGGCCCCTTGGGATGTGCCCCACGGGGCCGACCTAGGGTTTTGTTTAGCCCCAGGAGCTTGGCAGGCCCTATCCACCGGCTCTGAATCAAGCGGAGGGCGGGCCGAGGTGAGGGCGCTGGGAGCAGGAGCATGGGAGCCAACGTTTTTGCGGGGGGGGCCTTCGAAAGTCAGCAGGGGCTCGGAGGTCCCTGCCCGTTCTCCTGTCCTGATTGACCGGTGGTCCCCTAGCGGCTTGGGTGGCTGAAGAGCAGCAGGGTGAGTCCGGCACTTGGGCACGGGGTCCCCATCCCCAGCGTTGCGTCGCCAGGACCCTTGGGAAGGGCCTCTCGGGGGCCAACCTATGGTGAGGGTTAGACCCCAGGAGCCCCGCAGTCCCGATACATCACCTGCGCATCGAGCGGAGAGTTGGGCCAAGGTGAGTGTGCTGGTGAACGTGAGCCAGGGCCCAAGGGTTTTGGTTCGGGGGGCCTTCGAAGGTCGGTGGAGGTTCGGAGGGCCCTGCCAGTTCTCCCACCCTGAATGAATGGCAGCGCCCCTAGCGGCCCGTGTGGGGCGGGGCGGCAGCGTGCGTCCGGCGCTGGGGCTTGGGGGTCCGCAATCCCCGGCGTTGAGGCGCCAGGTCCCTTAGGAAGGGATCCTCAGGGGCCGTCCTAGGGTTAGGGTTAGTGCCCAGGAGGCCGGCAGGCCCGAGTCGCCAGCTGTGCGAGGAGCAGAGGTGCGGGCCGAGTTGAGGGTGCTGGTGAACCTGAGCGTGGGCCCAAGTGTTTTGATTCGGGGCGCCTTCGAGCATAGACGGGGGTTCGGAGGGCCCTGCCCGCTCTCCCACCCTGAATGAATGGCGGCGCCCCTAGCGGCCCGTGTGGGGCGGGGCGGCAGCGTGCGTCCGGCGCTGGGCCTTGGGGGTCCGCAATCCCCGGCGTTGCGGCGCCAGGCCCCTTAGGAAGGGATCCTCAGGGGGCATCCTAGGGTTAGGGTTAGCGCCTAGGAGGCCGGCAGGCTCAAGTCGCCAGCTGTGCGAGGAGCGGAGATGCGGGCCGAGTTGAGGGTGCTGGTGAACATGAGCCTGGGCCCAAGCGTTTTGTTTCGTGGCACCTTCAAATGTCGGCAGGGGTTCGGAGGGCCCTGGCAGTTCTCCCACCCTGAATGAATGGCGGTGCCCCTAGCGGCCCGTGTGAGGCGGGGCGGCAGGGTGCATCTGGCGCTGGGGCTTGGGGGTCCCCAGTCCCCGGCTTTGCGACTCCAGGCCTCTTGGGAGGGTCCCCTCGGGTGCCGACCTAGGGTTAGGGATAGCCCCCTGGAGGCTGGCACGCCCTATCACCTGACTGTGAGGCGAGTGGAGGAGTGTGCCGAGGTGAAGGCACTGGTGAGCGGGAGCATTGGCCCAAGCATTTTGCTGCGGGGGTCCTTCGAAAGTCGCCGGGGACTCGGAGTGCCATGCCCTTTCTCCCGCTCTGAATGACCGGAGGGACCCTAGAGGCTCGGGTGGCTGAAGGGCAGCAGGGTGAGTCCGGCACACTTCCTCGGGGTCCCCATCCTCAGCGTTGCGGTGCCCGGCCACTCGGGAAGGGCCTCTCGGGGGCCGACCTACAGTTAGGGTTAGTCCCTAGGAGGCCGGCAGGCCCGATACACCACCTGTGCGTCGAGCAGCGAGTTGGGCCGAGGTGAGGGTGCTGGTGAACATGAGCCTGGGCCCAAGCATTTTGGTTCGGGGCATCTTCGAAGGTCGGCGGGGGTTCAGAGGGCCCTGCCCGTTCTCCCACCCTGAATGAATGGCGGCGCCCCTAGCGGCCCGTGTGCGGTGGGGTGGCAGGGTGCATCCGGCGCTGGGGTTTGGGGGTCCCCAATCCCCGGCTTTAAAACTCCAGGCCCCTTGAGGCGCCGACCTACACTTATGGTTAGCCCCCAGGAGGCTGGCAGGCTTGATACACCACATGTGCGGCAAGCGGAGTGGTGGGCCGAGGTGAGGGTGCTGGTGAACATGTGCCTGGGCCGAAGCGTTTTGGTTCGGGGTGCCTTCGAAGGTCAGAGGGAGTTCGGAGGGCCCTGCCAGTTCTCCAACACTGAATGAATGGTGGCGACCCTAGTGGCACGTGTGTTGCGGGGCGGTAGTGTGCATCCGGAGCTGGGTCTCGGGGGTCCCCAATGCCCGGCTTTGTGGCGCCAGGCCCCTTAGGAAGGGACCCTCAGGGGCCGTCTTAGGGTTAGGGTTGGCACCCAGGTGGCCGGCAGGCCCAATCTGCCGCCTGTGCGATGGGCGGAGGGGCGGTCCGAGGTGAGGGCACTGGGGAGCGGGAGCGTGGGCACCAGCGGTTTGGCGCGGGGGGCCTTTGAAGGTCGCAGGGGGCTCGGGAGGCCCTGCCCCTTCTTTCACCCTGAATCAATGGTGGCGCCCACAGAGGCCTGGGTGGCGACAGTGCAGCAGCGTGAGTCTGGCTCTGGGGCTCTGAGTCACCAATCCCAAGCGTTGCAGAGCCAGGCCCCTTGGGATGTGCCCCACGGGGCCGACCTAGGGTTTCGGTTAGCCCCCAGGAGCCCGGGAGGCACTATCCACCGGCTCTGAATCAAGCAGAGGAGCAGGCCGAGGTGAGGGCACTGGCGAGCAGGAGCGTGGGAGCCAACTTTTTTGCGCGGGGGGCCTTCGAAGGCCGCAGGGGAAACGGAGGGCCCTGCCAGTTCTCCCACCCTGAATGAACCGAAGCACCCCTAGCAGCCTGCGTGACGGCGGGGGCGGCAGGTGAATCCGGCGCTGGGGCTTGGGGGTTACCAATCCACTGCGTTGCGCCGCCAGGCCCCTTGGGAGGGGCCCGTCGGGGGCTGACCTATGGTTAGGGTTAGCCCCCAGGACGCTGGCAGCTTCAATCGGCCAGCTGTGCGGCGAATGGAGTGGTGGGTCGAGGTGAGGCCTCTGTCGAGCGGGAGCGGGAGCCCAAGCGTTTTGGCGCCAGGGGTCTTCGAATGTCTCCGGGGACTCACCTGGCCGTGCCCAATCTCCTCCCTGAGTGACCGGCAGCGCCCCCAGCAGCCCAGGTGGTGGCGGGGCGGCAGGGTCAGTCAGGCGCTGCGGCTCGGGTATCCCCAATCCCCAGCGTTGCTGCGCCAGGCCCCTTGGGAGGGCCCCTCGGGACCAACCTAGTGTTAGGTTTAGCCCCTAGGAGGCCTGAGGCCCTATTCGCCAGCTGTGTGGAGACTGGAGTGGCGGACCGAGGTGAGGGCGCTGGTGAACAGGAGCGTGGGCCCCGTTGTTTTGGCCCGGGGAGCCTTTGAAGGTCTCCGTGTCTTGGATGGCTCTGCCCATTCTCCCACCCTGAATGAACGGCACCACCCCAAGCCCCCGCGTGGCGGCTGGGTGGCAGGATGAGTCCAGTGCTGAGGCTTGGGGGTCCCCAATCCCCAGCGTTGTGGCACCAGGCCCCTTGGGAGGGGCTGCTCGGGGTGGATCTAGGGTTTCGGTTAGCCCCCAGAAGGCCAGTGGACCCGATCAGCGGCTGTGCAAAACGCGGAGGGTTGGGCCGAGGTGAGGGCGCTGGCGAGCCTGAGCATGAGCCTATGCGTTTTAGCGCGGGGGGCCTATGAACATCAGCGGATGCTCGGAGGGCCCTAACCATTCTCCTACACTGATTGACCGGTGTGCCCCTAGCGGCTCGGGTGGCTGAAGGGCAGCAGGGTGAGTCCGGCACTTGGGCTCGGGTTCCCCATCCCCGGCGTTGCGGCGCCAGGCCACATGGGAAGGGCCCCTCAGGGGGCCGACCTACAGTTAGGCTTAGCCCCCAGGAGGCCGGCAGGCCCGATACGCCACCTGTGCGGCCAAGCAGAGAGTTGGGCCGAGGTGAGGGTGCTGGTGAACATGAGCCTGGGCCCAAGCGTTTCGGTTCGGGGCACCTTCGAAGGTCGGCGGGGGTTCGGAGGGCCCTGGCATTTCTCCCACCCTGAATGAATGGCGGCGCCCCTAGCGGCCCGTGTGAGGCGGGGCGCCAGGTTGCATCCAGCACTGGGTCTTGGGGATCCCCAATCCCCGGCTTTGCGACGCCAGGCCCCTTGGGAAGGGCCCCTCGGGGGCCGACCTATGGTTAGGGTTAGCTCCCAGGAGGCCGGCCGGCCCTGGGCCTTCGAATATTGCCTTGGCTCGAAGGGCCCTGCCCATTCTCCTGCCCTGAATAACCAGCGGCGCCCTTAGCGGCTCCGTTGGCGGTGGTGCAGCAGGGGGAGTTCCGTGCTGCGGCTCGGGGATCCCCAATCCCCAGCGTTGCGGGGCCAGGCCCCTTGGGAGGGGCTCGTAGGGGGCCGACCTAGGGTTAGAGTTAGCACCCAGGAGGCGGCAGGCCCAATCCTCTGGTTGGACGGCGAGAGGTGCGTGGGACGAGGTAAAGGCTCTGGCGAGCGGGGAGCGTGGGCCCCTGCATTTTGGCAGGAGGCTTCAAATGTCGCCGGTTTCTCCAGGGCCCTGTCCTTTCTCCCGCCCTGAATGACCGGCGGTGCCCCTAGCGGCCCGGGTGGCGACAGTGTGGCAGGGTGAGTCCGGTTCTGGGGCTCTGAGTCACCAATCCCCAGCGTAGCAGAGCCAGGCCCCTTGGGATGTGCCCCACGGGGGCCGACCTAGGGTTTTGTTTAGCCCCAGGAGCTTGGCAGGCCCTATCCACCGGCTCTGAATCAAGCGGAGGGCGGGCCGAGGTGAGGGCGCTGGGAGCAGGAGCATGGGAGCCAACGTTTTTGCGGGGGGGGCCTTCGAAAGTCAGCAGGGGCTCGGAGGTCCCTGCCCGTTCTCCTGTCCTGATTGACCGGTGGTCCCCTAGCGGCTTGGGTGGCTGAAGAGCAGCAGGGTGAGTCCGGCACTTGGGCACGGGGTCCCCATCCCCAGCGTTGCGTCGCCAGGACCCTTGGGAAGGGCCTCTCGGGGGCCAACCTATGGTGAGGGTTAGACCCCAGGAGCCCCGCAGTCCCGATACATCACCTGCGCATCGAGCGGAGAGTTGGGCCAAGGTGAGTGTGCTGGTGAACGTGAGCCAGGGCCCAAGGGTTTTGGTTCGGGGGGCCTTCGAAGGTCGGTGGAGGTTCGGAGGGCCCTGCCAGTTCTCCCACCCTGAATGAATGGCAGCGCCCCTAGCGGCCCGTGTGGGGCGGGGGCGGCAGCGTGCGTCCGGCGCTGGGGCTTGGGGGTCCGCAATCCCCGGCGTTGAGGCGCCAGGTCCCTTAGGAAGGGATCCTCAGGGGCCGTCCTAGGGTTAGGGTTAGTGCCCAGGAGGCCGGCAGGCCCGAGTCGCCAGCTGTGCGAGGAGCAGAGGTGCGGGCCGAGTTGAGGGTGCTGGTGAACCTGAGCGTGGGCCCAAGTGTTTTGATTCGGGGCGCCTTCGAGCATAGACGGGGGTTCGGAGGGCCCTGCCCGCTCTCCCACCCTGAATGAATGGCGGCGCCCCTAGCGGCCCGTGTGGGGCGGGGCGGCAGCGTGCGTCCGGCGCTGGGCCTTGGGGGTCCGCAATCCCCGGCGTTGCGGCGCCAGGCCCCTTAGGAAGGGATCCTCAGGGGGCATCCTAGGGTTAGGGTTAGCGCCTAGGAGGCCGGCAGGCTCAAGTCGCCAGCTGTGCGAGGAGCGGAGATGCGGGCCGAGTTGAGGGTGCTGGTGAACATGAGCCTGGGCCCAAGCGTTTTGTTTCGTGGCACCTTCAAATGTCGGCAGGGGTTCGGAGGGCCCTGGCAGTTCTCCCACCCTGAATGAATGGCGGTGCCCCTAGCGGCCCGTGTGAGGCGGGGCGGCAGGGTGCATCTGGCGCTGGGGCTTGGGGGTCCCCAGTCCCCGGCTTTGCGACTCCAGGCCTCTTGGAGGGTCCCCTCGGGTGCCGACCTAGGGTTAGGGATAGCCCCCTGGAGGCTGGCACGCCCCTATCACCTGACTGTGAGGCGAGTGGAGGAGTGTGCCGAGGTGAAGGCACTGGTGAGCGGGAGCATTGGCCCAAGCATTTTGCTGCGGGGGTCCTTCGAAAGTCGCCGGGGACTCGGAGTGCCATGCCCTTTCTCCCGCTCTGAATGACCGGAGGGACCCTAGAGGCTCGGGTGGCTGAAGGGCAGCAGGGGTGAGTCCGGCACACTTCCTCGGGGTCCCCATCCTCAGCGTTGCGGTGCCCGGCCCACTCGGGAAGGGCCTCTCGGGGGCCGACCTACAGTTAGGGTTAGTCCCTAGGAGGCCGGCAGGCCCGATACACCACCTGTGCGTCGAGCAGCGAGTTGGGCCGAGGTGAGGGTGCTGGTGAACATGAGCCTGGGCCCAAGCATTTTGGTTCGGGGCATCTTCGAAGGTCGGCGGGGGTTCAGAGGGCCCTGCCCGTTCTCCCACCCTGAATGAATGGCGGCGCCCCTAGCGGCCCGTGTGCGGTGGGGTGGCAGGGTGCATCCGGCGCTGGGGCTTGGGGGTCCCCAATCCCCGGCTTTAAAACTCCAGGCCCCTTGAGGCGCCGACCTTACACTTATGGTTAGCCCCCAGGAGGCTGGCAGGCTTGATACACCACATGTGCGGCAAGCGGAGTGGTGGGCCGAGGTGAGGGTGCTGGTGAACATGTGCCTGGGCCGAAGCGTTTTGGTTCGGGGTGCCTTCGAAGGTCAGAGGGAGTTCGGAGGGCCCCTGCCAGTTCTCCAACACTGAATGAATGGTGGCGACCCTAGTGGCACGTGTGTTGCGGGGGCGGTAGTGTGCATCCGGAGCTGGGTCTCGGGGGTCCCCAATGCCCGGCTTTGTGGCGCCAGGCCCCTTAGGAGGGACCCTCAGGGGCCGTCTTAGGGTTAGGGTTGGCACCCAGGTGGCCGGCAGGCCCAATCTGCCGCCTGTGCGTATGGGCGGAGGGGCGGTCCGAGGTGAGGGCACTGGGGAGCGGGAGCGTGGGCACCAGCGGTTTGGCGCGGGGGGCCTTTGAAGGTCGCAGGGGGCTCGGGAGGCCCTGCCCCTTCTTTCACCCTGAATCAATGGTGGCGCCCACAGAGGCCTGGGTGGCGGACAGTGCAGCAGCGTGAGTCTGGCTCTGGGGCTCTGAGTCACCAATCCCAAGCGTTGCAGAGCCAGGCCCCTTGGGATGTGCCCCACGGGGCCGACCTAGGGTTTCGGTTAGCCCCCAGGAGCCCGGGAGGCACTATCCACCGGCTCTGAATCAAGCAGAGGAGCAGGCCGAGGTGAGGGCACTGGCGAGCAGGAGCGTGGGAGCCAACTTTTTTGCGCGGGGGGCCTTCGAAGGCCGCAGGGGAAACGGAGGGCCCTGCCAGTTCTCCCACCCTGAATGAACCGAAGCACCCCTAGCAGCCTGCGTGACGGCGGGGGGCGGCAGGTGAATCCGGCGCTGGGGCTTGGGGGTTACCAATCCACTGCGTTGCGCCGCCAGGCCCCTTGGGAGGGGCCCGTCGGGGGCTGACCTATGGTTAGGGTTAGCCCCCAGGACGCTGGCAGCTTCAATCGGCCAGCTGTGCGGCGAATGGAGTGGTGGGTCGAGGTGAGGCCTCTGTCGAGCGGGAGCGGGAGCCCAAGCGTTTTGGCGCCAGGGGTCTTCGAATGTCTCCGGGGACTCACCTGGCCGTGCCCAATCTCCTCCCTGAGTGACCGGCAGCGCCCCCAGCAGCCCAGGTGGTGGCGGGGCGGCAGGGTCAGTCAGGCGCTGCGGCTCGGGTATCCCCAATCCCCAGCGTTGCTGCGCCAGGCCCCTTGGGAGGGCCCCTCGGGACCAACCTAGTGTTAGGTTTAGCCCCTAGGAGGCCCTGAGGCCCTATTCGCCAGCTGTGTGGAGACTGGAGTGGCGGACCGAGGTGAGGGCGCTGGTGAACAGGAGCGTGGGCCCCGTTGTTTTGGCCCGGGGAGCCTTTGAAGGTCTCCGTGTCTTGGATGGCTCTGCCCATTCTCCCACCCTGAATGAACGGCACCACCCCAAGCCCCCGCGTGGCGGCTGGGTGGCAGGATGAGTCCAGTGCTGAGGCTTGGGGGTCCCCAATCCCCAGCGTTGTGGCACCAGGCCCCTTGGGAGGGGCTGCTCGGGGTGGATCTAGGGTTTCGGTTAGCCCCCAGAAGGCCAGTGGACCCGATCAGCGGCTGTGCAAAACGCGGAGGGTTGGGCCGAGGTGAGGGCGCTGGCGAGCCTGAGCATGAGCCTATGCGTTTTAGCGCGGGGGGCCTATGAACATCAGCGGATGCTCGGAGGGCCCTAACCATTCTCCTACACTGATTGACCGGTGTGCCCCTAGCGGCTCGGGTGGCTGAAGGGCAGCAGGGTGAGTCCGGCACTTGGGCTCGGGTTCCCCATCCCCGGCGTTGCGGCGCCAGGCCACATGGGAAGGGCCCCTCAGGGGGCCGACCTACAGTTAGGCTTAGCCCCCAGGAGGCCGGCAGGCCCGATACGCCACCTGTGCGGCCAAGCAGAGAGTTGGGCC